>NC_092858.1:118825172-118851342 GCF_032062135.1 Pyxicephalus adspersus
AATCCCTCCTACCTTTCTGATCATTCTAGGTATCTGCCAAACCCAGCAATACTAGCTTTCACTGTGTGCACCAGGCCAGGCCAATCAAGATGGCCTAAGATTGTCTTTGGAAAGAGAAGAAAAAAGAAAATGGTGACTTCCTGCAAGGGACTGGGACAGATAAGTATTAATGGTTTAGATCCGCTTTAAATCCTCAGACATAAAAATAAGGTAGCAAAAATGACAGATAACACATCCTATAGTAAACCTTCCAAATATACAGTTGCAATGACTGAAGGCAATGGAAAGGAAGAGAATGGAGTAAGGGAAAAAAAATAGTGTGCTTATTATATGTTCCAGTGAAATACAAATACAAGTATGACAAGAATTTCCAAAGCTGCATGGAATGGTGGAGCAATCTGGGAATTTTTTATGACAAATTGGCTTCCACTGCTGAAGTATAAAGAAAGGTACAAATATGAATGAAGTCCATAACATAGCAAGGAAGACACTTGTTCCCATTTATCAGGTGCAAGTGAAGGCTGAATTGAAAACAGAAAAAGAAAGGTCACATCAGCAGCACTAGTATAATGTTAAATGATCCTGTCACACATTAAGCAATAATGAGTATAAACATCCTGGAATACCATCATGTCAATGCAGTAACCAGGTGAGGCACAATGCGTGACATGTAAAACTGGCATGGTATAACGTTAGGGGATGCACTAGGCCAAACAGGATCCTGTTAGCAGGATTCTGAAAGGGCATTAGAAACTCCCTTGCTGGACTATCAAGAGATTTGGGCTTGCTGAGATACACTAAAGTGAACAGGAGTAGGGAGGAGTGGCCCACTGTATCTAGATATGCCCAATCTGACAAATTGGGAGCAGAATGGGGAAAATGGCTGGACTGTCACATGTACTATGGTCCATGCAGCCTAAAAAGAAACCAAGCAGCTCACTGGGCTCCCCAGATCTTGGCAATGGAATCCTGAAAAACTGCTTCCAGTCACAAAAGACCCATTTTCTTCTTTAACCTCCCTGGCAGTCTGCGCCGGTCAGCAAAATCTATTAGCGTGAGTCGGGCCCGAGTTCTAGTGAACTCACCTGCCGGTTTCCTGCAAAGATTTCGAATACGCCAATTAAGGCGATTAATTTTCAGCTGCGCAATTCTAAAGGAGATGCTAACCTCAGTGGTGAGGTGTTAGCAATTGATTAGCGCACACCTGTGCCCTGTTCTGTGCGCATCTCCAGTCTATTTTACAGGTCAGTTTGAATCTTTAATGCTTGATGTTTTTTTGTGTAAGTGCTACTTTTTTATGTTACATTCTACTCAATCACAAACTTGCTTCATTTATAGTTACATTTTGTATCACTTTTTACTTTTTCTTTTGGTTGCAACACTGCAAACCAATTTCTATCAAGCTGGATATATACTCAGTAGCACTTTCAGATATGTCATCACACAATTGTATGAGTGTAAAAAAATATGTGAACAAACATTTGTGACCTGATTAAAATTTCATTCTAGTTTGACTTTAGAGAAATCAAATATTTTAGTAAAGGATTATAGGCAAACATGTTATAATACATGTATTAAGGAAGAATTTTGAAGTAAGCAGAGCTTAGAATTTAAAAATGTTAGTGTGTAGCAACATTAATCACAGTCAAGAGAAAACCAATTGACTAATACAACAAGAAAATTGGTGCGCATAGATTTTTATATTTAAAATATACTTTTTAAAAACAATATTAATATATATTAGTTTAATGATTATGCTTTAATATTTGATAAGGTACTAATTTTTTACTTGCTTATAACCCTTACATTTTAAATTAATGGGTGTCTCCCTATTAAGCAGACAATATAATGTAAACGTCCTTAATTTGATTTGATTTTTATCAGTGTGAAATTAATTGGGTATATTAACAAACCATATGTTGTTGAACTGTAATTAATCCCCACTGATTTGTCATTACATCAGCTATATAATATAAATACAAGGGAATCATATAACAAAACCACGTCCTACAGTGATATACTGTTCACAGAGGTATGCTTTTGACCTGATACTTTTCCATGTAATGATAAAACAAATATGACTGTACATTACCTTTACAACAACAATGACAGTGGGTATGGGGTGAGTCAAATTTGAATTGTTTTAAATCAAGAAAGGATGTGACTGCTAAAATTATTGCATGACCCTTCATGCTATGTTTAGTTGCACTGCTGAGATTTCACATTGAACTTGACTGGCAATGAGCACCAAACTGTATGATGTACTGTGCAGCATTTCTAGGCAAGTTCCTATATCTCCTCCTGATATTCAAATAAATATCTTTTATTTATTCTCCTCTCGTTCACAACACAAAGTGCTTAAAATCAAAACTGCATTTATTTGTCTGTAGTTTTTTTTTTTTGTGCTGGCAGAGGGGGTCCTAGGTGTTTCTTTCTGTGGTCATTAAAGCAATGGAGTAAGTAGTAGTGAAATGGCATGGTTCAGCAACTTCCTATTACTTGCTCTGCCTGAAAAAGATATAACGCTTAAAATATTTGCATTTGGATTCCTGTACTACTGAAAAAAGATTGTCAGCATACCTAATCATGTTAATTCTGATGACACGTAACAAAGTAAGTAAACTGTCCATCCTGCTCATCAGTGTAAAAACAGGACACTGAAAGTTCTAAAAGGAACAGTTACTAAGAATTTAAAACTTGTAAGTGGTACAACCATACCTTATATATTACAATGTAATCAATGCGTACAATGTAATGTAAAGGAAAATCCAGAACAGTATTCATACAAAAAGCTAATATCCAAATTGCATATGAAAAAATCAATACATGTATGAATAAATTGAGTCAATGTAAGTTCTATAAAAAAAGACACATAATTAAATAAACAATATCCTGTATGATATAACTAAATATATATAGTCAAGTACAAAGTTAAAAAAACTAATGAAATATGTGATTGTATAAAAATGTAATCATACAGATGGATGAATATACTTTAATTTCCTTGAAAAATATTACTTAGACAAGCAAATGTACTGAGTAAAATGTACTGAGTCTTTGTATGTAATGTGATTCCAGTTTTTAATAATATCTATAAATATAAGACAAAAGAGACATTTTTAAACCTATTTTTTTAGCAAAGTAGTATGGTAAGAAGTGCCTTACTATACATTGCAGTGTGCTACACTGAATGAGTGTTGGATAGGTGTGTTGGGTATTGGGTCGTTAGCTGTGCCGGACCAATCCGCAGCTGTCCTGTCACTGTGACAGAAGGATCTGTGTCCTTTTGTTTCATTTCAGAGCCAAGCAATGGACAGTCTTTCAACCAACCAGTTTTCATGTAAGAAAAAATTCCAAAAACTTCCCACTTTCTTGCATGAAACCAGTCTGTGGTACAAAAAGTTTGATTACCGCTGATTTAAAGTGTTCATTCATAATGTGTAGTGGTGGGAATTGTGTTCACAATATAACAGTGGTAGACCTGCCTTATTTGTACCTTATTTGTACTTCCCTGGTTGAGAAAATATGATTCCCTTCCAAAGTACCAGACCTGGGTCAGTGCAGACATTTGGTATATTGAGTAATTGTGGAAGGACAAAAATGTCCCATAAAATCAAAGGAAAAGACGGTGTACAGGATCCCATGGTTGGATACTGGATAGAAGGGACATTTCCCCTATATATGGATGCTGGTCCCTTTAAACTGGTGTGTTGGGAAAGGAGTACGGGATTATTTTTCAGTTAGGCAACTATGTTGGTGTAATACACTAGTTGTCATGGGACCTGGACTCCGGACTGAAGGGGACGGATTGGGTAGGCCTCTTTAGTCCATCTGAGTATACATGGAGAGTTGCACCTGCCCAGCAGGAAAGTGGGAATCCCATAAGGGCTCAGGTGTGTAAGAGGGAGAGGAAGTAGAATTGCAGGAAGTAGCAAACAATGTTGATGCTGACTTGATTTTGTTGATTTATGGACTGTGGAAACCCCAGGCTGAGTATTAGACCCTCACGAGAGACTTGTATTGGACTCATCCTTATCATAAGGACGTTCTAATGGACTATGGACAATTACACCACCAGGCTGATGTAAGCCATTTTCTGTTTTGTTTATTACCCCCTGAGTTACTGAAAAGAAGCTGTTTTTTTTAGATATCCCAATAAAGACTTGTGTTTGTTACACCCTTTTGGTGGAAAGTGTGCTAAATATACCAATGTGCTGACCAGAACATTCAGCAATTTTATCTAATGACAATTTCCCTTTTCCTTTTCCCTTACCACAGGCATGTCCAAAGTCAAGGCTGGGGACCAATTGCAGCCCGTGTTCAGATTTCCACCGGCCCGCAGCCTCTGTCACAAAATCAAAAATATGCGGCCCACCAGCACTATTGACCACAGTAAAAAAAAGCCGTACAAAAAAGCTATTTTATATTTCATTAGAGTTGATTAACTGCCTTGCAATTATCGGCCCATTACTATAGTGGGCGTAATTGGCAGGATGGGGACCACAGGGATTCCCCTACATCATTATAGTGGGCGTGTTCTGTGCGAGACACATGCTCTGCACAGAGCCCACACTGACACCGGATTCCGTGCACATGAAATCCCTCATGTTTCCCTGGTGGGCGTGTTATTGGCGGGACCTGTGCAGACTATGCCCACACTAACCCTGAGTACGTGCTGGACGGCCCCCACACATTTTCACTACACCAAATCTGGCCCTCTTTGCAAAAAGTTTGGACACCCCTGCCATACCAGTTATTTAAAATCTGTTACATCTCTAAACACTACCTTTTTTTTTTTTACCTTCCCCTCATATGGCAATGCATTTCACTGTATTGGTAACATTTTCTTGAAATGTCTTGAAAAGGTATTTCTGATATTTTGGAAAAAAAGGTAAATAAATACCTCAATGATAACAATGAGGTAGTCAAAATTGCAAATCTACATAGGTTTTCTTTTAGCTTTGCTCTGTTTCTGTTTCTCCACTTATTTTTAATCTAAAATATCTATTTTTTTATCTTTTCAGAAATTAATTTCCATGGATCTCAACCAAATGCTCAAAGCTGCTGCATTTATGCTTTTGATGATAATGGGTATCCCAGGGAATGTTTTTATTTTAGGACAATTTACTTACATCAGAATGAAAGAAAGAAAATTATTATCATATAACATAATATTGACAGTGCTATCCTTTAATAACCTTCTTATTGTCATTTCACGTGTTATTCCACAGACATTGGATGCTATAGGTGTTGAGAATTTGCTTGATGATACAGAGTGCAAACTTGTTCTATACACCTATAGAGTGAACAGGGCAATGTCTATAGGTGTTACCAGCTTACTAAGCTGCCACCAATGTATTCTCATTGCCCCAATGACAGGGATTTGGGTGCACCTAAAACAAAAAGTGTCAAAAAATCCGGGTATTATCATTTTGGTCTGTTGCATTATGAATTTATCAACATATCCTGTCTTTGTCATGAATGCCCATGCCAGGAGTAATATATCTACAGTTTATGCCCTTCATGTGATCTATTGTGATGCAGAATTCATAACTCAGATATCTTACATTGCCAATGGAGTTTTTTACACTGTTCGGGATTTGATTTTTGTGACACTAATGATTGCAGCAAGCAGCTATATTGTATATACTTTATTTAGCCATGAAAGGAGTATGAGAAGAATGAAGAGTTTGAACAAACCTCAAAGGAGATCAGCAAAAGATAAAGCTTCAAGGGCAGTCTTTTTATTAGTAGCACTTTATGTTGTGCTTTTTGGATTAGATAACTCTTTGTGGATCTATACATTATCATTACCCAAAGTGAGTACTGAAATGAATGATATTCGGATATTTGTTGCTTGTTGTTATGCAGCTCTAAGTCCAATACTCATAATAATAACAAACCCCAAACTTAAACATACCTGTCTATACTTATATACACAGAGAATTTGTAAAAATACAATATCAAACAATGGAAACGTTTATTTTATTACAGCATAGCACTGGTATTTTTTCTTTATAGCACTAAGGAGGTATTTAACAAATGGAAAGTGAATGCAGCAAAAAGATGCTATTCTTTTATTCAAAAAGTTAGCCCAATCTTTGAGACATTTCTCCATACTGAACTGCAACCTCTGTCCTTTTCTACGACCCTACCTAGTTCAAACATCTTTTATTTTAACTAATTTCATCAGCCACGAAATAGTAAATTTTGAATGTATGTTTGAGTTTGATGCATGTTTAGATGTCTAGACAAATATATATATATTTTGCATGTCTTTTCAATTCTTGTACTAGCTGCCAACAATCAGTAGAAGAGGTAGTAGGGGGGTGTTTTAACCAAATTGCTTAAGTTTTCAAAAAATCTAATTTTTTTACTTTAAACTTTTCCAAACGACGATGGGAAAAAAGTTAGGTAATATATTTCTTTGCTCCTGGCCCCCAAAACCTATTCAAGGATCTCCAGCTATATCTTTAGAAATGTCCTGTACCTTAAACTTAAATTTACATTTAAATATATAATGATTCTTTATTGTAATTGCTGCAAATTGAATAAAATTCTTTCACTGATCTCCCTACCTAAATAAATTTTTGTTGACAAATGGTGCCTGACAAGTGCTTCTTTCAAATATCTCTTTTTCTGTGAGGGACAATGACCTGATCTGCCTGTACCGAGCTTGTTTGTAAACAAAGACATGTGATTGGCTGTCCCAGTGATTACATGATGGACAACCATACAATTGTCCCTTACCACCCATTAATATGCATCGGACAGTCCAGCTGTTTCTGATTTTCTGACCTGGTTCTAAAATGTTTCCCTGGTTGGTGTTCTTCTGATCCTCTGCCCTAAATTCTTTCTGAATCACTGACCCCGCATGAGTATACAGATTGGATGTTTAGTAGTTTGACTCACAATTTACCTCACATTTAACCACATGATTGTAATTGGATCTACTAAAACCCAATGATTAGCTTCCAGGCTATCAGATTGCTTTTAAATGTAATCTCTAGGTAGGTCCCCTTTAAATTTTGTTTGTATTTTAATATGCCTAGATTTTGTAAAGCTAGAATATGAAACAAAAAAATATAAAATCAGGTATTTTATTTATTGTGGATCAATTATTTTTTGTTGCCCTTTTTGGGCTCTTTCTATACACCTGATTTACTAAAGCTCTCCAAGGCTGGAGAGGATACACTTTCATCAGTGAAGCTGGGTGATTCAACAAACCTGGAATGGATCTGGTCCAGAATTGAAAACATCTGCTAACAAATAGCAAATGACTTTGAAGAATTCCATTCCAGGTTTTCTTTGATCATCCACCTTCACTGGTGAAAGTGTATCCTCTCCAGTCTTGGAGAGCTTTATTAAATCAGGCCCTCTATGTTTATTTGATCTCCTTATTATTGCTACTCAGGGCAAAGGACGCAACTCTCTATTTCTATTTATGCACAAGACCCCACTAAGTTTGTGTTTCTCTGGGACTTTTGCCTGAGCCCTGGAGATGGGCCGCACTACCATTTGTTACTTCTGGTTTTATATATGCTGCTTGGACACTATTTTTCAGAGATGCCTCTGCCCCCGCTTTTAAGAAGTGGGCACAAATGAAATCGGACTATTATGCCTTTATCTCAATAAACTTTTTTACATGGACAATTCTTTTTATTATCTTCTATTTGTATTGCCCTAAAAAGATGTAACTTAATTAGAAAATATTGAAACTAAGAATATGGATCAAATGGATATAAAATGGATCAAAAGTATAATGAGTATAACATTGGTGCAAGTGAAATTGATACATGCAGACTGAGAAAGGAATTAGCCTCCATAATAATGCATTTCTAGTTTTAAGTGTCCCCTGTAACCTCACCTGTCCTTTCTTTCATGCATAATAACAAATTGGCTGAGCCTAAATCTTCTCTTTTGTATCCTTCAAAATATTCAGACGTGAGTGAGAAAAATCAGCGTTGTCCGTTACTAATGTAGCCATTTTACACAAGCCGTCGCTTATGTAAAATACAACTGTTGCTTTTGACAGGTGCACAAAAGCTGGAAACAATTTAAAAAGTGCAAGGGCCAAAGTACTGGAATATTGGACTAAATCTAATAGTAGAAGTCAGGTGTAAATAGTCTGTTAGATAGTAATCTCATTTGAGTCATCTCATTGTCCCTGTCATTGTTTGTATCTGTCTATGATTTGCAATCCTTATTTATTGTACATTGCTGCAATATATGTTGGCACTTTAAACAAAACAGTTTAACAAAAGTCTTTGCAATAAAGAGAAACAGCGGCTCAAAGTGATTTTTATTAAAAAAAAAACACAAAACATAATATATTATTATATGAGCCATTTTAACAATAGATATGTAAAGTACAAATTGTAGTAGTATAGACTCACAGAAATAGTAGAACAATGAACAATATATTTATATTTGAAAGCAGCAAATTACTGTAGAATAAACTGAAGTACAATACTTTACATGCATCATCAGTTTTTCATTTTAAAGAAAACAATTTTATGACTTTTATATTTTGAAAGAATGTGTCAAAATACTATTAAAGTGTCCAAGAAAATGAAAACGAAAGTTTATTTAATGGTGAGATAAAGGAGTAGGATAGGAACAAATTGGGGATAGAAAGGAGAAAAAGTTCTAACTTGCTAAAGAGAAATATTATGTTTTATATCAGGCATGAGGAAAATAAAAGTTGCGGTAAGCACACTGTAAAGTGCCTTGTAAAATAATGAATCCTCCTTGGTGATTCCTGCTTTGTTGCATTGCAACCTGGAAGAAAAATAGATTTTTAGATGTTAGCACCATTTTATTTACACAACATGTCCACCACTTTGAGGGTGCAAAAGTTTTTACATCTAGCCTCTGGGATTTTCATCCATTCCTCATGGCAACTCCTTCAGGTTACATGGGTTGTACTGGTGTACATCAACCTATACATCATGTCTTAGACTTTCAACTGGATTGATTTCTGACTTTGAATTGTTCATTCCAAGACATTTAAATGGTTTACTTTAAACTACTTTTTTAAAAAATATTTTCATTGATTTTTAAAGGGAAATTAATACAACATTAATAACAAAATATTGATTATACAGTAAATTGCAGTATCACAGAAAGTACAAACAGTGGGATCTAATTTTAAACCACTTTTTATTCTAGATTTAGCCATATATCAAGGCTTCCTGTAGTACTAGAAGGTGAACCTTCATCTTTTTTGTTTTATACCACACATAGCTTTCCTATGATGGACAAATAGCTCCTAAACAGAAAACCTTCTTTCATGTATTTGGGGGAGGGGTGGGGATTGCCACTTGCTGTTAGTCGAATGTCATTTTAATTCACATGTATTCATATTTTTTTTCTTTAGCTCTGCTGTGTAGATTGTACAGCTTAAATAGGCTATATGGATAGATACCCTGTGCTGTGGGTCTTTGCCAGCCTTCCCTTGTCAGATTTGTAGTGGTGTCATATTTTTTTCCATTTCATTTTAAAGAATTTAATGGTGCTCTATTATTTTTCATAACTCATGTCTCACAATAAATTTGTCTCTCATCTGTTTGGAGTGTTCCTTCTTCATGTTGTGTAGTGGTGCTGTACAGTGAGGGAATTAAGAACAGTCAATTTACAATATATATAGATCATTTGACACGCTGCACACAGGTGGGTCATGTGATTATGTGACTTCTGAAGTTAATTGGTTAGACTTAAACTTATTTATTGGTTTCATAGCAGGGAGGATAAATGCCTATCTCTGTGTGCGTTTGGCCTTTGGTTAGACAGACCTTTGGATACATTTTTTTTTTAGTTTTCTGTATCAGGATGGTACAGCATGCTACAATTTTGCAAAATCCTTGCAGAACAGCTTTAGCTATTTGCTTAGTATAATTTAGGTACAGATTTGTGAAAACCACTGTAATTCAAAATATATTTGACGATGTTCTAGATGTTGTTGGAATTGTTTGAATGAGAGGAAGAAAAATGCCACACAAAAATTGACCTTCTGTAATAAACTGTTGCATACATGTAGGGCCACAGGGGCATAGTCAGAGATAAAAAAAAAATGTTACATATTGTTGCTGACCAGAATCCAATCTGGACAAATAATAGGCCTCATTAATTAAAGCTCTCCAAGGCTGGAGAAGATACACTTTCATCAGTGAAGCTGGGTGATCCAGCAAACCTGAAATGGATCTGGTCCAGGATTAAAAACATTTGCTAACAAGTAGCAAATGACTTTTAAGAAATTAATTACAGGTTTGCTGGATCACCCAGGTTCACTGTTGAAAGGGTATCCTCTCCAGCCATGGAACATTAATAAATCAGGCCCATTGTGCGCAGTGAGAAAGTAAGAGTAATTGTCTCTACACATCAGAAAAGTTATAAATAAACCCCTGAAAGGTGAGATTGTTTATGAAGTGCCATCACCTACTCGTATCATGTGCTGTTTGGTCCAGGATCTTGTGTGTAAGATGCTATAGATAGAAAATGTTGATTAAGGGAGCTGCATGGAATAGGAGGCCATCTGCAATCAAATAGATTACTGCCTTTCCAACTTTAAGCTTTTACTGATAAGGATTTATGAATTCTTAAGTAAGCAAAAATTGCATAAGGACAGCCTTCAGTTTCTTCAGATAACCTACCACTTCATTTCATTATTGGGACAACTATAAGCTCTTTCTAAGACTTTTAGCAAGAATGCTCAAGAATAATGCATACAGCAGTAGTGGGGCAGTATATGACAAGTAAGTTAAGCAATTCCAGAAAATCCCCAACAGTCACTGGCATCCGTATTCTCCAGGACTGGACAGATGTGGGGGTGAATTAGCTATGAGAGGAAGTAAATATAAAAATGCCACTTATAACAAAAAAACAGACAGGGAGCAGAAAAATGTTGCTGATTTCCATTTGAAACAGCTTTGTGTTGTCTTGTGTCCTGGGCCCAGTAATCTGAGAAGACTAAGATTTTGTGACAATTAAGGACTAGATTCCACTGAATATGATAGGCATGAAATAAATGAGATTTGTCTGTGAATTCTAAATATCTGGCTAGTCAGGTCATGGAGTAGATCCACTGGAGCTCAAGGGACCCGCAAAGTGGGCATATTCTACTTTACAAAGTGCTTATAGGTGTAGTGCCTTAGGGAAAATATTAGTGCATAATTTGTGCTATGGTGGGGAGGGGTTAGGATTCTGAGATCCCTATAAATATGAAATTGTTATGTCTAAATCAATCAAGGTTGTCCACCTTTTTCATGACAGCAATGGCCTCTTACCCATAGCCTGAAGTTGTGCTTGTACAGTAGAAAACATTGTGATAGTACTGTGAAACTTAATTCATACGCCCTTCCCCATGCTTTTAAGGCGGCAGTCAAAAGGGGACAATGCCCTACATATAGTTGTCCTGCCCAAAGGTATTTTGATTTTGAAAAATAATTTATAATTTCATTTTTTGTATCACACAAGGAAACCTTCCTAAGGTACCTGTCAATGCCCAGTTTAGTACGTTGAACTCACCTGTACCTTACCATCTCAAACACCTAACAAAATATATATTTCTGGCACACATTACTATTGCCTAATTCTGATGGTTTTTGATTTGAGTTGAAAGTTGGGTTGATTTGAGTTGAGTATAAATACATGTAAATCTATTTTTATATGTTTGTATACAATTATTATGTATGCTGCCATTTTTGCAACTTACCGTATTTACTTTACTTAATTTGATATAATTAATTTTAAATCAAGTTAATTCAACTATATGTGATTGGTGTGATCACAAATATAATAGATTTCATTAAAGGATGAGTATCACATGTGGAATCAGTACATACATTTTAAAATGTTGTGTTTTTTTTTTATACAAATTTAGCTTTAAGCTGGTCCTCAAAAACTCCTGATGAAGTTTTTCTTGCAAAAATGAAACGTGTTAAGCAGAAGCAAAAGCTTTTTGAAAGATTTTGGTATTTAAACAAATCTACTTTTGGATAATAACACTCTTTGGACCCTCATCCATGATGATGACTTCCAACAATTAAGCTTTGACTGATAAAAATTTGTTTAGGTGTATGACAAGTGTATTAGTGTATGTACATTGATTTTCTATGATTGTTATGTAATGTATTTTTATGTGGTAATCCAATAATTAAATAAAGTATGTTATGACTGTTTTATATATTATGGTGTCTTAAAAGTCCTTTTGTTTTTTTGTTTTTTTTGTAGTTCATTTTGGCATGTGGCACTATGCTGGTCAGTGGAATACCTAAATAATTTTTTAATATTTCTTTTAACCTTTATGATTTGGTCTGATTTGGATTGCTCCTATATTATATACAATTTACCCTTCATGAGACTCTCTGTTGTTCCACATCAGTTTTTCTTGATCTTTTGACAGAGACTAATGACAGACATTTTCCTCTCAATTTTTGATACATTGTATATCTTTTGTTGGACATCTTGCCAATACTGTGTAATTTCTGTGTAATGTTTTTTGAAAATGAATGCTTTCTTTGTTCTGTTCTCTTTTGTTTGTTCAAGTGCTTTGTTATATACTAATCCTTGATTCATAAGTCATACTCTGTTTATAATTGTTAAACCCCAATAAAAAGTTTGAATGTCACATCAGGGAGCCAGACAGGGAAGACAAGAAAATCTTTTAATGTCATTTTTATTTTAGAAACAGAATTGGCTCCATTAAAATCTTAATTGGAGGAGGTAAAGTCAGGATATACTACATAAAGTCTTAAGTAAATCTATGGAATCCGAAACTAGAAAAAAGCAAAAGGGACTTTTTCAGCAGTGTCTACAATATATTTCCAATAAGGCAATAAGGTTCTTCAGATAAAACACATTCTTTTTAATACAAATTTTAAAAGCACATATATCCAAAAGGAAATATCAAAACAATTCAGATATGGAACAACCCCTGGAGAGGAAATCGCAGAAAATGTGTATGGATTCGGTTCATGATCATGTTCAAATCTTGTCTGAATGTTGAATGCAATATGAAATATTGAATGGCGTGGGAGAAGAACTTGTTATGTAATGTCAATTGAAGAATGGAAAAAAAAATGTTTGAAAATGGTGAAAACACCGTATTCTGACATCACATATTTTAAATGTCTAATTGATTTTTTAACTTTTACATTTACCTTGGCCTAAATACAACAATCATACCCTAATGTTTTATTTTAACTTATAAAAAAATAAAATACCGAAAAAAAGAACAGGCCTAGCAGTTACAAGTGCAGTTTCTGAAACACACAAAAAGTTCTTAAAAGAACTGTTGGATTGTTGTACTAAAAATCTCAAGAGTATATACCCACCATCCTGAAACTCTACACCAATTAAGCAAACCATTGACAGTATGAAAACTCATTCTTCCTACACACTGTTACCCCCCCCCCCCCCCCCGCGTTTTCATTAGTAAATCAGGCCCCACATCTTATCCTAGCATGTTTGCTAATATTGTATATATCCATACTGATTCTTCAAAACTGAAAAAAAGTTCCTACATTTTGAATTCTTTTATTTCATTGTTTGAAAGCTGTTGTAAAATAAGTATATACTATTAGATAAAATTAGGCTAGGTGTTCAAGAAAATATATGCATAATATTTTAAAAAATAATATAACATTGCACTATTTTATACACTAGTAAACATTATATATATATATACTATATATATATCGCGCAGCTGAAATCTAATCGCCTTAATTGGCAGATTCGCGCCCCCTATTGCTCATTATTATGAAGGCAGGAATCCGGCTGGCAGTGAGGAGGCGAGTGTACGAGCACACTCGAGTCCGGACCGCAGTAAACCGTGCTCGCTGGTCGCGCATACTTTCGCGCTTCCAGCGAGCGCAGATTTTATTGATGAATCAGGGGCTGTGTCTGTACTCACAGTTCACCTTGGGCCTCCTCCCAGCTCACCAGCCAAGACAGAGACACAGGAATAAGCAGGCTGGGAGTTTATATCCCCAGCCCAATTTCCAGGATGCATCTCAGGTGAGACAGTTACACCTGATCATACCCAGGCCTCTTTAGCTCCCCCACCTGGCCAAGAAGCTCATTGTCATTCAGCCTGGTACTTCAACACCACCTTCAGGTCAAAAGAAAAACTGTCTGACTAAACAGAAAAATACTCTGTAACCTGTATCTGGGGCAAATGTACCTGCCATTCTGGATGGAACCCTGTGATTTCTTTGGTCAGCTTTTATTATATATATATATATATATATATATATATATATATATATATATCAATATTAGTAAAGTTATGCTGTGTGTGATCCATTTACTGCCACAAGAAACATAAATCTCTCTTATAGGTATAAAAATATTTAACTCCAGGGCAGAAGTATCTAGGAAAAAACCAACAGTACATATTCAATAATGATATATAGGTTTTTCCTGTAAGTCAGATAGAATACTACAATTACATAAATTTATTAATAAGTAATTTCATATATCAAAATACATACATCAATTAACAGTTTCAATAATCAAAAAATAACTACATACAATAGATATAAATATAAACTTACACAAATGATCAGCCCCATACGTCTGTATTCCCCTCAAAGAATGGCTGGAAGCCCAAAGCCAAGAAGCGGTAGCCAAATAGTTTACACTCTGGTCAGTTGAAATATAAGTATCAGAGATTTGGCAATTTCATCACCACCTGACCAGATTGTGAACTATTTGGCTGCCGCTTCCTATCCTATAAAGTTCCTATCTTTTGAAGGGATCAATTCATTAGGGATATTTTTTCATTTTTGCTGGGAATCTGTTCTTTGGAGTACTTTTTGATAAGAACACTACTTCTCAAAATTCTGGGGGCTTGCATCCTAGCAACTTTGAAGGTTGAGGTTTGAAAACACATAAAACAGGATTTTTCCCTGAATATAGTTTGGTGAGAAGACGTGACTGAAACTGGAAATCTAGTTTTCACTCCGAATTCAAGCAGTTTCTGGATTTATGCCAGAGCCTGAACATTTCTGCTTTTGTTTATCAAGTAACTAATGATGTGAAAAAATTGGAGATGGATAAATCAGGTAAAAGAAATTTACCAAAAAATCAGATTGCTGCTCTTAAGAGCTTACAATCCATTTCGACATAGGTATTAAACCGCCAGATAAGGGTGGAAATGTGGTGGTTCTGGATGTTAATTATTATACAACTATGTGTTTAAAATTCTAAAAAAACAGGATTGGTATCAACAGTGTCTGAATTTAATCAAGAATTTTACTGTACAATTTTACAAGCACTGGCTGATGGATTAATAGATGAGCCAACCTATGAATTTTTTAATAATAAAAATCCATAAAGCATAAATAGTTAAAGAATCCTCCTGGCCGTCCTATAGTATCAGGAATAAATAGTATTTCTTTAAATGCCAGTCATTTTGTAGATAAACATCTAGGGTCGTTTGTGTATGATTTACTATATTTTCTGAAACATACACCAGAATTAATAAAGCAATTGACTATACCTGAAAATGTTCTTTTGGTTGTCATTCACATTGAGGCTTTGTACTCGAGTATTCCTCATGAGAAAGGGTTGGAAGTTATCAAACTTTTCCTGAAAAAATGTGAGATAATAATAATTTTAATGAATTTCTAATATCATTGTTAGGCTACATTTTGATTAAAAATGTGTTTACATCCAGTTGCAGGAGGTGGCGATGGGGACCAAGTATGCCCCCACCTATGCCGACCTGTACCTGGGGGGATGGGAAAACAAACTTTTTGCTGATGATCCAATTTCGATCTACCTTTGCCACATACTTTTGTGCTAAAAGGTACATCGATTATTATTATTATTATTATTATTATTATTAATAAACAGGATTTATATAGCACCAACATATTACGTAGTGCTGTACATTTAATAGGGATTGCAAATGACAGACTAATACAGACAGTAATACAGGAGGAGAGAACCCTGCCCCGAAGAGCTTACAATCTAGTATGTGGGGGAATTTCACACACAATAGGATGGGAGATATGTAGTGGTGGGAAGTAGTGGTGGTTTCAAAAGACAGAAGAAGACGGGTAGGCAAGTTTGAAAAAATGGGTTTTGAGCGCTCTTTTAAATTAGCAGAAAGTAGGAGCAAGCTGAATAGGATGAGGAAGACCATTCCAGAGAGTCGGGGCAGCTCTAGAGAAGTCTTGTATCCGTGCGTGTGATGAGTGAGGAAGGTTATGAGTGAGGAAGTCATTAGAAGGTCATTGGAGAGGCGGAGAGAGCGGCTGGGGGAGTACTTTTTTAACAGGTCAGAAATGTAAGTGGGACAATAACTGTGAAGGGATTTGAAGGCAAAGCACAGGAGCTTGAATTTGTTTGTAAGGTGAAATGGAAGCGGGTGTAGAGCACAGCAAAGAGATGGAGCAGTAGAGGAGCGGTGGGAAGGATGGATGAGTCTGGCTGCAGCATTCATAATAGATTGTAGAGGAGAGAGTCGGGTTAGCTGAATACCAGAGAGGAGGAGGTTACAGTAGTCCAGACGAGAGATAATAAACACATGTAAAAGGATTTTGGTGGTCTCAGGGGACAGGTAGGGGCGGATTTTGGAGATGTTGCGTAGGTGAAAGTGACAGGACCTGGAAATGTTCTGAATATGGGGGGTAAATGAGAGGGCCGAGTCAAAGGTGACACCAAGACAACGTGTCTGAGGGGAGGGCCGAATAACAGTGTTGTTAACAGTTAGATATTTGTCAGGGGGAGATTTGGAATTTGAGGGGGGGATGATGATGAGTTCTGTTTTATCCAGGTTGAGTTTCAGGAATCGGTCAGACATCCATGATGAGATGGCTGACAGGCAGCATGAGACCTTATCCAGGACTGAGGGAGACAGGTCAAGGGTTGACAGATAAATTTGAGTGTCGTCAGCAAACAGATGGTATTGTAAGCCAAAGGAGGATATGAGACTACCGAGAGAGGAGGTGTACAGAGAAAAGAGAACCGGTCCAAGGACTGACCCTTGGGGAACACCAACAGGGAGGAGAGTGGGTGAGGAGGAGTTACCATTGAAAGAAACTTGAAAGGAGCGGTCAGACAGATAGGTAGCAAAAACCAACAGAGAGCTGTATCACAGATACCAATGGAGCGCATGATTTGTATTAGAAGGGGGTGATCAATAGTGTCAAAAGCAGAGGAAAGTTCAAGGAGAAGGACCAGGGAAAAGTTGCCTTGAGACTTAGCTCTAATGAGGTTATTGGCCACTTTAGTAAGGGCTGTTTCAGTGGAGTGGGCAGCTCTAAAACCAGACTGGAGGGGGACAAGGGGAGAGTTGGTGCTCAGGTAATGGGTGAGTCTTTTGTAGACAAGGTGTTCAAGAAGTTTGGAGACATATGGGAGAAGGGAGATAGGACGGTAGTTGGAGGGTAGGGAGGGGTCCAGTGAGGGTTTCTTTAGGATAGGGAGAATTATGGCATGTTTAAAAGCTGAGGGGTATTTCCAGTAGAAAGGGAGAGGTTGGATAGTTTGGTTAGGGCAGGGGCCAGGGTGGAGGAATGGGCACGGAGTAGATCAGAGGGAATTGGGTCAAGTGGACATGTAGTAGACGGAGATGATGAGAGAAGAGTTAAGACTTTGTCCACAGTAACAGGACATCGATGATATGTTCTTGCTGTGGACGGGAACGGTGGATTATCTGAGTTTATGGAAAAATTGGGTTTCAATTCGTACAATCTTGAATTTAATTTATGAGTCAAGTTTTTCTTGTATTTCCTTTCTGGATATTGAGATCAAAATTTTGTATCATAAACCCACTGCCAGAAAAACTATTTTCTCAGCGGTAACTGCACACCCAGAACATCTGAAGAGAAATATACCTTTCTCATAGTATTTGAGAATTTAGAGGGATTGTTCTGTTGTTGTAGAATTTGAAAAGGCAGCAAAAGATTTACAATTGTGAATATTACAGCGAGGCTACAGTCGGAACGACTTTTAAAAAAGTGTATCAAAAAGATAAAAAGAGTCCCGGAGGAGGTTTTATATAGTGTGAGTAAAAAAAAAAATGAGAAAGGAAGGTGGGAAAATAAACGTAATCATACGGTTTTATAATGAACATAATAAACTACAGGACATTTGTAAAATTATGGCCATTATAAACATCAGATCAAAAAATAAGTAAATTTGTAGCACCCTATTCACAAATCAAATGTATTAAAGACAAACTTGTTAAAAGTCATTTTCAAATGAATAATAAAAAAGAAAATATTCGGCTCTTGGGTAGAAAACCCTTGTGGGACATGCAACCAGTTTAATTGGATATACCGTTGATCAGATGGTTTTGTTATTCCTAAAAATAGAAAAGTTAACATGAAGGGATTTGTTCATTGTGGCAGTATAGCGGTAATCTACCTAGCTTTCTGAAGTTGTGGAAATTACTATGTAGATAAAACAAAAAGACCATTTAGAAGAATGATAAACGAACATCTTTATATTGTTGGAAGTGGAAGGGTGGTAACCCCTCTCAGCCAACGTATAAGAGTGAATTATAACTTTAGAGTAGAGGATTTAAGATTTACTGCATTAGAGAGAGGGTTTCCAGATCCTAGGGGTGGAAAATTTGATATAATATTATTACAGAAGGAAACCAAATAGATTTTTGAATTAGAAGCTACAAAATATCTAGGGCTTAATGACCATATGAGTTTTAAATCCTTTTTGTAAATTGATTATTCTGTTTTGCTTTTTTATGTTTTTGATTTTTTTTGCCCGTTTTTAGGTTATGTTTTGTTTTATTTTTTGGTTTGTATTTTGTGTTTTGTATTTGTATATAAGGTATTATTTAATATATACTGATAGATAGATAGATTTGTGTTTAATTTTTGTTAAAAAGAAATTTTATTTAATCTTTCCCATACTAAATCCCCTTCCTATGCTCCTTGTTGGGATAGCTCCTGTAATTTAGCTGTTTATTGGGAGGTGGGTTGAGGCTCCACTTCCTGGGAAGTGTTTGTTATTTTCCTTAGCAGGTAGGTGCGCTCATCTGGATAGAAAACACATGTAGCTCCATCTTTGAGATTGGAGCAATGTGTGCCTTTGTTTACATTATGTGTCACTTCCTTTTAGGGGGTGAAGTCGATACGCAACATTTTTATGGTATTTTATAAATTGACTTAATTGATTGACAGACTTAATTTAGGGATCTGAATTTTTAATGATTGTTATTGGAGATATGTATGTTAATGGGTGGTGGGAAAATTAGTTTAAAAGTTTTTTTTTGGGGGGGGTGGGTTTGATTAAGGTATAATGTGTAGGATTATAATGTGTAAGGAATTTGACACATTCAACCAATAAAAAAAAAACCAAACATTTATCACACTTAGGGCATAACAGCAGTCATACACAGCCAAAACATTGGAAAACAAAGAAAAAGTCTATACCTCTTTACAGAAAAGTATTTTGCTTGCTTTAGAAACCATGGCTTGACATTGCATGCTTATATATGTGGTATAGCACAACACCCAGATCCCTCTCTATCAATGGCTCCACACTTTATGCTCCCCCCTAGAATGTATGAAGCATGCATTATTTTAGCACTAAAGTGCATAACCTAACATTTATCAATATTAAACCTAATTTGCCACTTAAGTGCCCAATTAAAAACTGCATTCAGGCCTGTAGATTGGTTAGAGACATTTTGGAAAGACTTTATTCCATTACATAGTTTGGTGTCATCTGCAAACACAGAAATGGTACTAATCTCAAATCCGTGATAACTATGTTAAAAAGTAAGGGACCAACACTGAACCCTGGGTACAGCACCTACCTTATATACTATCCACATTCTGTATTAAAAGTCCACAATTTTTCTTTTGTGAACACCGAGCTGAAAAGAGCATTTAATAAATTTGTACATGTTTAGACCTGATCTTTTTTACTATTGATGTATTTAAAGATTTTTTAGGGTATTTGTATTACACTCTAAATCTATACTAATGCAGAAACAAAATTATTATACAATAATTTGAAAAATATTTTCTTATCAAGAACAGTTTATACATTATTTGTGCAGTTTGTTTTTGAAGTGCATATGTTTTTTTCTGGACTATGCCAAGATTTAAAGCAAAATATTACTTTTTGTCTGACATAGGATACTTGCTGCTTAGATTAATTAGATACAAGTTTCCGCATATTAGGCAGCCAATATACTTTTATGAAACGGGCCGTCATGTAATTTACCTTTTGTCAGAGTTGAAATTAATTAGGAAACTAACATTATATTTATGTTGTTGAACTGTAATTAATCTTAACTGTAATTGATTTTTACCAACTTCTTGCAGTGGAATACTGTTGACAGAGGTACACTTTTGACCTGCTACTTGTCAATCTAATAATGAAATTAAGACAACTGTACCTAACTAGGAAAAACAGGGATACTATTAATTTGGCATAGATAAAGATTACCTTGTTCAGAATATGATAAAAGTAATAGATAATACAGCCACAAGGGTGGCTAATTCTTTCGTTACTTGCAATTAGTAAAGATTGATTGCCTCCAGAAAAATACCGGTAGTTACTTATAGACATCTTCTCTATTGAACCAAAGGCCAAAAACATGGCCAGCATATCAAACTAACACCAAAATGATACAAATATGGTGTACGGTTCACCTTTCCCATTAAAAAAGTGTTTACATGTTTCAAAAATACTTTTTCTAAATGTTTTGTAGTGGCATATACAACAGATGTAATTCTTATAAAAAATATATAAAACTTTCTGTGTCATTGTTTATCCCCATAAGGTTTGAGGTAATTGGCTAAGATTATTTCATTTGGACTATGTTCAGATTCAGCATTAACCCATTTTACCACTTTTAAATCTCCCTTTATATTTTATAAACCACACCTCAAAATCTAAAAACTTGATTTCATTCTTACTTTACTTTTTAATTTACCAAGATTCTGTTCCTTGGTTCAATTTATGTGTAAACTGTCTAACGGAGAATGAAAAATGCATCTCCCAATATGGGCTTAGGGCAGCTAAAGTCGAGATTTATATTTTCTATACTCCCTTTTTACAATCTCCCCTTTTAGGTAATACAGATTCCCACGTGACACCTACAGGCACCTACCTGAAAGGGTTAAGTTGCTGAAGAAGGTGTCCTTAAGCCTGTTAAGAATCGGGATCTTGTGTCTATCTGAAGCTTCAGGAGAAGAAGAAAGAATGGTTAGATCACAGTTGGAGATCAGAAGAAAACTTTTCCACCCCACCTTCCCATATTACAGCCTGAAGGTATGCAGTTTAGAGGACTTTGGAGATAATGTAACTTTAAGACAATAAAAAGGCTGTGGTCAAATTGAAATCCAGAAGCATTTTTTCAAGTTAATGTTTAGTATTTTAGTGCTATTAGTAATGCAGACTACAATCGCATTTCCCTCATTTTTAAGCTTCCAAAAAAGTTGCTGAAAGCGGTAACCCCGAGTCACACTCAGAGTAGGTAAACCTAGGGGAAGGTAAGTAAATACAGTGCTTAGCTGATCGGCCGGCGTCCCACGTCGTCCATCGACGCGATCTTTGTCCTCTTCCTTCTTCGGCTTCTGCACCCGATGAGTCACCAGGGGAGTTCCCGGTGACGTCGGTGCGTGCGTACTTTGCCCGCGGGGCGGGGCGGGAAATTCAAAATCCATTTGAATTGCATTCAATACAAAATACCTGTATTGATTGCAATACATTGGATTTATATGTGTAAGATCAGTACATTGTTTTCAAGAACATTTATTTTACAGTATATATAATAGTATGAGTATAATATGTATTTTTTGAAAAAAAAATTTAAAAATTAAACATTTTATTTAAAATATATAGATTTTTTAATTTATTCAATTTATTGTTTTTACATGATTTTGTGTTTCAAATTTTATTATACTCATACTATTATAATATACTGTAAAATAAATTTTCATGAAAAACAATGTACCGCTTTTAGACATATAAAACCGGAAAGAAATGAAATGCTGGGGAAGTTAAGAGATTTACTTTCTTTTCATATTGTTTCTACAGTGCAGAAAAAAAGAGATCTCCCAATAATGACAAAAAAATTTAAACATTACCAACACAAATGAAAAAAATGGAATGGAAGTGAAAAATATGATATTATTATGTATAATGTATTTATGCACATATTGGGCCTGATTTAATAAAGGTCACCAAGGCTGGAGAAGATAGACTATTACAGTAAAACATGGGTGATCCAGCAAACCTGGAATGTATCTAGGATTGAAAACTTGTGGCGACTAATAGAAAATGGCTTTTTAAGAAAATAATTTTTAGGTTTGCTGGATCACCCAGGTTCTCTCCTGATAGTCTATCTTCTCCAGTCTTGAATAACTTCAGGCCCATGATGTAAGACACCTCTTGCCACACTTAACAAGCCCATGTTTTCAAATCATTAAAAAATATTTAGTCTTTCTAATTTTTTATAGTGTATTTAGAATGGGAAATATCAGACAGTCAATATGACTTGCACATGCTGTATACATTACTATCTTTATATACATTGATATGACAGCTCTGCAATTTGAAACTACAAATATTTTTCTTTTCAGACACAGTTTGCCCCTAAATTCATACAGTATATTTCAGAATAGACATAGGGCAAAATTTCCCTGGTATGCAGGAAATATATATTTAATCTGTCTATTACAGGATTTACAGCTTTCTAGGCTATGGTGAGATTTCATACATAAACATCCTAAACAGTTCAGAACAGAACACAAAACTTTAATGAATATTTATGAAAATTATTGATAAAGGTCTCTTGGGATGTCCTACAAATACATTTTCGTGGATATGGTTTGTCATCACAATAACATAGCACTTTTTAATATTTTAGAGAACAGGAAAAACAGTGTATATGACTAATTAACCTGAACTGAAACCTCAAAAATTGTTAACACTTTGCATTCTTATTTATAAATCTGACTTAAGACTAATTAGTGGATGGAAATGCAATAAAAAACATTTTTTCTTTTAGTATACATGCTTCTTCTTACAGTATTCTTCTGCATAGCTGAAAAACAAACACACTCCTCATCACTACTCGAGTGTCTCAAGTGTTTTTGACGAGGGAAAGAGAGAGAGCTAAATAAAGAGGGAAGTTTTTAAGTGTATAATCAGGCAGAAAGGCACAGGTGATGTGTGCCAGGAAGTATGATTTCCCGCACGCCAGGACTTACGTCATCTCAGTATGGCTAATCAAGATGGAAAAAGAGAAGGAAGATGGCAGCACCCTGCCCTGGGATGCAGCTACGTGAGTTGTGCAGATTTAGTTCCACTTTACAGCTTTTAGCTTTCTCATACTATATATCCACTATTTGATAACATACAATATTATGTGCCTAAAAATGACCTTAATGTATATACATATATTCAGATAAAACTTGTATTGTAAGTGTTAGTGTTAATGGTCCTATGATTTTAGAGTTGGCATCCTAACGTAAAACATGGTTTTACAATGCTCAGGGAGATCAATATTGCTGCAGCAATTTATTTGGTTTCATTGGCCCACATAAATAGTTATTGGATGTACTATATGTCATTTAATACATTTTAGTTCAAATATACTTTAAAATTAAAATGCTAATGAGTCACTTAAAAAAATTATACTGTAAACATGAATTATTTGTTGAGATTTTATAATGTAATAATATTATAAATTACTGACTAATAGGGATGAGTGAGCAAGATTTTTAAACTTGATCTCACGGGAAATTTGGCTGTTCTTGCTTACCGAATTTGTAAGCGAGAACGGCCGGTGTAAATTCGCAGATCGAGATCGAATTTCCCTTAAAAAAAATGTTCTAAAACAAAAAGTCCTGAGGGCTGTGCCGATCAATGTATGCAGCCATGGCTGCATTCATTGATCAGCTCGTTGTGCAATCCCCGGCACTAGAGGTTAAAGCGTCATCAGGATTTTCCTTCCATTAGCCAATCAGAGAGCACTAGAGGTTTGAATGGGGAGACTTGTCCCCATTTACCCTCTAGTGCCGGGGATCACATACTAAGCTGATCAATGAATGCAGCCGTGGCTGCATTCATTGATCAGCACAGCTCGGAATGCCCGGGCACTAGGGGTTAATTACCCTCTAGTGCCTGGGGATCGCACACAGTAGGATTCCCAGGGCTGAATGAATGAATGCAGCTCTGGGAATCCTCCTGTAATGATTTCCTGGAACTTTGGATGATTCCGCGAAATCGGTTCGCCGAAATTTTGTGCACTTATCGGAAGTTTGAGGAAATTTTCGCGAGAATGCCGGTGGTATTCTCGCTCATCACTACTGACTAAACATATACTGCTGTCCATTTCAGAAATTGAACTTTGCCAGTATTGTTTTGAAACTGAATTTCTTGGCCTTATGACAACGCTTGAAATAAATCACTTCGTCAAAGAAACACAAGGAGATAGTAACACTATAAGCACCCGTTGATGTATGGGTCATAAAAATTGCAAATCTACAACAATTTAGATTTATTTTAGTCTTGGTCTGCCTCTTTCTTCTATTTTATAACATATAAATATCACTTTTCCATCTTTGTAGATATATTTATTACCATAAACACTCAAAGCTACATTATGTTTTGATGATACTACTATAGGTATGTCAGGAAATGTAAATATTGTAGTGTGATTTTCCTGCATTAAAACAAGGGAAAGTAAATCATGGTTGTTGTAGCATGTGTTATTCCACAAACCTTGAAAGTTATCAGTGTTGAGAATCTTTTTGATGATACAGAATGCAAAGTTGCAATATACACTTACTGTATAGAGTGAATAGGACAATGCCTATATTGCATGTGTTACCAGCCTATTAGGCTTCCACCAATTCTTTTTTGCCCCAATGAAAAGCATTTATTTGTACTGCAAACAAAAAGTGACAAAAAATTCATTTAACATTGTTTAGATCCTTTGGATTATGAATCCCGTAATGTACCTTGTTTTATGGATGTAATGCCGGAAAATGTACAATGTATGCCCTTCATGGTATCTATTGTCTTGCTGAATTCTTATATCAGCTATATTACATTGCCCATGGAATCTTTACACGGATTGGTATTTTTTTTTATAATAATGATTTTAGTAAGCAGCTTTATTGTGTTTACTTTGTTTAACCATAAAAACCATAAAAGAAATAGAAGAATGAAGAGTTTGAACAAACCCCAAAGGAGATAAGCTAAGGATAAAACTTTAAGAACAATCTTTTTTTGGGTAGCCCTTTATGTTGTGCTTTTTGTATTAGATAACACTTTATGGATCTATGGATTTACCTAAAATCAATGATAGCTAGATATTTGTAGCTTGTGATCCTTTGCAGCTGCAGATCTCAGTCCCAGACTCATAATAACAGCAAACCATAGTTTAGTTACATCTCATTCAACTGACAATACACTAGTAGTAGTAGTAGTAGTAGTAGTAGTAGTAGTAGTAGTAGTAGTAGTAGTAGTAGTAATACCTAACTTAGTGATACAGGGTAAAGGATATAAAAATCTTACCTGTATTTTGCAAAAAGTTAGTTTAGTGAAGGACTGAGATATAGCAAAACATTTACCATTCCCATACTTTGTAAAATTTGGTTAGGTCTTACCAAAAATTTTTAATTTAAAAAATATATATATATTTTTGGAATAAAATATTTTTTCAAATACAGTTTTTCTAAATGCTGTGACAAGAAGTGTAATAATTATTCAAAATAAATGAAATGCTTATGTAGTATTGAAAATGCAACTAAACAGTTAAGACAAATCACGGAGCTAAAGACTAAAATCTACATCTGGATAAATTATTTCTCAACCATATACTTACAAGATTGCTTGACAAATGAGATGTCAAGATCAGCTAAAATATGAAAGATGGCATCTTAAAATATATATAAATCATCTTGATAGTACTTCAGTTGTGTGAGGACAGAATGTTTTATAGAGATGAATACATTTCAAATTTCCCCTCAAGGAAGTAGAAAACTGTAAAGATAAATGTTGTCTTTATTTGTTTAATCCTGGTTTTATATTGTAACCATGTTGAGAAGTATAATGTTTAACAATGGTTTTCTGTATAAAAAATATAATGCTTAAACATGGCATGCAAATCTTTTTTTTATGTGTATAACAGTTGAACATAAACAGTTGAACATAACCTAAAAAAAAAAAA
>NC_092858.1:118851819-118863125 GCF_032062135.1 Pyxicephalus adspersus
TGTAGTATGTGTTCTTGGATAGAGATACTCTAGTATGCAGCTGTGCTCATCATAAATGAATGCAGCCGCGGTACTCCTTCTGCCTCCCCGGGCACTAGAGGTTAAATAAGGGCTTGCCCTAGGATTGCGCACAGGAGGATTCCCACGGCTGCATTCATGAATGCAGCTGCAGTATTCCTCCTGTAATGGTTTCCTCCGATGGGTCCGCAAAATCTGTTTGCCGAAAATTTGTGGACCCATCGGAAGTTCTAGGAAATTTTTTTCGTGAAAATGTCATGGAATAACTCATAATAAATAAATAATAATGACTTGGAAATTCACTTAACATTTAAACCATATTTATTTTTTATAAAATATACCAAAACAGTAAACCAGTGTTCATGTAATTTAAGACTTCTGTTTATAAAAGCCTTGAAGCAACAAATTAATGAATGTATGTATATTTAACAATGTATAGTATTCATAAAATTGTTTCCAAGATATTTGTCCAAATGTTTTTATAGGATATCACTGAATGTTAAGGACTCTTTTTTGTAGTCAGTATGAGATATAGCTTCACAGTATCTCAATAAGTTACCATTTTGCTTCTACCAGTTTAGGTGATGTAGATCAGAGCTTAGGTCAGAATCACCCAACCAATCAAGTCAATATTGTCTAACATAAGGAGTATATACTACAAAACTAGCAAAACCAAACAAAAAAGTGTCATTAAAATAAGCCATGCTAACAGATACCAGATTCTTGTGTAAAGCTGCGTACACACCTGCAATTTTTCTCGTTGGAAAGGATCTTTCACGATCCTTTCCAACGAGAAAAGACTGCACGATGCATGAACGATGCACCGTTCATGCTCTATGGAGAGGGGAGGGGGAGAGCGACGGAGCGGCACCCTGCTGGGCGCTCTCCCCTTCCCTTTCATTACGATCGGTCGTCGTCCATCGTCCATGGATCCGCCAGGACGGTCGTCAGACGATGGACGACGAACGACTGTACACACGGCAGATTTGGCCGATACCGATATAATTGGCCGATACCGATTATCGGGCGAGAAAAATTTGCCGTGTGTACGCAGCTTTAGGCCCTGGTCCAGCATCTGTGCTTGCCAGATGTCAGCCCCCAATGTAACGTCGCACATTTCACCTATATCAAGCCCCTGCTCAGCCTTCATTAAATTGTCAATCTTTTTACGTTCACCAGAAAACCTATCTAGCAAAGGAATATTGGGTTCCACAAGTTAGACAAACCACAAGTTAGACAAACCCTTTCATAGCAAGCATTAACTTTTAGCATGTATAACACATCAACTTTGTATATTTGGCCTTCCATGAAAGCTCAAGTATCCTAAAGGAAGCCTCATATTCGCAATGCTACAACCTATACTTAAGAGCTGCTAATTTAATACAGACAACTTTAGCAGCACCCAAAGAAGTAAACTTCTAAAACATTCAGATAAGGAGAAGAATAAGGAGAGATAAAGGAATAGCTAGAGAAGAACACAACAGAGGATAAAGGTGCGTACACACTTCCAATTTTTATCGTTCCAATCGAACGACGAACGATCGATTGGGCAAAAAATCGTTCGTAAAAAAGTAACCAACGACGCCGACGAACGAGGAAAGTCGCTGGAAACGAACGACCGGACCGACGGATCGGATTGGACGACGATCGTTGAACATCGTTCGTGTGTACGGTCGTTCGTTGATCGTCCATGGTCTGAGCATGCGTAATGAACGAACGTCCGTCACTTTCCTGTCGTGCACATAGTTCCTCTATCGCTCAAACGATCGTATCTATTGTGTGTATAATATCTACGAACGATCGTGTCGTTAACTCTATGTGCAGGATCGGTGCTATACGATCGTTCATATATATCGTGCATGAACGTTCGTCGTTCGTTTTCCAACGATAATAATTGAAAGTGTGTATGTAGCTTAAGAAGGAATAAGATGATAAAGGGGGAGGGGGGCAGGAGTTTACTTATCAGTGACATTAAGTGCATAAGCTATGCAACTACACTGAATTGTATGCAGACCATCCTCTATTGTTTTATTAGGAGAAAGGTAAAATACTTCAAATAGTACCCGCAGAGACTGCTTGATCCCATGGGACCATATCTCCTCAAACTGCTCCAGATGATTATAAAGTCTTGCAGATAGCTGTTGCATCAGCCAAACTTCTCCGACACGTGTTCTCAGTTCTGAAAAAGATGGTGGGCAAATGGACTGTTTTAAGGCATTGGGGCTGCAGTACGAATATGCGCCCTAAGCGATTTCTTTTGTTTAGTGAGTTGTGATATAGGTACATTCAACAGATGAGTCACTTGGTCTAATCTGATTGGAGTCTCCATCATTGCACTAAGTTTGGTCCAAAGTATATGATAGAGCGCACCAACCTGAGAGCCACATCTTCAGCACAACTTAGTGCAAGTAGGGTATATAGCATGAAGTTTGTCAGGAGTAAAAGGATCTTATAAGCATTTTCTTTAAACAGGGTACATACCTAGCTTTACTCCATATCACCTACCACAGGTCCATAGGAAGCTCTCTTCCCAATATGGATTCATATTTACACATGTATGTATGTTTAACAAATGGAGCTGCTGGGTCTGTATTTAATATCTGGTCAATTCACCCCTTACGACACGGACCCCCACAGCACACACCCATTCAAACAAAGGAGGTGGCATGAAAATAAAATTCTTTGGTATGCTTTGGGCAAAATGTCTTATTTGGAGGTAGCTGAAAATGGCTGAGGAGGGTAGGTCAAATTTATTCTGCAAGTTCCCTATGTAGTTCGCAAATGACCCTAACTCTCTAGTTACTGGGTTGGATATATGCACTATAAATCCTCTTTCAATCCACCATTTAAAATTGCAATATTTATTAACTTAAACATTCCTGATATAAAAATGTATTTGAATATTATTAACATCACTTTCACAATTGATACATCATAATCAATTATAGAATTAATTCATTACAATGGATGTTTTCTCTAATTTATGAAATTCACTTGAGATTTTAATGTGACCTGTCCTTGATGCATTTCACCCTGAAGGGGACTTTAAGATCATCAACAAATGATGTCAACTGAAAAAAACAAAACAATATATATAATTATGCATCCATATCACATCTACATTCCTTTTAACGTTGACTCTTTAAAATGCCCACACTTACTTTATATTTACACATTTCAGAATTCTGGTATATCAGTTCACCTGTGTTTGAAATATATATCTTTAACCCAGAGAAAGAAAGTTTGTTCATTGTATTCTACTCGCACCACATTTGTGCAGTGACAGACAAAGAAAACAGCATACTTATTTTTGGAATTTTTTAGGTCATTTCTATCAAAAATGGAGGGACAATAATTTATATCCAAAAAAGGGCAAGTCATGATAATGTCATCCCACCCATATTGGGAGAAAATAAACACTTGTAATGTGATTATAAATGCTTTCATTGCTACAGTTGCTTATTAAATATCCTTCTACAAATTAAAAATAAAATGTTACTTTTGACCTTGTATCCGTTTTTCCTTTTTCTCTGGTCTTTAATTCACATTCTAACCATGTCTCACTCATTTCAAAATTCCTAAGAATCACCTACTACTCCTCTTTATTTATTAGTCCTCATTGCTTAGTGCTTGCTTGATGACAGTTTCCTGGCAAGAGACCAGAAACACGTGGGACGCTACCAATGCCTTGTGTTCCAGCTTGTAACACAAGCTCATTTCTTCCAGGGAAGTGTTTCCCTTCATCTGTGCCACCCGTTGGTTAAGTAAAGGGTTGGATATATGGCCAAAATGGCATTTCTATTCAGAGCACCCTGGTTGTGTCATGCACTGTGTTAAACTATCCAGTTCAGTTCAGTCCAATTTGGGGATTATAAAGAAACAAGGTCAGTAGCAATTTGGAGGTTGTAAGATGATATCTATCCTTACATTGCTTCCAGACATGTTAAGAAAGAGCATATAATAAGGAGGAGTCAGGTATGTGATGGGTAGAGATTCAAAGCAAAGAGTTGGGAAGTACCGGGGCAAAATGTCCTTAAAGCTTTAATTTAATATTAAAATCTATATTTACTACTTGTGGAATCAGAAAATTAATGAGGATCTATTGAATGTTCATCTTGCAATAACAGAAAACAAAACATTCAAGTACTTATTGTCTTGGTGAGTTATTTTAAAATGTCAGAAAATATTTGATTTGTAATATTGATAACTTTCATGCAAATAAGCCTTAGAAATGTTAATAAAAAGATAATGTTTCTGCTTTGAAATCCCAAAGCAGGTACTGTTTACATCTCTGTATGACCAGTTAGAACAATTCATAACTAACTCCAAATATCTTCTATTCAGCAACGTGACATGTAAATGCCAATTTATCCTTTTTTGGAAGTAAAACAAGGCTCTAAAGCAACCCTAGTGGGGTATGTATGTGTCAACCTGGGCTCACATAGGGCCAGATTCATCAAGCACAATCAGAAGTTCACTCGTGCGCGCGTATCTGCGATCCGGTATCGGACCCCTTAAACCTATTTGTCAATGGATTTTCAGCCCAAATTTATCAACTAAAATGATCATGCACTTCGAGGCATGCACCTCAAGCAGCTTGACACTAGCAAGCTTGCATTAAAAGTCAATCTTTCCCTAAAAAATAATTCTTTTAAATGGCACACATCTTCCACTTAGCCCTAAATAAAAATGTATGATGTGTTCAAATGTTTCAAACATATTTATTAGCTTAGAAATAAGCATATTTTTAAATGCCCTAATATTTTTAGGTGCGGAAAGAGTTAACTGATTTCAGGCGCATACCTAAATGCTTACGATACCTGACCCGAGGATCCGTCTGGTGATAAATCCCTGAAAATCCCTGAGAACTCTGGCAGGTGAGACCTCGCTTTTGCCAGGGGACTAGATCATTCACCCTTTATCTTCTTTACCTTCTAACGCTCTTCTATCTCCCCATATCTGGGAACTCCCATATTCCCCAACTATTTATCCATTTTTGAAATCCTGCCTAAATGGACGCCTAAATCACCAGATTTACTAAAAAAAAGATCAAAGCCTTTGAACGTAGTGATAAGTAAAGCGAAAACTTCAGCTCCTATAAATGTTTTTAAAAAGAAAGTTACTAAGAAACTAGATATAGAAAACCCAATGATGAGTGCATGTGGAGAACCGTATTGCAGTATGTAAAGGATCTAACTTGATAGCCAATTTGAAGGCTTATTTAAGCTAACAACAGTACTGAAAAGATGTTTAGCCTTATCAGCCTATGACTTTATGATATAAAATTTGTATTGTATTGATAATAAAAATATATTTGTTATCCATTAAACAATCTAAAAGTGCATTTTTGCATCCCTATTAACTCTCTGCTTATTTAAAACATAAAATTTGATGTGGTCACAAAGGTTTTAATTACCCCCGATGTTGAAAGGGTTAAAAGGTCTGTAAAAACTGTATAGATTGACATTTCATCTGTGACATTTCAAAAAAAAGGAATCAATGACTGCTGAGGTTTCAATAACTGCAAGTTAATTAGTCTCAAGTGGCATGACTTCTGGAGTATAAATACAAGAGAAACTTGTAACCTTTTCAATGCATCAACTTCAAAGGAGCAGGTAGATTAAGGAGGTAATGTAAATATATGCAATTATTATTAATTTAGGTCTTTGTTACAAATAAGATTTTTTAATATACAAAATATATAAATATATTGTAATTTCCTTTTTTGCAATCTGTTATAACTTACCAAAAAATGTATTGCTTTCATTCACATATTTAAATACAGCCAATCAAATTAGGTTTGAATTCTTTAATTCACACTTTACTGCATTGACAATGTGCTACAAATTCATGCTTCTCATTTCAAAGTATAACATATGAAAAATTTAGGGTTAGTAAGGGTTAGCTCAATGGGGGAGTAAAGGAAAGAGAAAATAAAACAATTTTGACTAGTAGCTAAGGCTACCACTAACTGCGGCCAGCTGTAAATGTGCAGACACCGATCCTTCTTGAACCAGCGCTGTCATGCTCACTGCAGCCCCGATAAATTCCTTATGCGGATTGCTGCAAGGTAGACGCTGCATGTAACGTCCATGTCTGTATTGGACCAAAAAGAGGGGCAATTAAAATGTATGTGGTTAGAAATGACAGATTCAAAAACTTGATGTAGACCACTGTGTTATCTAGTTCCGCTGTATTGTTAAGCATATGTTAAGCATTAAAGCGAATCTAAGACCCTCTTTGAAAATTGAAAGTCATAAGGGTTGGGAAAATGACTTTTATTACATTAAATTTGGTTCTAACAAAGGTTTGAAATAAGAGTATTTTAATCCTTCATTTGTCCATTATGCAGCACTATGTTCATTTTTTTTTCACAATGAACTACACTTTTATTATATACATGTATATACTGATGTCTCATTAATACCTTTCAAGTGCAGTATATTTATCCATCTCTTGGTACTGTTAAGTACATTTATCCATCTAAGTTTGCACAGTACGATAAAAGAAGTTGAACAAATCACTATGTAAATTGTTTATTGAGTGTGCTTTTCTTAACCTAAAAGAGATTAGAAAGCTGTAAAACAAAAATGTGATCCATGATATAAAAACATACCTCCTAACTTATTGGGATGGAAAAGATAGATACCTTTTAAAAACTAAATATTTAGTTATGGAATAAACGCTCTCGAGATCCCCCATCTCCCCTACTATGAAAAGAATTGCAAAGTGACCATTTAAAACCACCGGTGCATTTATTTTTCTTTAGTGTTAAAAAATAATGCATTGTAAAGCTTGGAAAACATTTTAGTGTAAAATATATAATACTAAATCTGTATGTAATAGGGAGGAATATGACACTTTCTATACAATGTGGATTAGATATCCATACAGGCTGTTAGCATAAAGCATTTCAATGCAGATTATTTACTACATCCCCTCAACCTTAAAAACTCATATTTTAAATTGCAAATAAAAAAGGTGGAGGTTATATTGTTTGTGTGCACTAACATTAATTTTGGTATTTTTTATTTTTTTTGGTTTGATAAACAATGGATTCATAGATACAAACATTGCAGCTACCACCATTTTATTTTTCATAGCCTCTGTTTTCAGAACATATATACTTGAATTTAATTTGGACCATAGAAATGAAAAAAGAAAAGTAGTTATACTTGGGGGATTAGATGGTGCTGTGTCCATATATAAAGTGTAAAACAGACAATTGCTACTGAGCCATTCACCACCTACTGGTGGCCAACAATAATGCACAAAACATCATTTAAAAGGCAGTTACCCATCAAAAAAAACTAAAAAGTATAAAATAATTTGAATTTTAAAAGATGAGAGGGTGATATACTGACTGAGGTCATGTGATTTAAACACACCATGGATGTTTTTATTTTCATTATTTTCTGTTGATTACTGTTTTCATTGTCAGCAGTAACAGTTGCGTTTTGCACTCTAGGTTTGTACATGGCAATGTCTTTTTCCTGTTTTTTTTTGTCAGGCAAAAAATTAGATACCTCGGTTTATATTTAGATTTTTTTATATTCAGAAATCTGAAGTAATCTTTTTAATGCATTTTTTTTATAAAAAAAAAGTGTATTGATGTAGTTAACTGCAAATGCAATAATATTAAAGTCTTGCAGTCTCCTCAAGTTTAACCCAAGACAAAACTTATTAAATCAATCTGCACCGGTCTACCAATTTAAAAGTAGTTTACTGTGACCCATGAAGTTCATCATGAAGGTATTGTATGCACCTAGCAATAGTAACATAGAAAAGGATTATCCATAAGAAGGTGAAGCATATTTGAGTTTAGGAAAAGAGTGAAGCCTTGACATCCTGGGCTTTCAGTATGTCAGTAATATTCAGTCTCTTTAATCCCAAAAAATAACTGCAATAACTAGCTGGAATGGTAAAACTGCAGGAAATAGAACTAAAGATTGGGTCAGTATAGAACCTGGTGCTACTTTTATTCCTTTAATTTATTTTTTATTCAAATAATTTTTTTAATTTTAAAATAATGTTTTTTATTGTTAGAAAAAAAATTATATTTATTTATTCGATTTTATTCCCTAACTGGGTAGATGATACCTGACTGGGTTAACTGGGTTTTTGATGCCAAACTAATTTTCTATTTTTCGCACAAAATGAAATACTTTAGGATCCCTAGATTAGGCATGTTACACAGTACCTTAAATATTTACAAAACTTTCTCCAGTAAAAAATACACCATTTTCACCTTTCTATGTGTGTTTGTATATGTTTTTATATGCGTTAACAATAATGCATTTTTTATGCACAGCTATTGTTTTGAGTAGGACCTAAAATGTCAGTTGATCTTAAAAAAATCAACAATGCAAACAATGACCCATTGCACAAATCTGAATTAACACCCTTAAAAACAATGTGTTTTGTTTTGCATTTGTATTCTGTAGTCTACTACAATATTTTCAGTCTGTTGACATGTTTTACCTTTTCATTATCTTTTTTACCAGTGCTAATACTTCATTCAGGATCGTAACATGGAGACTCGTCTTCTTATCAAAGCTGTGGGTTTCATTCTCACTATGGTTGTTGGAATTCCTGGAAATGTCTATATTCTATTAAAATTTACCTACATCAAGTTAAATGAGAAGAAACTCTTACCAGCCAATACCATCTTGATGGTCCTTGCCGTGTCAAATATCCTTGTGGTGTTCTCCCGTGTCATACCGCAAGCTCTTAATGCGATTGGTATAGAAGATTTACTAGATGACACCAAATGCAAATTAGTTCTTTTTACCTTCAGAGTGAGCAGAGCCATGTCTATTTGTGTCACTAGTTTTCTAAGTTGTCACCAGTGTGTCCTTGTTGCTCCCATGAATCGGTATTGGACTTTCTTAAAAGAAAAAATAAGTAAAAATGTATCTCTTATCTTGATTTTAATTTTGGGTATGAACATTTTACTATACCCTTCCACTATTTTGTATGGGCAGGCTAAATCAAATTATACATCTCCCTATTCACTTCATCTGGTTTATTGTGATGCAGATTTTTCAACATATCTTTCTTTCCTGTTTAACGGTCTAGTATCTGTTATTCGGGAGATCATATTTGTGGGCCTAATGGCACTTTCAAGCAGCTACATGGTTTTTATTTTATACCAACATGGAAAAATGATCAAAGGTATACGCAGTTCTGACCGGGATCAAAGTACATCTGTGGAGTACAGAGCATCTAGAGCAGTGATTCTATTAGTTTCCTTGTATGTTATTTTATATGGCATGGATAACTCTATGTGGATTTATACTTTGACACTAACAAGTGTGAGCCCAGATATGAATGACACTCGAATACTTCTTGCTGCCTCCTATTCTGCCCTTAGCCCAATTGTAATTATAGCCACAAACCCCAAGCTACACAAGAAAACAAAGAACTCCTTGGCAAAAAAAACAAAAAAGACTAGTTTTGTAAGCTCTATCAGTTGAAATCAATAGTATATGATGATATCATTAAACCCATCTTCTTTTACTAACCATGTCTTTGATTTTTAAAGGGCATTGAAATGTGTAGTAATATTGATTCTGATCCTGTTAAATATTGGCTTCCAGATTAACAACATGTGTTTAGTACTCAAAACAATTAGATAGTAGACACATTTATTTCCAGGCGCGGTTCTTTTGTTAAGGTTTTAAAAAGGATGGGCAAAAGCCATTTTAGTGTGCTCAAAACAGGTTAATTTTACAATAGGGGAAGGAAGGGAAGTTGCAAGTAAAGATATCCCCAAAGCATGGTTATGGCAAACACAAGAGTATGTTCTAATCCCCCATGCCTGATAAAAGTTATATGTACCTTCTACACAGACAGTGTTGGCTTGATACACAGAGGATACAGTTTTATTTCCTTGTCAAGAGAGATTTAGTAATTATGTCCCATGACATGACAACATGAAAAAGTCCTACTCAACCAGTCACCCACCACAACTCTTGTGCGAGGCTGCCACAGCTTGGACCCTCTAGGCCAGCACGATTTTAGCCTCCAGCATCTTCAAGGACATTTCCAAGGAGGAGAGTTTCTTGCTTCATTCCAAACCCTAGGCCAAAAGAATGTGTTTCAGATAATTAATAGTAATATTATTGGTAATATTGTATTAAAATGCTATTTTCACTATTCTGTACCTAAAATAATTAAATAAACTGCACAAAACAAAACAAAGATGTTGGATTCTTTTATAAATTATTTAAAAGAAACTCTATTTAAAAGCTGAATGCCAATTTGGCCCTTTAGAAGCTACTGTTACAGAACTGATATTACATGTTTATAGACATAAGGTGGAGTTCATCTAGCTCAACTTTTCTCAACCTTTTTCACATGGAAGAACCCCTTGAAATAACTTTCAGGTCTTATGAGACCCCCTTCTCTAATAACTATATTAATAGCTCACAGTATATTTGTGTGGTGGTCAACAGGTATAATGCTTCTTACATTGCTGGAGAGTGGGAAGATTGTCACCCTTACAGATAGCCAAAAGGATCATTGGTATCTGTTAAACTGACCTGAGAGGTACAAATTGCTCATTGCTTAAAGAACCCCTGGAAATCTGTGGAGGAACCCTGGTTGGGGAACACTGGTCTAGCAATTTTGTCCCAAACTGTATGAAATTTTCATATCCCTTTGTGTACATTCTTTAGATTAGATTAAAAAGTTATTATAAACGTCTACTCAGGTTTCAGAATGTCAAACTACTTTCGACTGGCAAATGTTTGTGGTATTTTTCTAGGAACCACAAAAGTCATATTATAAACTCAAAATAGTTTATAATGCCACATACCTGCCTAACATATTTATATATACAGAACAATTCAAAGGTATGCCTATTATTATGAAAAGTAAACTTAATTTTTCATCTTTGAGGAAATAAATTACCATTTATACTTGAGTATAAACCATTTTTTGCACTCAAATGCCATTAGATAAACAATCACGGTTTATACTTTGGTCACACCAGTAGATGGTGCTGTTTTTCCATGTAAAGTGTGTTATCAACTTTTGCTATTGGATACATGAGACATGATTTATCATTTGCCACACATTATACATGAGGACACAACACCATCCACTGGTAGTCACCAATAATGCAAAAAAAACACTCAACTTCTACAGATCCCTTGCTTTCTCCGAAGCTTTGCTGCATTGGGTCCCACACTGTCCTGTAACTCGTCTTCATTCCCAACTCAAAAGTACAAACTACTTTACCTGTAAATGGGGAGAAAATACTGTGACTGTGCCCAAGTAATTTT
>NC_092858.1:118863844-118865021 GCF_032062135.1 Pyxicephalus adspersus
CTCAGCACTGTGTATATAATACTAACAAATGAATCAGGTATAATTCTGTGACCAGACGTAATAGGAACACAGAAGATGTGCATTAGTATACCCCTCAGATGAATATGGCACACTGGTAATTTCTTTCTCTGGTCTGGGAGATCCCATGAAGTTCACCTGCAGCCAGCAATTTTGTACAGGTGGAAAAGTGCTCCAGTTCTGACTTACGGGAATCTTCCTTATATATCACTCATAGTTCTCCAGTCTGGGGTTTCTCACTCAGTGGAGACAGTATCCCTGATTCATCAATGAAATGCATGTACGCTCTATGTGCATACGTATGTTACATTCTACTCAATCACAAACTTGCTTCATTTATAGTTACATTTGTTGCACTTGTTGTTACTTTTTCTTTTGGTTGCAACACTGCAAACTAAATTCTATCAATCTGGATATATACTAAGTGGCACTTTCAAATATGTCATCACACAATAGTATGAGTGTAAAAAAATATGTGAACAAACATTTGTGACCTGATAAAAATTTCATTCTAGTTTGACTTTTGAGAAATCAAATATTTTAGTAAAGGATTATAGGCAAACATGTTATAATACATGTATTAGGGAACATTTAGTGATTTCACTTGTGTGTGTATGTCAAAATACATTTAAATATATTAAATATGATATATATAATATTATATATTATATTATCTAATTTTATAAATATTATTTCATTAGTACTATTTAACTGGACTGGTTTGTGTGTGTGTGGATGGGGGGGGGGGGGGGGTACGTAAGTTTGCCTGGATGGTATGCATTGATGTGATTTTTTTATTTTTTTGTAATCCTCACGATTGTTAGTTTCATCTGTTGCTGCAATGTTTTTGTGCCTGGTTTGTAATGCCAGTTTCTGTAGTTTAGCAATTCTTCAGCAATGCGTTGTCATTTTTTCCACAAGTATTCCACGAGTACAAATGTCTGCATGGTTTCCACACCAAACTCCTACTTGACTCCCCTTGTTGACTTGTCCCATTGTCACATATTGGTATTTGAATGTATTATGTACATATTCCTGAATAAATATTCTGAATAAATTGTCATGATTTTATTTCTTTTTTTGTTTTTTATAGCCTGACATTTGCACTCATGTTGATTTGTCCCCACACAACTCCTGTGTTCATTTGTAGTTGTGTTAT
>NC_092858.1:118866501-118870980 GCF_032062135.1 Pyxicephalus adspersus
TCCGCGCAAATACGCCAGCGCCTGAAATTTAGTTGATGAATTGAGCGAAGGCTTCCGATTTTGCTTGGTGATTTAGGGCCAGTGAGTGCTATCTGTACATCAACTCTATAATAACAAGTAATTAACACAGTAATTAACATAAGTATACAATAGTAGCAAACATTTCCTGGAGAGTGACATCTAATGACCTTTTATCACATTGCTCCAGTTTATTATTATTGTTTTGGTAGACTGTGAAACAGATTAGTAGACCGTTCTACTATTAACCTCCTGGACCGTTCATTTCTGTCCAGATTTATAAATCTAATGTCTAAAAGCGGTACATTGTTTTTCATGGAAATTTATTTTACAGTGTAATATATTATTATTAGTATAATAAAGTTTGAAACACAAAATCATGTCAAAATAAAAAATGAAATACATTTAAAAAAAAATAATTTATTTAAACAAATGTTAAAAAAATAATTATTATACTCATATTATTATAATATACTGTAAAACAAATTTTCATGAAAGACAATGTACCGCTTTTAGACATATAAATCCACTGTAATGCATTCAATACAGTTATTTTGTATTGAATTCAATACAAATAGGTTTGAAATTCACACCATTCCCCGAACAGAACGTCCTCACGCAACGACGTCACCGGGAACTCCCGATGACTCATCGGATGCAGAGGACGCTGGCCAGAAGAAGCAAGAGGACGGGGATCGTGAAGGAGGATACTGGCGGATTAGGTAAGATTGTATTTACTGCTGTATTTCACTGTTTTAGCTATCTCCAGTGTGACTCAGGGTTATCGCTTTCAGAATCTTTTTTCTACCCCGAGTCACACTCGGGGTTACCGTTCAGGGGGTTACCAGGGGGCTACTCCTGTCCTGAAAGACCCATGAATGACCAACAAAGAACAACTTCTGTACAAGACAATGGAAAAGAACATAGCGGGGTACTGATCACTTGTTCTCCCCTCTCCATAGGACAGAACAGCACTGTGTGTACAGAACTCATTCATTCGTCTGTCATACATCTGTCTGGAAATGACTACAGAACATAATTGAATTTACCGTTTCCTCAAACCAGGAAATACTGATACTTGGGGAGACGCTACATGTAGTGTGTCCCTGAGGCAGCTCCCATAGGGAATGTATAGGGCTTCAGACAATGGTACTAGTACTACGCACTGCTGCCAGGTGTCAAATGTGCAGCTGCTGGTTCTTTTTGAACCAGTGTTGCCAGGAGTGCTAGAACACCTGCCAAGGTGCCATGCAAAATGTACATTAAAGAGAGAGGTGTGAACAAATACTTTTTTTGGTTGTTATAGGATAGAGTGGGAAAGGATTAGAACTTTTGTTAGATGTACAATGCTGTTCTGACAATTTTTCTTTTGCCTGTGTCACTGTGTTACCTCCTGTCTGAAGAAACCCCAGCAGCTAGAATAGGAATAACATAAATGCAGAAAGTGCCTTAACCTCCTGGCTGGTTCATTTCTGTCCGGTTTTATATATCTAAAAGCAGTATTTTTTTAATAAAAATTTATTTTACAATATAATCTAATAGTATGAGTATAAAAAGTTTTAAAACACAAAATCATGTCAAAATAATAAATTAAATAAATAAATTAAAAAAAAATGTTTTTTTCAATTAAAAAAAAAATAAATCATATACTCATACTATTATGTTATACTGTAAAATAAATGTTCATGAAAAACAATGTACTGCTTTTACACATATAAATCCACTGTATTGTATTCAATACAGTTATTTTGTATTAAATACAATACAAATGGATTTGAATTTCCCGCCCCGCCCGAACGGAGTGTCCGTAGGCAACAACGTCACTGGGAAAACCATGGTGACTCATCAAGTGCAGTGAGCGCCGGCCCGGAGAAAGAGAGAAGACGCGAAGGACGACAGAGGACACCAGTGGAACAGGTAAGTCACAATTTAATAATGTTTTCAATAGTTTTACCTACCCTGAGTGTGACCTCTCTAATTCATGAGCTACATTGAAGGTGACCATATTGTCGACTCACACATTTTCCAAGACTGGAGAAGATTGACTATAATGTGGGAACCTGGGTGATCCAGCAATCCTGGAATGAAAATCAGAAATTCATAGAAATCATGTGGTGTTCCATTATCTAGCCATTGTTTTATGTGCGTAAGAGAACAGAACAAAACATTACTTCAGCCTTGATTCAGCAGAAAAAATAGATGCCGTTAGACAATACTTAAGGCATGACAAGTGTTTAAGTATCTCAGTAACTGTACAGTAAAAACATTTCTAAATCTAAAAGATCAAAATCTCAAATTGATGGAAAAACTTTAAAAAATACTCTGACCCACATTAGGCCTTTTTAAAGAGAAATCGGACATTGTTTTTAAAATGGGCTGGATAGAAGCTTCTTTAGAGAGGAGTCTAAATGTTTTATATTTTTTTATAGAAACCCAATCTCATTCTATAAAAGTACAAATTACAGATTACAATTGATATTTGTGCTTACTGTAAACACTTGTTTGTTTAATTCAACTGTTTATTTGGATTGTTTGAACTGAATGATGAAACTTTACTTTGTAATGTTTGTAACACTTTTGTTTTATACCATAAATACCCGAGTATAAGCCGACTTTTTCAGCACCCACAATGTGCTGAAAAAGTCACCCTGGGCTTATACTCCAGTTAGGTGCATGGGTGCCTCAGAAAAGCACCCTCTGCCAGCCGATTCCTGCTCCTGCCCCCGCAAATCCCCGCTGACACAATAATAAAATGTACCTAGCAGATTCCATTATTAATGACAGCGCGGTGGCGCCCTCCAGACCCCTTAGGTAACTGCAGCTTGTAACCCCGAGTGTGGCTCGAGGTAAGAAAAAGTTGCTAGGAATGGTAACCCCAAGCCACACTCAGGGCAGACAGTTTCCTACTTTGTCTCTGCATGTCCACGGCATCCTCCGACCACTCTGGCAGCCACGTCCAGCGGTTTCCGTCCCCTGATGACAATGTCATCAGGCTGCGGTGGAAATACGCTGGCCGCAAAAGCCGGAAAGATGGCAGGGGTACGCCAGAGTTACAGCAGCTACACGCCGGAGTAACTCTGGCGCCAAATTTAAAAGTGTGAACACTAGTAAATACCGTTACAGTGCAATCTGATTGTCATACAACATTGTATGACATCAGATTAATACTGTTTGACCCTACAGCTATCACTACAGCCCTGCCTGCTCTGCCTGCACTACACTGACACTACAACAGTGGCTTAATTCAGTACTGCTTTGTACCACTTTCAGCTACTTTTTCCGGACAGAATCATACCACCAGGGAGGTTAAAGTGAATTTAGTGGTTAGGTACGGTAAGTAGTATACCTACCTAACCACTAAATTCTCACTATGGTATTTGTTTACCGTATTATGGCTATTGTTGATTTGAAACTTTATAGTTCCTTGCCAGTAGCTGCAGCATTTCCCACCATCGGCTTATACTCGAGTCAATCAATTTTTCATGTTTTCCAAAGTAAAAACAGGTACCTCGGCTTATGCTCGGATCGACTTATACTTGAGTATATACAGTTTGTTTGGGTTTTTTTTCTATTGCCTTGTTATATATATACCCCCCTAGCGGTATTCCTGACTGTGACTCGGGGTGGATTTTACTTGCAAAAAGTGGTATTTCCGAGTCACATTCGGGGTAGGAAAAAAAAAACTCTCACCTGCGCCCCGCGATCCAGGGGTGTGGTGGGGAGGGAATTTTAAAAGCAGATTACAATGTAACCTGCTTTTAAATGCTTGAATACTGTGAAATACAATAAATAATAAATGTACAAGTACATTGAAGCTGCACATGAAACCAAGGAACAGTCAAAGGATTGGCGCCAGAATCTTTTTTTCTAGATTTTCCTCCTTTAAAATTGGGTGCGTCTTATATTCCGGAGCGTCTTATACGGCGAAAAATACGGTACTTTTTCCGGACAGAATCATACCACCAGGGAGGTTAAAGTGAATTTAGTGGTTAGGTACGGCAAGTAGTATACCTACCTAACCACTAAATTCTCACTATGGTATTTGTTTACCGTATTATGGCTATTGTTGATCTGAAACTTTAAAGTTCCTTGCTAGTAGCTGCAGCATTTCCCACCATCGGCTTATACTCGAGTCAATCAATTTTTCCTGTTTTCCAAAGTAAAAACAGGTACCTCGGCTTATGCTTGGATCGACTTATACTCGAGTATATACAGTTTGTTTGGGTTTTTTTTCTATTGCCTTGTTATATATATACCCCCCTAGCGGTATTCCTGACTGTGACTCGGGGTGGATTTTATTTGCAAAAAGTGGTATTTCCGAGTCACATTCGGGGTAGGGAAAAAAAAAACTCTCACCTGCGCCCCACGATCCAGGGGTGTGGTGGGGAGGGAATTTTAAAAGCAGATTACAATGTAACCTGCTTTTAAATGCTTGAATACTGTGAAATACAATAAATAATA
>NC_092858.1:118871687-118891020 GCF_032062135.1 Pyxicephalus adspersus
GACCTTCAAATTATCAATTAATATAATAAAATCAATAAACAAAAAATATTCTCTCAAAAGTTATCAGTGCTAAAGTGCTATATTCATTTAAAAATTGTGTGATTTTTCAAAAACCTATCAGTTATCCCCAAAATAGTTGACATCACAAGAGAAAATGAAGCACAAAACATGGTTTCCCAGTAAATTAAAATGCAACAAATGGTGGCAGGATGTATCCACAGATTTATGTGCCCCCAACTTGCTTGCCCAACTCTGTATGCTTTATTACCCCCTGGTGATTTCATGACCTCCCCTCCTTTCCAATTCAGGTATCTTCAAGTTGACAGCTAGCAGCTTCTTCTCTGCTACCCCTCTGAGTCCAGTGATCAGTGGGCAGAGCTCATGTAACTCCGACAAGTGAAAGTGGAGTGAGAATGCACTCAGAGGATGATTAGAGATGATGTCCTCTGCAGCTTCTGCCAAAAATCTTCAGACTGTTTGGACAAAACCTAAAAGGACAAAACAGAGTTGAAGGAAGCTGTATGGCATACACAAGATTGGCAGAGAAGATAACTAGAAATGCATTGGCAGAGGCTCAAATGCTGCCCCTAGTGGCCATTGCATCCTAGGCTATGGACTAGGTGGCCTTGTGGGAAAACCTGCCCTAATCATTCCGTGTGGATTATCTCTTCTGGGATGGTTTCTTCAACATAGCTTTACTTACAGCCTTTAATTGACCTTTTTGAGCTAAAGAGATCCATCGATTATGGTGAGTGCAGTTGCTAGAAAGCGATGGGTGCAATGTGTATGAACTGAAAAGAGAAATTTTGTACAGTGCAGCACACCTTGGAATTGGATTGGGTAATCATCTGCACTAATTTTTCGCAGTGAGCTACTGGTTAATACTTTTTGTTCTGTAAAGCACTTGGTGGGGTGCAGGTTTTGTACTTAATGAATTACTTTTGTTGATCATATATAGAGTTTACACTATTTCTTATATAGTAAGGGGAAGTATTTTGTATTTTATTAGCTGGGAATTGTGTTTTATGCTTCATAGCACCTTAATGTCAAGTATTTTGTGGACAATTGATTATTATTTGAATTTTTTATTGTCTATAGCACGGAACACTAAACAGTAAGTTATTCCCCCCAGCTGCCAAATATTCTATGTATGGTTGATGTTGTGTCAATAATCACTCCCCTATATGTTTATATATTTCCTAAAATAATGCTTGCTTGCCTTTCAAGTATAAACCTGAAGCCACTTATTGATAGATAATATTATCAGATTCCTGAAGATGAGCCCAAGATATAGAATAATAATGTAAATTAAATATAAACCCAGCTTTTTGGTATATGTAGCACACTGCCATTATTTTTAGTGTATGATCTGGTGCACCATATGTCAGGAAACCATACATAGGCGGATACAATCCTTCATGGATGTCATTTAGTTCAGGACACTAGTTTTCCTGACTTAGACCTGCAGCACGGTGGCTCAGGGGTTAGCACTCCAGCCTTTGCAGCGCTAGGTCCTGGGTTTGAATCCCACCCAGGACACTATCTGCATGGAGTTTGCAGGTTCTCCCTGTGTCTGCGTGGGTTTCCTCCGGGTACTCCGGTTTCCTCCCACATCCCAAAAACATGCAGTTAAGTTAATTGGCTTCCCCCTAAAATTGACCTTAGACTACATTAACCACATATGACTACAGTAGGGACATTAGATTGTGAGCTGCTTTGAGGGACAGTTAGTGACACAACTATGGACTTTGTACAGTGCTGTGTAATATGATGGTGCTATATAAATACTGTATAATAATAATAATAGTTCTTGCCATGGACCACAAAATGCTTAGTCCTTATGCTATAGAGCTGTGTTTCTTAACCAATATTCCTCAAGAAATTTATAGGGATTCTCTGAAAACCTAGAAGTTATTTCCAAGGTTTCCCCTATGTTAAAAAGGTTGAGGAAGGCTGACTAGTAGTTGACTAATTTGGCAAAAAAACAAGGCAGGGTTTAGAACACTTTAGCCACAAACATGCTGTATGTTTTCATATAAAGACAGGACAAAAAAGCTGATTGCCTTTCTGGAAGATTCACATGTATTTTCCTGTACTTACATGGTGTTTAGGTAGAAATAAAACATGTGAAGGAGTGTAAAACATGAAACATGTAAAACATGTAAAAAAAAAAAAGATGACGCTGTCCAGAGCGCCGTCCGAAAGACAGATGCCGGGTTAACGTGGGACCTGATGGAAGAGGCCTCCAGATGGATCAGACTGCCCTGTGGGATTAACGGTAAGTGTATTTTTTACTTCTGAGTTTAGTTCCTCTTTAAACATGCATTAACAATGCAATTTAAAACCAATTTTAACCTTATTGTAAATGGTAAGTTTTCATACCTGCTACCCTAAGAGTCTTTCTTTAAACATATTCCCTTCTTTCAACTGTGCTCCTGCGTTGTCACATCATTGTCTTAACATAACAGAGGTAGTACATGGCCTTTTTAACACACTTTTAGAACAAAAGAATGAGCTTGGTCTACTACACTGTGGCCGCTATATGGAAACCTTCCCTGAGGAATACTTTTCAGGCATTGTTGAAGAGAATGTATGTAAACATTTGGTAGCTGCAAATTGCATATTGATAATTAACAGCACTAAGATGTTGAGATTCAACAACAGATAAAAGATGAAAACATTGTTTAAAAATAAAAATTGTTATGATATACAGCAGTGTTTCTCAATCAGGGTGTCATGGAATCATGGATTTGCTCCAGAGGTTCTAAGGGTTCCTTGAGGAATGTGTAGTTTGTGCCTCTCATGGTGTTTAACTGACACCCATGATCTTTTTGGCTATCTGTAAGGATAACATTGTTCTCACTGGCAAGCAATGTAAGAGACATTCCTCCAACTGACCACCACACAAATGTACTATGAGCTTTTGACATAGGAATTATACAAAGGGTTCCCTGAAGACATTAAAAAATGCAGGGTTCCCCCATGTTAAAAAGGTCTAGAAACATTGATATACAATATTTTACCAAACTAAACGACTTTCATATACTTTTAAAGATAAAATCATAAATGCTTATTTTAGTAAAAGCATATCAAAGAGTTAAATGTTAGGTTATTGCAATGAACAACTCATTATACCAAGTATGGGAAGTAGTTCATGCTTCACTAAAGATATGATTTGTTTAATCAAATCCCTTGTGTGGTGATGTCAGAACTAAACTACTATAAATGTAAGTACATGGCATAATTAATTAACTAGAGAAGCCTGTAAGAGGAGGTAAGAATGAGAAAGGTCAAATACATAGTATACATATATCTTCCTTAATTCCCTGGGTCACTAATATAGATTGTTGAACAATTAAACAAAAATAGCAAAGTAATTAAATTAATTTATATTAATTGTGCCATCTCTATTGCAAAAGTTTCCCAACAGGTCACTATACACCAAACATTGTAGTTGTGAAAATGCCTGCCTGGGCTGGTATAAAGGTGTAAATGAGGGTACTTTAACACAGCTTAGTACTGGGTAATTCCAACAGTTGGTGTTAATATTACTTCTAATAGGAACCAACCAAATAGCAGGTTTTAACTTTTGCTCTTTATTAATGCACACATAGCTATATAACCAGAATATTTTGGCACATAAAAGTCAAAGTTTTATACAGTAGAGCAATATATACACTTGATTTTTTTTCATCCAAACAAAAAATGAATCAATGCCGTTAATGCTGAAGATGACAAACTAATATACTACTAAAAGATGATACAAAGTACAGAATTGATAAGCCTGATATATTAAAGCTCACCAAGGCTGGAGAGGATATACTTTCATCAGTGAACCTAGGTGATCCAGCAAACTTGGAATGGATCTGATCCAGGATTCAAAACATTTGCTAGCAAATGACTTTGAAGAAATCCATCCAGGTTTGCTGGATCACCCAGCTTCACTGATGAAAGTGTATTCTCTCCAGCCTTGGAGAGCTTTAATAAATCGGGCCCAACGTGTTTAACTTAAGTAGAGCCTAAGGAGTAAACCGTCTGCCAGCTACAACTCATTAAGCTGAACAATGATATTGCTACTGTGAAAACCTTGGTTAAAAGTCTCCAAGGTCTTTACGTCTCCATGGGACTTGGACTGCCACTTTTCAAACATAGAAGGGAATTTAAGTATTATGGCTGTGTATTATGGATGTAAACAGTACACCTTCACACGTGAGTAGCCCTGAAGCAGGAACAAATGTTATAACTGACATCTAAGAAACAGAAAGCAACTGATAAAGACAAATAAACGTTATTGTTAGCTCTCTTTATACCCTTTATTGTTTTAATATTTATAGGCATTTATAGCACAACATTTTTTTTTAAATATATTTTATTTCTATGGATCCTGATTTCACACTTTTAATTACTGTGTTTTTTAGCATGTTTCAAATTAAAAGAAGTATCTTGCCTTTTTGACAATACTTTCTTAGAAGGCTGTATATTCTGGAGGAGTTATTGGGTTTGATTTATTTAAAGACTATAGTCTTTTCGCTTAGCAGATTGAATAGTCACAATGTAAGGTGTAATTTATTTAGGCCAATAAATGTTGCAAAAATTCACTTTGCAAAGAATTCCTGACTATTTAGATTTTACTGTGCTTTTGAAACACTGAATTAGCTTACTTTTACTATATACTGTTCCAAAAAAGACAGCTTTTTTTAAAGAGTGTTATAAACAGAAATACCTCTTATAGCTTATTGTGCCACTGGTGCTGCTGCTCTGCCTGAAACATTAAATACTTTATTAAAAATTGTTTATCTTCCTGTATGTGAATGGAAACATTAGTTTATTCAGCTATAGAAAAGGGTGATTTTCGGTGACACAGCAGAGAGCAATTTGTATTCTTTAAGATGTCAGCAAGATAGGAGAGTAGCGGGCCATACTGAAGGTCAGATTAGAAAGGAATCTAGGGTCATTGGCAAACAAATTGTCAACTTAAAAGTTTATTGCCATCATCTCTATATGTTGTTGCAAACACTCAGCAGCCCTCATTAGTCTTGAACAAATATAAACTTTAGGCCTGATTTATTAAAACGTTCCGAGACAGGAGAAGATAGACTTTAAAGGGAGAACCTGAGTGATCCAGCAAAGCTGGAATGGATTTCCTCAAACTCTTTTGCTGATAATTGGCAAATGTTTTCATTCCAGGAACATAATTATTCCTGGTTTGCTGGATCACTCAGGTTCTCCTGTGATAGTTTATCTTCTCCAGCCTTGAAGAGCTTTAATCCCTTTGCTGCCTGATTTGCTTTATTTTTGCCTTCCCCCAAGAAGATGACACTTCTACACGGCTTCTTATTCAGGGCAAAGCAAAGCTGGCCACATTTAGTGGTGGTAATGAAGATAAATTGATAGACCAGCAAGCCTTTTTTTCTGTTTTTAAATCCAAAAAGAGGACTTTAAAAAAAGTGTAGCCACAAATATTCACCAGCGATGGAGAATAAACATGGGGTTATGAAACACACATCATGTCTAACTTACATAATCAATTTCATGGGAAATTTAAAATAACTCAAGTGAAGGGCCTAAACGCCTTCGGTAAATCAACCCCTGTGTTTCAGTCCCCTTACTAACTGCTACAAATTATAGCATGTTGATAATTAACATTTAACATTTAGTTCATTTTAAGAAAATAAAAAAAAAATCACAAATTTTGTGATCTCAATAATTATTAATTGAATTATATGCTGCTTTTATTTGCTCATTATAAGAATCTTAAATTTTAAAAGAATTGGAGGATACCATATCCCTTATCAAATGTATGATTAGGCGCCCCACAGGTTTAATGTTTTAAGTTTAAGTACAATTAATAATAATATATCTAGGAACATAGCTGTTAACGTAGATGTTAATTGACAATTAATTTCCATAATTGTTGTGTTGCCATAAAATATTTTACAACTTCACAACTACAAATTAATAATATTGTGAATTTTGTATTTTCAGGTGTGGTGTTTTGCTAAGAAATGGACACCCGCATTCTAAAGGCCTTTATCTTCATCCTTTTGACTGTGATTGGTATTCCAGGAAACGTCTACATTGTAATCCAGTTTTTTCTTGTTAGGGTGTTAGAAAAGAGGCTTCTACCATCCAACATCATTCTGCTAGTGTTAGCATTTTCAAACCTTCTTATTGTCTGCTCTCGTGTTATCTTACAGTCATTGAATGCCCTAGGAATTGAGAATCTAATGGACGATACAAATTGCAAGTTGTCTGGGTATACATACAGAGTTAGTAGAGCTATGTCTATATGTACCACCAGCTTACTTAGCTGTCATCAGTGCATTCTTATTGCTCCAAACACTAAGATCTGGGTTTTTTTTAAACAAAAGGTATCTCACAATATAACACTAATCATTCTTGCAATTCTTTTGATGAATCTAGTCCTGTACCGAACAAGTTTTATGTATGCTAATGCAAAAAATAACCATACTTCTCCATACACACTTCATCTAGTATACTGTGACACTGATTTTCAAACATATGTATCTTATATTGCCAATGGAGTTGTTTTTGCAACTTTAGACTTTCTTTTTGTTGCAATGATGGCCCTTGCAAGTTTTTACATTGTTTATGTGTTACTCAGACATGAGAAAAATGTTAAAAGCATACGCAGTTCTAATAAAGCAAATAATAAATCAGTTGAATATAAAGCTTCTAGAGCTGTAATATTACTGGTTATATGCTATGTGATGTTCCTGGGGCTTGACAACTCCATGTGGATCTATACTCTGACTCTCTCAAACGTCAAAGCAGATGTAAATGATGCCAGGGTCATGTTAGCTTGTGCCTATTCTGCACTGAGCCCGATTATCATGATTATTACCAACCCCAAATTACAGCAATGGCTACTGTATAAGTTTTGGAGAAGACTTCGGAATCTGCCATCATCCTCCTAAAGAGACATCTGAATAATATTAATATATTAATGTTAAAAAAGAAAGGAAAATCATGGCAAAGTTTCTATCACATGTAACTCACTATTATGTGAACAAATGTATATTGTCATTGCTGACCTCCCTCCAAAAATGTTAGTTTTTTAATCCTCCAATGTAAATTTGTTTTATTGTTTCACATATTTCCTAAACTACTAACCAACAACAAGTACGCAGATCAAAAAAATCAAAATAATTTAGAAATACGTATTTGAATGCAATATCACAAAGTATTAGAGTCAGCATAATTCTCAGAACATTAGCATTTTAAGAAGCAGGTTAAAACAAGGACAGCCTCCACAACTGTTGATTGTCATATTGTTATATCACAATATGTATGAAAAACGATAATTAAACATGCAACTGCAGGAACCTTTTGCTGTTCTAAGGCAGGCCACAAAATAGTAACATAATGGTATTTATTACTTTATATATTACTGCATTTTTATATTATATTTCATAATTTATATATTACTGCATCTGTTAAAACTTTTCAAGGCAATAAACAAAATGTGAAAATGTGTTTATTGTATGTAATGAAAGCTTTTTAAAGACTGTGCAGACTCAATATCAACCAGACTGGACAATAAGAAATAAAGCTTTTAGGACAAAAATTAAACACATCTCCCTACGTGTATACCAATATACATGTAACAAGTGCTCCATCTCTGTTCAGTTTAATTACTGTCTATATTCCGATGGGGCAGATTGTTCTTTCTCTGTTTGTCCTGGTGACTATTATTACTGACACAGGATATTATGGGAACAACCAAACGGACCAGAAAATTTTGGTGGTCTGCGGCACTGACCAGTCCTTTTCCTGACCTCACTGGGGGGCGCACTGGCCAGAGCCGCAGACCATGTCTCCCATATGGATCTCAGGACAGTGGGCAGGTTGTGTCTCTGGCGGGTTCTGGCACCATGACACCATTCATGAGTAACACACGTCTCCCCACACATGCGCAGTCTGGAGTCCACGAAATTAGTGATCCGTGACATCTAAAAGGTTGTCGACCATTGCCCTAGATCCCATCTGGAAAGAATGAGAGAAATATTTATGCATCTGCAGTCCAGGCAGGGAATCTAGCATTATTGGACTCTATGACATCTTTTTTCCTGCATAACGAGAAACGATTTGGTGATGTTCTTCAGAGCCATCATATTAAACATGAAGGCAAAGCAGGGCAAATTACATTTAAAACATGACACAAACACACCATTCCCAGTTTTTACTAATAATGGCAAGCGATAGTCCATGTCCCAAGAACGATCCTCAGCTGTATTCATACTGGTGTGCCATTGCCACTGGACCATCTCATAAGCAGCTTATGTTAAGTCACAGACAAAGCTAAATAAACTAAGGTGGCAAGGCTAATAGCCACAAATAGCAGAGAATACCATATTGATATAATCCTGGTGCCAAATGGTGGAATCTGTCCCACTGAAAGTTATATAAGGAATCAGTTATTCTATTAGAAATGGTAACAACATGAACAGTGTATATAAAAGCCTTTTATTTTAACCACTAACGGAAATACAAATAAAAACAGACACAGTGAAAGCTGTAAAAGAACCCCTATATTTTATAGATACATTTTATACATTTGTAACACACCCCACAAAGCTACGGGTAGTACAATTCTTTGACAAATAAAAAGATCATAGTCAAAACCTCGACATACATTCAAAGAAATTACCCATAGTAAACTTCTGGAGATGACTTCTAAACCCACAAGTGCACTCAATAGTTCAAAGTGAACCTAATGTTATGATGAATCATGCTTGCCAATTACCTCTCCCAACAAATAAGAAACTACTGCACTGTTTAGAAGAGCAGATTTTGAAATTGCAGGCTGATGGGGGGGTTGTACTGCACTAGCACTGGAGTCTTTCTTCTCTCCAGTCTTACCTTTTACCTGCTGAAAATATCCAGGCAAAATATGTGATCCTTCCACCATCACTGGCACCCATAAATTTATGTTCTTGCCATTCCCCTGCAGAGATGATAACATGGCCAAATTTATGGAGGGTGAGGGGTACCTGCCTATAAAAGAAAAAAAAATAAAGAGAAAAATATAAAAATATAAAAAGAAAAAAAAAAGGGAGACAGAATTTAAAGTCAAGTGAAAAATTTAGGTTTTAATAGGTACTGTAATTTACCCTATTAGTACCCTAATAGTTTTATGATTAATATTTTTTTTTAAAAAGATAATGTTCCTTAAAATGTGACAATTATTCACAAATGCAACTTGGAAAAAGCTGTCTCCCAGCATGGAACCATGCAAGGCAGGTAAGGTGGGGGAAGCAAGCATGTTCACGTCCCTCAACAGTCCAGGGGCCCATGTTAAGCAACAGGGCCCCTAATCAGAGGAGTATAGAGTATGAAAACCCAGCATTAATAAGAAGTCTCCCATTTATCTGTTCCCAGACCATGGGGAAAGCACCATAGTTTGTCTTTATTTTACCCATTCCCGGAAAGGGTTAAAGTTGCACAGTCACCTTGAAAAAAATTATACTTGAACTATGAACCACTAAAAATACCAATTTTTAACTACCAGATAGTATAACTGTAGGTATATAATCACCCATTACCTAGTCAGAAACAATAAGCTTTAGAAACTGTCTAGTTGCTTTGACATTGAATTTTGCACTCATAACTCCTATACTTATTTGAAAATTAAATATCATAATAGCAACTTGATGGCAAAATAAAAAGTACAAAATTGTTTTTGTGCTCAGACAAAATAAATAACATGAAGCATAAAGAAATACATTGCATCTCATAAGGTAATTGCATTACATATTATACATATTCATTAAATTCATAACCATGAGTCAAATAATCACATGTAATTTGTAGTTTATTGCAACACGGCAATAGCCAATGTATCACCATAATTAAAAAAAAGTACTCAGGCTTTTTGCATTAAGGGTATCATAATAACAATAATGACATTTATTTGAAATATACATTCCAACAAGTGTAACTAGTTCCCTTGTGTTACGTAAAAGGACAAAGGCACATTGAAATGTCAAGCCATAATTCTCTCAGAGAGAACATAAACAGCAGATAGGAAAAGTTTTATTTCTACTGACAAACAACTAATTAATATTGCACTTTTTCAGCAAGTATGGACATGTTAAAGGGATTTGTGCTGCGTAATAAGACTATCCCTTGCATCACAAGACTCCTTTGCTCTCTTTAAAATTGAGTAATTAAACTCTGGAGTAAACAACACAACAGTATTAATTAGAGTGTAATTATTGAGAGATAATATACAGTCAATGAACACTTTTAATTATCTACCTTCACTTCACTAAAGAAAATAGTAAATGGCAACATAGGCGCTTAATCAAATTAACATTTTAGTGTCTGCATCAGTTATCACTTAAAACAATTATTCAAATTATTACAAATATAATAGATACTGTCATTGTTCCTATATTATAATTTAGTTTATATTTGTTTAACATTTGATGACAAATTTATACAAAAAATGGAGCTTAATAGCACAATTCCAAAAAAAATTGTATTGACTGAATTATTAAAAATTTGAATTTTTATGTCACTAGCACAGTATGTCCAACTGGGATAGTTTAGAATTATGTATTTTTACATTTAATAACATGATAACATGATTTATGCCTTTAGTTCGGTACCTTGTGTAGTGTGTACAACAATAATTGTAGTAAGGTTTCCAAACTATTGGGGTGATGGAACACCATCATACCGGTATGACTTCCACACAGTGGTACATTATGGAGCATGTTTGGTCATCCACAAATAATAAATAATAAACAAAGCAAAGATCAGGCATATCAAAAAGTTACATTAGGATGATTTACCAAAGCAGTAGAAACTGTTCTTTTAACAGTTAAGTAAACATTAACTGTGCTCTCTAAATAATGTAAATCTAACTGTAAGACCCAGGTCAATACCTGTATTCCCCAGACACCAATCCCCCAATCTATCGCCGCAGTCTTTGCCTATAGCAGCCCCCGTTCAGCCTCGGGAGACTGGTTGCGTCTCCCAGCACTCGGTTGCCCCCAGGACATCCCAACGCAAGGGATGGTGTCTGGGGATAGGCCGGCAGCCGGTACGGAGCCCACTAATACAGAGTACAGAGCCCACAAATACTGAGTACAGAATGTTAGGAAATCCAAAAACAAGCCGAGGTCAAAACAAGCAGAGGTCAGTGCAGGCAGAGTTCAACAGATAGTCATGAACAGGCACAGGTTAGTAACAGAATACTCAAAATTCACTCCAACACAGGTAAGCCCAGCAGATGCTATAACGGGCACACAAGACTGGAAGCAGAGTGGCTAAAAAGCCCCAGCAGCCAATGACAATTCAGGACTGAGTCAGAAGCTGATCAGCCTCCAGAATCCCCTTCAGCCATGCACAGCCTACCAAGGAATGCTGGGGATGCCATAAATCCATCAGGCTGCACGGCTAAAAGGAAGCAGGGGCTGCTGCTGTAAGGCCCAGATCTATGTCGGTATTCCCCAGGCACCAGTCCCACAATCTATGCCGCAGTCTTTGCCTATAGCAGCCCCCGCTCAGCCTCAGGAGACTGGTTGTGTCCCCCACCACTTGGTTCCCCCCAGGACTTGGTGCACAAAGGATGGCGCCCACTAAATGCAGAGTACAGAGCCACGCATGCAGAGTATAAGACAGGAAACCAAAAACTAGCCAAGGTCAAAAACACAGGAAATCAGTCCATCCAGCGCAGTACAAGGGGTAAGGCAAAAACAGAGTTGGGGTCACAAGCAGAGATCGGACCAGGCAGAATTCAAATGGGTAATCAGAAAACAAGAGTAGGTCAATAACGAAAACTCACAAAAACACTCCAACACAGGTCACAGGTAAACTCTCGGCCTGCCCATTTGGTAAAAACCTTGGTACATCAAAAATCCAAAATTTCATAAATTGGTTACCTTTACCAAAAGGTAACACAGCATTTGAGAATTTTAGGGCACCTGAATGCTAGACCATACACATATTGTAATGTGTACTTAAAAGTTGTTGCAGAAGCTGAAGCACACTACAGCACAAGTTATCTTTGCTTTACATTTGCCTTACTCTCACAGAAACCTAATATGATTTCACATAATCTGGGAAATAAGTGTTAAAAAGATTGCTGAGGCAAGGCTTTTACAGAAAAAAAATTGTTACAGAGACATACAAGATAAATGATAGAATATCTCACATAATTAAAACGAAACATTTAATTAATAAGTGTTTTTCACTGTCAGAGGTAGATGCCAGCTGTTAATTAATGTGGCTATTAAGTGTACATTTAATGTAGGTCCATTAAGCCTTATTAACATGCAATACATCCTATCATTCAATATGCTAAGAATCAAATCTGCGTTAATTTATGTACTAATATTATCAACATTTATGTAAAAAATTTTGCTGTTTTTTTTCTGCTTGTCACAATGGTAAATGTTTTTTTTTTTAAAAAAGCGAAAACTATTACTGTACATTTGATTACAGTGCAATTTAATTTATACCCAACAAATCTTGTGTAGTTCAAAGATTCACCCTTGTAAGGACAAATTAGCTTACAATTGTGGACTAAGTCAAATGCCAAGATATAGTTATAACGTATATCTGCATACTGAAAAAAAATGTAATTATTATTACTTGTCACACAGTAATGTATGCATCAAACTTGATGAAGGGGACTTGCAACTTTATTCTGTGAGTAAATGACATATATTTGTTGACTATTACTGTTGGTGTCAAATGTTGCTCGGCACCCATAACTAGGAGTGTTCTAGTACCTTGTGTAATAGTAATATGGTAATGTTAAAATACAATGCTTCTCTCTTTAAAATTTTAAAGTTGGAATGTATAGACAAAGGTGCCTGTTTCAGTGAGTGGGAATGTCTGAGTGGGCTGCATGACATGCTATAGTGCATTACCATAGTTAACCAGGACGTACTAAAAGGCTATACAAAATAAACTTAATCAATTAATCAATTAAATGATATTAAAGGGTTTTGTATGTAAAAATGCTCCATTACATGTATGATCTCTGACAACATGGTGACCAACATTGGCACAAGCATTACTTGCAGCTTTGTCCTTTGCCTAACCAGCTTGGCCAATCAGCTGATAACAGGATTTGATCAGTGTTAAGCCGCATACACACGTGCAATATTAGTCGTTGGAAAGGACCTTTCACAATCCTTTCCAAGGACTGCAGGATGCATGAACAAGTGTTGTACATAAAGCACCATTCTGCTTTATGCAGAGGGGAGAGGAAGAGAGACGGAGTGGCACCCTGCTGCACTCTCCCTTGCATTAGGATCGTTAGTCATCCATCGTCCGTGGATCCGCCAGGATGGTCGTTCTGAGGATGGACGACTGGCGCTGTACACACGCCAGATTCGCGCCTGATATCAGTTCTGAGACGATTATCGGGCGAGAACTGTTGGACGTGTGTATGTAGCTTTAGTCAAGTGAATGATCTGGTGATTAGTGACAACAGCACAAATTGGAAAAAGGGTGCATCCTAACCCCCAGGGACTTGTACAATATTCTTCTGTATGTGCCACCAATATTAAAACAAGTGACACCTTAGCTCAGATTCAGTTTAGCAAAGTAACTGCATGTACAAACGCAAATATGTACAGAGATACTGAAAACAGATAGATAGATAGATAGATAGATAGATAGATTTCTTTGCTCCTGACAACAGCTGACAGTACTAAACAAAAACAATTAACACACTGACCATTTATTATATATATTTTTTTTTACATTTATGCAGCCATGGGAGTAGGTTAAACAATATGCAGTGTAAATAATGGTAGGCCAATACAAATGAAGAGAATTGGTTAATGACTTTTATTTGGATAAGGATTAGTATATAGAATTTTAAACTAATTTAAAAAAACACAATGTTATTCCACACTTTAGAGGAATGTTAATGCTAAGTACACACATTTAATAATTGTTGTTGGAAAGGATCTTTCACGATCCTTTCCAATGACAAAAAACTGAACGAGTGCTGTACATACAGTGCCATTTCTGCTCTATGAAGAGGGGGAGAATGAAGGAGCAGCACCCTGCTGTGCTCTTTCCCCTTCACTTGTATTACGATCATTCTTTATTCATGGATCTGCCAGGACAAATCAATGAATGACTTTGGATGAGCGCTGTACACATGCCAGATTCTTGTCCGATACCAGTCCGGCGATTATCGTCTGACCTGTGTATGTAGCCTAAGACACTATGGCAGATTAACTGTCAATGTTGCCATTTTTATCAACAACAATTCTTTTTTTTTTCATTTTGTGCACTTTGTTTTTTAAACTTTGACTAGACTTATGACAAGCACAATTGCAAGGTTTTAATTTCTGAGGGAGAGTATGCAATCAACTTCTATGAATCAAAAAGGAAATTGTGTGGCTATTATCACACTCATTATACATACACTGACACTGAAGGTCCACAGCAGGGGTGTCAAACTCAAATACACAGTGGGCCAAAATTAAAAACTTAGACAAAGTCGCAGGCCAAACTTGAAACTGAAATATCACCGCTACTACAATATCCTGTGTCAAGAAAACAGTCCAATGCTGAGCTTAATGTTATGAGTGGCTGGAACTCCTTCACTGAAATAGCACCGCTACTACAATTCCCTGCTTCTATAAAACAGTCCAATGCGGGGCTTAATGTTATGAGTGGCTGGAACTCCAATGCTAGGGCCACGCATAGGCAGAGAGGCTGCTGGTCTATTGACGCGAGTGATGCCGCTACTACAATTCTCGACATTACTTGCATCTATAAAACAGTCCAATGCGGAGCGTCGCAGTGATGCCAGGAATTTTAGTAGCGATGCTATTTTAATGCAGCGGCGGGCCAGCTGCAATTCATATTTATGATTCCTTTGGAGGCCAAAAAAAAAGTATTTTGCGGGCTAGAGTTTGACACCCCTGGTCTCCAGTAAACTCGGAAGGATTACTTAATCAGCTGTTATTTTTTTAGTAATAATCCACATAGACTAGTTATTGTTATATGGAAAACTCAGCTCAGGTTTTATTGATATTTGTGCATCTGCTAGGGAAAATCACCTTGTATATTTTACTATGGTCTCTATTGTCTTTGGAACTGAAAATAAAAGAATTTAGAATAAGAAATAAATATTGAAGGCTCCTGTAGAGCCTACACATACATACTGAGAAAAGCTAAAGCACATGTAGACTGGACAGTACTAAACAATGGCATAGTTGAGTGCACATGGAACCTTGATAGGAAAAGCAAATGAAAATTAGTCCAGGAGCTCCATAGTATTCTGGTCAGTTTGTAATGTAATAAAGGACTATTTATACAGAATGTAGAACTGGAGCTCTCAAGGGTATAATTAACATGAGATATCAAGCCATTGCCAAGATCCCTAATTTAGATAGATAGATAGATAGATAGATAGATAGATAATAGATAGATAGATAGATAGATAAATAGATAATATATAGATAGATAGATGATATATAGATAGATAGATGGATAGATAGATAGATAGATAGATAGATAGATAGATAGATAGATGGATTTCCTTGCTCCTGACAACAGCTGACAGTACTAAACAAAAACAATTACCACACTGACCATGTATTATATATTTTTTTTTACATTTATGCAGCCATGGGAGTAGGTCGAACAATATGCAGTGTAAATAATGGTAGGCCAATTGAAAATCAAATGAAGAGAATTGGTTAATGACTTTTATTTGAATAAAGATTAGTATATAGAATTTTAACCTAATTAAAAAAAACACAATTTTATTCCACACTTTAGCGGAATGGTAATGCTAAGTACACACGTTTAATAATTGTCGTTGGAAAGGATCTTTCATGATCCTTTCCAATGACAAAAAACTGAACTGAATGAGCGCTGTACATACAGTGCCGTTCTACGCTATGAAGAGGGGGGAGAATGACGGAGCAGCACCCTGCTGTGCTATCTCCCCTTCACTTGAATTACGATCGTTCGTCATTCATAGATCCGCCAGGACAAATCTATGAATGACAGATTCTTGTCCAATACCAGTCGTGCGATTATCAGATGAGAATCATCGGACCTGTGTATGTAGCCTAAGACACTATGGCAGAAAAACTGTCAATGTTGCCGTTTTTATCAACAACATATCTTTCTTTTTTTCATTTTGTGCACTTTGTTTTTTAAACTTTGACTAGACTTATGACAAGCACAATTGCATGATTTTAATTTCTGAGGGAGGGTATGCAATCAGCTTCTATGAATCAAAAAGGAAATTGTGTGGCTATTACCACACTCATTATACATATACTGACACTGAAGGTCCACAGCAGGGGTGTCAAACTCAAAGACAGAGAGGGCCAAAATTAAAAACTTAGACAAAGTCGCAGGCCAAGCTTAAAACTGAATTAGCACCGCTACTACAACTCCCTGCATCAAAAAAACAGTCCAATGCGGGGCTTAATGTTATGAGTGGCTGGAACTCCAATGCTGGGGCCACGCATAGGCAGAGAGGCCACTGGTCTATAGACGCGAGTGATGCTGCTACTACAATTCCCGGCATTACTTGCATCTATAAAACAGTCCAATGCGGAGCGCAGAGAGGCCGCTGGTCCATAGACGCGAGTGATGTCAGGAATTTTAGTAGCGATGCTATTTTAATGTAGCGGCGGGCCAGCTGCAATTCATATTTATGATTCCTTTGGAGGCCAAAAAAAAAGGATGTTGCGGGCCAGAGTTTGACACCCCTGGTCTCCAGTAAACTCGGAAGGATTACTTAATCAGGTGTTATTTTTTAGTAATAAGCCACATAGACTAGTTATTGTTATATGGAAAACTCAGCTCAGGTTTTATTGATATTTGTGCATCTGCTAGGGAAAATCACCTTGTATATTTACTATGGTCTCTATTGTCTTCGGAACTGAAAATAAAAGAATTTAGAATAAGAAATAAATGTTGAAGGCTCCTGTAGAGCCTACACATACATACTGAGAAAAGCTAAAGCACATGTAGACTGGACAGTGCTAAACAATGGCATAGTTGAGTGCACATGGAACCTTGATAGGAAAAGCAGTGAAAATTAGTCCAGGAGCTCCATAGTATTCTGGTCAGTTTGTATTGTAATAAAGGACTATTTATACAGAATGTAGAACTGGAGCTCTCAAGGGTATAATTAACATGAGATATCAAGCCATTGCCAAGATCCCTAATTTACATTTTTCCCAAATACTACTGGAATTGGTAGCTTATCCTGAGCCCTTGCAGATGCCCAAATGCATTGGATTAAGGCTATATACACAAGTGCAATAACTTTCCAACGACTAACGACTGCACGATACATGAACGAGTGCTGTACATACAGCACTGTTCTGCTCTGTGGAGAGAGGAGGGGGAAAACGATGGAGCGGCATCCGGCTGTGCTCTCTCCCTTCACTTCCATTAAGATCGTTCAGCGTCCAACATCCGTGAATCCGTCAGGACGATCATTTGGATGATGGACGATGAGGGCTGTGCACACACCAGATTCTCGTCCCATATCGGCCCTGAGCTGATTATCGGACGAGAACCATTGCAAGTGTGTAGCTTAAGTCAGAAACTTGAACCTCTAAATGAAAGTTACTCTAACCAAATACATTCAGCGTAATATTCAATTAACAATTGAAACCTCCACCCCTTCAAACATATTTTGATATTGGCAATGAGAATCTTTTAGCTTTGATTAGACTTTTTAAAAGAGGCTGCTTTGATAAGAAGGGATATCCCCCACTATCAAACTCTATACAAACCACCAGAGCTAAAAGTTTATTGAGAATTCCACTTGACTGAATTCACATCAGACAAGACAGGCACACTTCTTATTTCGGTATATCTTCATAATTACCTACAAGGCAGTCTCAAAGAATCCTAAGGCTGATGCATTGCTTAATAGCTTTAGGGGCTGAAGTCCCTGTCCAGCAAAGAAGAACCCATCTTATACACAACTTTTTTTGCTAATATATTTACTGATCTTCAGCTTCTATTTCTTCGGCACATACAGGTGCTCTATCTGTCAAACTTCAGAGAATATTATTTGTAACTAAGTTTTTCTAAAACAGCTGCACCATAGTAAAATTTGTGGGCAATCTTAGAATCTGGAACATTTTTCATTTGGTTTACCATTTGATCTGGTACCTTTTAAGAAGAGATTTTAAAGCTTTGATAAGTTTTTTGTTGTGTATGCCTAAAACAGGCTAGAACACTCACCTCCATCTATGTTGCAGCCTAGCTGGAATATAAATCAGTTTAGCTGAAATTCAGACTTTAAATATCCTAATACAAACTGAATTTTACCATGGCAACTATGTAATATTCTGTTTATAAAAAAAATTTATTGTGGAGATGTCACAAAGTTTAACATCTGCTCAATGTGTGCAAACTGACCAGTGCCCTTTGTTTTGGAAATAAAGTAGGCCCAGTAACTTGGACACAATGGGCCTGATTTAATAATCAGGAGAGGATACACTAGGCTGGAGAGGATACACTATCATCAGTGAACCTGGGTGACACAGCAAACCTGGAATGGATTTCTTATAAGTTATTTGCTACTTGTTAGCAAATGTTTTTATTCCTGCACCAGATCTTTTCCAAGTTTGCTGTATCACTCAGGTTCATTGACAAAACTGTATCTTCTCCAGCCTTGATGAGCTTTTATAAATCAGGCCCATTGGCTAGAACATTTAGCACAAGGCTCATTCTGAAACCTAAAAAAAAGAGCTTAATGCTAGTATCTTTATCTTTGGTAGATGATCGATCAGTTATTGCATGTGTATACTTGTACATTTACCAATTTAATAATGGAGGCCTAGTGATAGTTTCACCGGCAGGATAAAAAGTAGTATGTTCCTCCTGCTAGTGTTGTTTGTGATGGGTTCTAGCCCCTTTCTTAAGTAAGTAGTGTCTGATCACTGAGCTCTTTTGGTTCTTATCCCTTTACCAGAACCTAAAAACTTGCTGCCAAGTCAAAAGCAGAAATCTGTGGAGTAATGTGAAGAGAAGAAGGGTAGGAAAGAGAAATAATGTCTTTTTATTTCATCTAGTATAGTTTTGGTAGGTTAAGTAAGCAAATTCCTCGATGTGTGTCCCTACAATAAATTATTTTTTACAACAAACGCACAGATGCAAGATCCCTGAGAGAACTATGGGATCTGACCTATGGCACTCCTATCAGACAAAATGACCAAATAACCTCTCTTCACTGCAGATATGCAATATAGATTGTTCACTCACATATTACCTCCCCACTCCACTGATTTCTTCTTTTGCCAACTGACTCTTATTATTATGATTATTATTATTATTATTATTATTA
>NC_092858.1:118892194-119003086 GCF_032062135.1 Pyxicephalus adspersus
TTGATGCATGCAGGATGGATGGTTTTTACTAGTCATGCTACCTATTTATGTATAGTTAGTTAGCTAGCTTTTTTCTCTAGCTTTTTAGAGGAAAAAATACATTGTGGCTATTTAGTATCAGAGAAAGGAACAAACTTTTAATTGTACACACAATTACACACAATCAAACTTTGAATTGTAACTTCAATAACAGAATCAAGCCTTCTATAAAATAACACAAAACCCAGTATCAATGACCAACAAACAAAAACCCCAAACAGCCATTTAGATTTAAATATGCTGTAGTCAGATTATGAAAAAGATGAAATATTACTAGTACTTTGAACGTACCAGGTGCTCTTTGCAATTTATTATTAAACATACCTGTCAGTAAGAATGGTTAATGGTTTGGCCACAGACACATTGGGATCAAAAGGCAGAACCTATGATATTTATGATATCTGTTCAATATTGGCTGATCTTATTCTGTCTATCAGTCAAGTTCTCTAGTATAATTTATGAATTTGGATCATATTTTTGTGTGGTATGGTATAAATAGGAAATGTTTCTAAAGACTAGACTTAATACATTTTTGGAAGCAAAATTGGAAGAACAGTAAAAGAGAATTTGTTATGCATGTTTTATCCTGAGTTTGTCTCTGCTCCTGATGGTTTGTACTGTAAAGTGTCTGTACTGGTTCTGTAGGGTAAGTAAAAACTTACTTTTCCTGGGTACAAAGCCAATTATCTTAGAAAAAATTACAGTAGGTCTAAGAAAATAATAAAGTGTTTGCTTCTACCTTCCGTAGCTCTAATTGTCCACAATCACACCCAAATGCCAAGGCATCTAGAGACGCAAAGCTTCAGCTCGTACGCCTGTCTATTTCCTTCACAGGCCAGTTGTGATATGTAGGGTAAATATAATACAGAACATTTATCAATTCAGTTACACAGCAAGGTATTGCAAAACAGCAGTAGAAATATAAATCATGAGACATATTTATTATAATTAGGTATCTTCATTGATAAATTCCTTTTGCTGCTGAGAGCAATGTGGCAGAATAAAATCCGCCTTTTTTTATCGTGTGTCTGTTTTTACTAAAATACCATTTTATCTTGATGAAAAATGTTTCATCTTCAGTTGCAGAGCAGAACAAATCTGTCTCAGTTTGCTGCCCAGGATTACAAATCTGTTTCAGTTTGCTGCCCAAGATTATAGGTGGAAGGGTCGTAAATGCACATAAAATCTGTCACAGGCTTTGCTAACATATAAAAATCTGATGTGTGGCTAATTGTGTCATTAATTTGCTTGATACATGTACCTTAAAGTATACTTAATGTTTCTTTTAGATATTTAGATATGTCTTCTTCTTTTCCTAATTTTCAAATATATAGTCTTTTTTTTATATCTGACTTTTTTTAATTACTCTCTACTAGTAGTATCTAGATCTAAAAAATGTGGTAGATATTTTTAAGTTTTTGTGTGGGGTAATGCTGTTTTTGAAAGCTGTTATATAAAAGTATCCTAGAATTTGCAAATTTGTATATGCTTGTCTCATGATCTATTGGTTTAGATACTTGGTTCTTTTTATGGTGGTGTGGTATAGGAAAAGTAAAGCGCAGCAGTAATAATGATGTATGGGCCTCCAGCACACTATACCGTACCCGTGTTCTACATTCCTTTTCTTGGCATCTGGGGCGGCATTGATAAGTGTTTAAAAATACAATCTTTTCTGGCAAGATAAAGAAATTGAAAAATGAAAACAAAACATGGGAATACCGTTAAAATAATGACCTTGCAAAAAATATGCAATCATTTGCTGAACCTAAAACAGCATCATATTTTCGCTTTGATTATCAATCTCCAGCTAAGATTAAATGAACAAGGCTTTTAATTTAAAAATGAAGTCATGTGTTGAAATCATCATATATTCCTAGATCTAAACAGCAAATTTGCAAATCAGGTGTTGTTTCATTGCCAACTAAAGTTAAATATAGCAGAAAAGTCATTGTATTTGTTTTTATGTCATAATGGTTTTATAAGCTGAGAATTGAGACAATTATGCATCACACCCTTGTCAGTTGTGATGTGATTACAATGTGATTGCTGTGTATCTTGAAGTCCTACTGACATGTTGCAAATGCTCCTGTCCTATTAAACTCTGCTTATAATAAAAGTGCAGGTAATGAGATAACATGGATACACATATAACAAATTTATTTTAAAGCCTAAACTAAACTCTTAGATTCAAAAACTGCAATCAGGCAGGACTTTTACCTGTTTGTTTCCCAATTTTTTTTATTGCACTCACCTGTCCTTACTCCTTGTCAGATGATATTTTGCCAGGAGTCAGGTCTTTGACCATTTCTTGATTTACCAGGCCAGGATGACATAACTTCATTTAGTTAATTCAGTCCCAATAGTCTACGGGGGCTTAAAAAACACAGCAATCAGGCAGCTAAGTATGTTCTACTGAATACTGAACCTGATCCCTTTTTTCATGGTGCCTTTTTGGCTATTTGCCGTGGCTTGGGTCAGTGGGACTATACCAGCGTTTCCTAACCAGAGTTCTGTGGAAGCCAAGGGTTTCAATCAGAGATTTCTAGGGGTTCCTTGAGCAATTGGCAATTTGTGCCTTTCAGTTCAGTTTAACTAATACCAATGATTAATTTTTGCTATCCGTAAAGGTGACATTTTCTGACTAGCCAGCAATGTAATATGCAAAATATCCCAGCTGACAATATATATTTTAATATAGCAGGGGTTCCCTGAGACCTGAAAGTTATTTTGAAGGATTCCCCCATCTTACAAAGGTCAAAATAAGCTAGGCTAGACAATGATAAGAACAAACACACAGGGTTATAAGCATGGTCAAAATTGACACTGAATTATGATCAGTGCTCTGACTTATATACACTGTACATCAGGGGTGCCCACACTTTTTTTGGCTTACAAGCTACTTTTAAAATGACCAAGTCAAAATGATCTACCAACAATAAAAATGCTAAACATATAGTTATTTATATATATACACAGAGTATACTTTATATTTAAAGGATATATTGTTTACGTTGCATAACAGCATGGACATGTATGGCACAATACAATTCTGTACATTTTTGGCCATTACCTTAATGACATATTAAACTGAATGAAATCAGCCAAAGTTGCATATTTCAGACAGTAGTTGCTGGTAGCCAGCCTCAAACAGACTCAAACAGGGCACCCCCGCTGTACATAATATAGGGTAACCATATGGACTTAACATATGGGTCTCCAACTCTAATTGTAATTAATTTACAATTTTGGTTTTACTCATAATAAATATATGACAAGATTGTGTGCCCAATATCTGAAAACCTGAAGACTGTAAATCTAATAAAGTCAACCGAAGTCTTAAGGGGTTTTGTATTAGGATGAACAACTTTTAAACTATGATATTGTTGAGTTAAACACAAAATAATTGTTGAGTTAAACACTCACTTTGCTTGGGGGGAAGGGGAAAAAAAAGTGTCACTGAACTAGAAGTTGTTGAAGAAAGCTGACAAACTGAATAGAGAAATTTAGTGTCAGTTTGGACATGTCTTTAATCACTCAACCTTGGCTTTTTTTTATTTGATTATTTTTTTTGTGTGTAATTTGCGGTTTACAACCATGTCCATAGGAAACGTTCCTTTTGCTGCAGGGGCTGCTTTAAAAAAATAGAGAGTAGTGTGCACCTAAACCATTTTACATTTTGTCAATCACATTCATTCAACTCCAATCACCATATGTAAAAAAAAAGTTTGGTATACACCAGTTAGTCTTACTGGGCCTGATTTAATAAAGCTCTTCAAGGCTGAAGAGACTACACATCAGTGAAGCTGGGTGATCCAGCAAACCTGGAATGGATCTGGTCCAGGATGCAAAACATTTGCTAGCAAATTACTTTGAAGAAACCCATTCCAAGTTTGCTGTATCACCCAGGTTTACTTATGAAAGTGTATCCTCTCCAGCCTTGGAGAGCTTTAATAAACCAGGCGCACTATCTCTATTTAAAAATGTCCAGCTGGTGAGTTTTTTTATGAGCAAGAGCTCCTCCTCAGATGCCGACAGAAACAGATTTAGAAAGAGAATGCACTATAACATCATTTGTTATGATGCACCGGAAGGTGTTTAGCTGATTTTACCTGAAGGTTATTCAGTGTAGAATAAAATTCTACACCACATTTTCCCTTGCAAAAGTAATTGGTCTTGTGTAAGCTTTAAGTCAATTTTAGTAAAAGCCTACACAAAGAATCTTAGTGTTGGGGCAGCCTAATGGTCATCACCAGCATTGCTATATAGGAGAAAGGGGCGTAAGTTATTTGCTCATGTAAGTACCGGATATGTAATTTATAACAACTGGGAAAAGAATTTAAAAATAAAGTTTTATATGCAGAGGTGCACTTCACAGCCAGGTAAATGTTCAAAGCTTTAGGATCAGGTTCCTTTTTGTTTTTGTTTACACATATCTATTCCATTTGGGATCATTGTGATAAAAACAGGCCTCCCGTAATGTTCCCCTCATTTAGTTGTAAATTAATAGTTTGCTGACCATTAATAAGGTAATATATAATTCTCCAACTGCAGCTAGACAATAATTAAGGTATTTATCTCAGGGTAGCAGGTGCACACAAACCTTTCTGGCCATTACAGGTTTTCAGTTACTGCAATATTAGCAATACAATAGTAAACTGACCATAGCAATTTTAGGGAACCATCCAGACACTAATTACATTGAATGGTGTCTGCTAATACAAAACTAGATGATCTTAGGGGTTCCGTTTATCTGATTTCTTGTTACTGTCGTTTATATTCACTATTGTTTTTGAAGCACTTGGCCAATACAGATTAGTATAAAACTAGAAACAGAATTAAAGTGTGATATTTTCTCTGCCACTTCATTTAGTGTATATCCTATTTTAAATTATTCCAAGGTCATTCATAAATCAACAAATAAAAAAAAACACAATAATATTTACATTCAATGAGGGAGCAGATAGGGAATGAACACGTTGTTAATATATGTTTAGGCTGGGTCTACATGAACGATTTTAAAAACGCATATAAACGTTCCTACCACGTTTATATGCATTTTTATGCAGTTTTACAAGCGTTTTAAAGCCTTACTTTAAAACGCTAAAAAACTTTTATAAACGCCTATGACGCGTTTTACCGCAAATTGCCGCAATTTTACATAAGCCTTTTTAAAAGTTTTACTTTTAACCCTTTCAGGGATTAAGTACAGGGGTACATAAAACCCCTTACTCATTCCCTGAGAGGGTTAAAGTGTGTAAAGAAAATGGACAAGGCTTTAATGGTAAATTATTTTATTAAATGTGTGTGTTTGTGTAATTAAACTTTTTTTTTTTTACAGGTTATCTCAATGACAGGATGATTTCCAGGGCTGCAATGAGCACAGCCCTGGAAATCCACCTGACAGTGAGGGATCGCAGGGCACTAGGGGTTAAATGAGGACAAGCCTCTCCATTCACCCCTAGTGCTCTGTGATTGGCTGAGGTTTTACATTTCTCAGCCATTCAGCACTAGACATGAATGGGGAGACTTGTGCCCATTCATCTCTTGTGCTCTGTAATTGGCTGAGAAATAGGAAACCCTGATGAAAGCTCAAGCATCATCGGGATTTCCCTTTCCTTAGCCAATCAGGGAGCAGAGCAGTCAGCGGAGCTCTGCTATGCTGACAGCTCTGCTCCCCCGATTACTCCCACAGCCCTACAGCCTGTATCTGTAATACATGTCACAGCTCCTCCAGGGCTGCGGGATTGATCAGGGGAGCGGAGCTGTCAGCATAGTTAAGCTCCGCTGACTGCTCTGCTCCCTGATTTACTTACATGCATCTATAAATGCTTGGTAATTTTTGAATCACTTCTCTCAAGAGCCAGTCCAATATTTCCACCAGTGGCTGAGGGCTCTTGAGAGAAGTTCTGGGGTAAAGTGGTTTGATATGTTTTAGAAACGTATGTAGAGTAGCCTGCTGGTCCCTCCCACTAACTATGTTCTAGATGTTTTGCATAGAAAAGCACAAAGACCTGGTGATAACGTCACTGCAATTAAAATTAGGCATGTTATGAAAACAAGAGATTTGTTGATGAAGGGGAAAAGACAAGCCAAGGAGGAAATATAAGCAGAATAAAATATAGTTGTGCACCCCATAAGTAGATGGCTTTAGAGTACAACCAAAGCACCATCAAAAATGCGAGCATTCAGTGGATGCTATAACCTGGGTGATTATGGAAAAAATGTTAAACTACCTAGTTCATTAGGTGGAGGAGGCAAGGCAATGAACATCCCAGGCATCCAGGTAAAGGGCTTCCAAGCTTCCAGGGCTTCTTTTTCAATATCAATTTGCCTCGTTGGAGCTTGTACAGGGTAATCCTGCGACTGTTTTGCTTGTGTTGCTGTGGTCACCAAGGCAGACATTTTCAGGAACAGTATGGCACATTCTGAACACTATGTCCCTTGAAAGAGGACATGTAAGAGAAGACATAGGATGAAGGTGTACAGGTCATAAAGATGAGCAAATCTCCCGCAACACCTGGTGAGACCACAAATTCAGTAGCTCTGCTCTTTGCAGTTTGCTGTAAATAGAAGGGTAAAGGAGGATGCCGCAGCTACAGTGGTGGGAGCTAAAGCATAACTGCTTTGTCCTCCATTTGACCTCCATTGCAGGCCTGGGCTGAGGAGTAGGCAAAATAGGAAGGAGCCTGGGGTGACTTGGCAGGAAGGATGCATAAAAAGGCAGGACCTACAACTTGTACTATGCTTATGCTTACATATCATGGGGGGAGGAAACACATTTTGCTCTGTTCTCACTGGGTACTAAAGGACCACGTCTCTACCACGTCCCTGCTCTATAAAACTTGATGGTGGAGCTTCATATAGGTAATTATGTACATAGAGCCCTACTTGCTAATAGTCCTGACCCATTTCTGCAGTCAGATGTTGCAGATGATATTGATGCTGTCAGAAAGCAAGCAGTGAAAAAATTACTAGATGCCAGAGGTCCTGTGAACAGAAATTAATAGGCAAATTGAATATTTATAGAGCATTTTGCATTCTGTAATGTGCAAAGAAATACCAATAATTGTAGGTCATGTACCTTTCAAGCTTGTGAAGAGCAGAGTATGAAAATATCCTTAAAAATACATTTATATGCAATCAGCTTTTTAATTGTTTCCACTCAATTGTTTTTCAAGCCCCCCCCCCCTCGCTTTTGTGTGCCAGTACATGGTGCCAACGCTGGTAAAGCAAAAGTATAAACATTAAATGTCTTCCACTTGAAAAATGGGTTCTGTAGAGGAGCATTAGAGCCTGAAACAGTAGCATGGCAAAATTATATATTTATTTATCCTCATGAAGGATTTACACTATGTCCGGCCACCCTTCAAATGATGGTCTGGAAATATTAAACATTATATTACTGCATGGAGTAACTGTTTTAATGCAAAGTAAATGTTGAATACAGGTTAGACCAGGCATGGGCAAACTACGGGGCCCCTGGGACATATACGGCTCGTTAGGCTTTTTTATCCGGCCCCTTGAACTCTCTCTCTACTTCAGCAGCTCTGCTGAAGTAGACAGATAGTTCAATGGGCCAGATAAAATGGTCTGCGGCTCTGGCTGGTTTCCCCCCGAGCAGGGTCAGGAGAAGGACCCCACTTGGGGGGCCACACCAGCCAGAGCTGCGGACCATGTCCCTCATACAAATCCCGGGCTCAGGGAAGTGGGCGGAACAATCCGCCCACTCTCCCATCACAGGTTCAGATCTGCAATGGGAGAGTGGGTGGGGTTATGCAATCATGACGTTATGTTCAGTGGTGTCATGGTGGCTTAACCCCGCCCAGTTTCCCATCGGCCCAGTCCCTCTGCAAAGGTTTAAATCAGATTGTGGACCCTGAGTGAAAAAGTTTGCCAGCCCCTGAGTTAGACAGACTAATGAAGGACAGATATATTTAATGGTTTTCCCCTATCTGTACTTCCATGGTATTAAAGTATCATTTGCAAGATAACTAAATATTGTGTGTGTATTGTTTGAGGAGACTGGCTAATTCGTATATACAGAGCTCTTTTAGTATTATTAAAAAAAAAAAATTTGAAAAAGAAATCTTAGCTGTTCTTCAAGTACAAATTACAGATTTGTTATTGTTTATTTAAAAATATTTATTTTAAATCTTTGTAATCTAAGCCTAGTATACAACCCAATTAATCCAGACTCTAAATTTAAAAATTCTGCAAATTATTGTTAATATATAGGAAACTTATAGTAACTTTAACAATAGATGACATTTTGATAGTTCATTACAATACGTCTGCTGCAATATTACACCTCATCACCCTTAACAATGTGCGTCCCAAGTGGATGAGGACAGTACTATAAAATCCTGACTTATTCTGAACGATTCACAGAAGCTACTCCCATTTCCAAAGGTAAGAAGCTACAGTGTTCAGTAATGCTTTTGCAATAGCTATATTGTGCTTTGTGTACTCTAAAGTTATATAAAAATTATATCTGTGTATAGAAGAACAGCAACAAGTATGCTTTACCACAGACAAATACCTGAAGAAGGCCTAAACCTTTTTACTGATCAACCCAATGTACGTAATTTTGCTAAAGTATAATGATAAAAAAATGTTTTATCTATATAGGCTAAGTTATATACATAGAAAGATAACACAATTTGTTTACTACATAAGCATTATTAGGTTTCTTCCAACCCTCTTATTTCACTGATAATTACTAAAATGAATTGACTTTATGCAATTTCTAATAATGTCAGTCACCCACATTGCATTTGGTAGTATTAGAACATACCATCTTTGCCGAGGTTTTAGATAATATGATAGAACTCAGACCAGCCAATTCTGACATATGCCCCCCTAATTCATACAAAAAGAGCATTTTGTAAAGATAGAGCCACTCCAAAAAATGTGATGCTTTAAAGAAACAATAAAGCTGCCACTGATGATTCACTAATCTGATCAAGAATCAAGATCAGGAATACTTGCTCCAGGTTTAGAACCTTAGGAAATGTAATTCCAATATTTTTCATAGCACAGGTTCTTTTAAATTTACCAAAAAGTAAAATAGAAAAAAAAACTTTGATCATTTTGATAATTGTGACATGTTTAGTATCTAGTTTTAGTGGCAGTCTGTTACTTCCACCATCTCTAAATGGATACAGAAAATAGTTTTTCCCGCGTTAGCATGATTCTTGAAAAAAAAAACAAACAAACTATAATCTATGCTCGCAATCAGCTATAGAATTTAAAATGTTGGTTAAATAAGCAAACATTTGCCTGCAGTTACTTAGTTTTATCCTAACTTAGATTTTGAAGTGATTTTCATTTTTCATGCTTTAAGTTGAATGTTAAGAAAACACTTTTTTTTTGGCATTTGTGAATGAGTGGTTAGAATGTTATATGACAACACTTAGTTCTCACTAAAGTTCTCTAAAACATAATATATCACAAAAGGACCAATATGTCAGGGACTGACACTATTTACTCCCTTACTTTGGAGTGATATAATTCCACTGAAGTAGTATTCTTTAGTTCTTTAGAAAACTAAATGACTGTATTCAACTACATTATGTATGTAAAGTAGTTTATTTAATGTATGCACAAAGATTATTTTGTAATGCACATATGATGTTTTCTTTAATATATTTTCTTCTTTAAATCAGAGGTTTATTTATTTTGGGGGTAAATTGTACATATTTTTTAAAAACAAGACAATGTGGCAATGAATGTTACATAACAATACTTGCAGAAATATATCACAAAAAGATTATATGAAGCAGTCAAGTGAGACAAAACGGTATAAAATAGGAATTCCTCTGTGCTTGATTGGATATAAATTAGGCTTAAATGAGTGAAAAATTAACCTTTATAATAAATTATTCTTTTACTTCAGTACTAATGGGCAACAATGGCTGATTACATCACAGCCCTTCAACACATGTGGTCTCTTTTTGTGCAAGTCCTTTAAAAACTTCATGTGGACACATAACTAATGACATTATTTACACTTTTATAGAATGCATTAAAATTATTGTCATGTTTTTGCTCTTTTGTTTGGAAGGAAGGAATCATAAGCAGGGAACCAGCAGCACAGAAAATCATTGAGCCTGTAAATTTGCTACCTTCATTTCAACTCAATACACTTTTTTTTAGTCTGTGTCCATGTGTGTTGGATCAAGTTTTATGTGCATTGGCTTGTATTGATTGTAAGTACGATTTTGCTGCCCATTGTGATGCTTCTACTTGTGTCCTGGTGCATTAATGTGCATCATTAAATAATGCGCAAAGGAAAAAGAAAAAGGTGTGAATCCAATCTTTTAAGATCTTTTAGCTATTGAGGTATTGAGGTGTATTACAAGGAAAGTGATAATGTGAGTGGTACTACAAGACACATTAACTTACATAACATGTGTTAACCCAAACATTCTGAATGCCATGCCAATGCAAGTAATGTAGCTTTGATGTCCATGCATGCAGCTTTGACGCACCACAACCCATGGTAACATTAATTTTTGTCCATTGCATGTTGGTGCAACACATCAGAACAGAAAATTGCTCTAAAAGTAAACTTCAGGCACAAATTAAAACCCACAAAACTGCTAAATTGGTTCCATTTTATAACATGAACATTTTAAAATATAAAACTTTGAATTTTAGTTTATTTGGTATCAATTTGCTTCCCTCTTAAAAATGTATAGAGTCTGCAACTGGTTTGTCAAAACCCCTACTGCAATGTGATGGATGTTTTAAACTACATCTTCCAACATTTAAGTTCCAAAGTGACTGACCTGTAATGGCAGAATTGACCTTTGCACATGCTTTCTTGTTATTGTGGATAAGAAATTTACAAGAAGACAGTAGAGAACCAAGAGCGTTTCCCATATGACATTAAATTTGCAACATGTCAGAGAAATGAAGCTGAAGAACCTGTGAACTAACAAATGTAAATCTGAAAAAAATTGATTTTTCTCTCTTTATCTCAAAATGCTATGGACTCCATGTTTATATGCCTAGTTTATTAGGAGACAACGAAACATGATGTATAAAAATGAGGCTACTAAAATATATCCCTTTAAACTAAATGGAAAAATATGAGGGCAACAGATTACGGTGAAAGACTTGGTAATACTTGGTACTAGTACACTGCGTGATTCCACTCTGTGCTATGTGGCATCTGCACAAGCAGATATAATTTTGGAAAGTATAGATTAGGAAAAAAATGCATAGTGTAAAGTGGTGATTCATTTTCATTCTCATTAATTTTCAATGTTGTTAAAAGTATAAATGTAAATTAGTTAATTAAGACCAATAATGAATGTTTTGGATGATTAGTGTGTGCGCATGGTGCCACAGATAAGTTACAGTAGACCTCAAGAACAAAACTTCTAATGTATGTGACAGTTTTAACTTCATAAAATCTAAATGTCTTTACTGTCATCAGTTATGTGAAATATTTTTTCTTACAGATATTGGCCTTCAAAGAAGTTTTTCTGTACAGCAAACAATGGGCACCTGGCTTGTCCTTGATATAGTTAGTTATTTTTCACTAGACATAATAGGAATTCCTGGCAATCTCATCATTTTGTTTGCTTTTCTGCACACTTTCCACAGCCACGGCAGGGTAACTACTGGAGAAATTATCCTTGGTAAGCTGGCTTTATCTAATTTGCTGGTAATACTGACATGGGGTCTTCCAATCACACTACAGTCTACTGGAACCTATATGGTATTTGGTGACTTATCCTGCCAGATAAGCCTTTACTTATACTGTGTAGGAAGAGCCATGTCTGTCAGCATCACTTCCTTGCTAGGATGTTTTCAATGTATTTCTATAACTCCATCTCACCAACGTTGGATGAATGTGAAGAAGAGGCTAATTGACTCCTTGTTTCCAATAATGCTCTTCCTTTGGACTTTCAATCTCATTATAAGCAGTACCCGTCTGGCCTATTCTACAGCATCTATCAAGAACATTACTTCCAGATATATTATGAGTTACAATTTCTGCTTTGTAATCTTTCCAAATTATCTTATATACTTAGGAAATGGGGTGATCTATGTTGTTCGGGATTTGTTCTTTTTGAGTCTTATGATGCTGTCCAGTGGTTATCTGCTTTATGTTTTTTACCAACATGGTAAACAGGTTAAACGTATTCCTACTGTGAACACCAAACATGCTGAGATCCGTGCTGCCAAAGCAGTCTTTACATTAGTCATGATGTACATAGTTAGTTTTGGTCTGGATAACTTATTTTGGATTCTTACTCTCTGTACTTTTCCACTATCCCCACGTTTCACTGATGCACGTATTTTTTTTGATTCATGTTATTCTGCTATTAGCCCCATTGTAATTATTTTAACTAATAGAAAAATCCAAATGGGTCTTAAATGTTCAAGGAAGAAAACTGAAATCCAAGCTGTAAAGTCTATTTCAAACTATATAGCTAGAAAAAAATATTAGTATTACAAATTTTCTGTCACATTGAAAAACACCTGCTACAATGTAAATGCAGTGCTTTCTGACAGTTTTACTCATTATTTTAATAAATATGGAAATTCATTTTAAATGATTGACACGAGGAGAACCTACAAACTCCATGCAGTTAGTGTCCTGTCCGAGATTTGAATCTGGGATCTAGCACTGAAAAGGCCAGAGTGTCAACCTCCAGATCTTTTTTAAATTTTGCTGAATAGAAAAAAAAAACACTGTATTTAATTTAGTTCTCTGTACAATATTGTTCAAATAAACTTGTAAACTATACAAACTGTAACAAATAGCCTATAAATTCTGCTGCAATACAGACTTAGAACAATCTCACTCATTCAGATTGACGTCAGCTCACATGAGGCAGACCTGCTTGCTGTTTATAAACATCCAAGATAATTTCTAATAGCCTGTAATGGCCAGTCATAGACTATTAAGTTTGTGTAAAACCCACATGGTCTGTGTAAACCAATAGTGAAGTAGTAGGCAAAAATGGTCCCCAGGTTTTCCATTACTTTTAAAGACAGTATGGCTAGCCATGCCAGCCACATAGCCATACCCTCTTTGGAAGCTATGGAAAACCTTCATGGCATTGACAAAATATTCAATAACTGACTAATCCTTCTTTAGTGCAAAAAAAATGGACAGACATGATTACAAAGAAAGTGATATAAGGCTAGTGATAGTGATATCAACCCAGAAATGTGTTTAGGTTGGGAAGAAAATGTAGAAGAGTGGTAGCACCTGTATTGTGACCCAACTCCTCAGTAACCACCCAAAAACAGCCGGGTGGTTACTAAAAAGTGCCGGGTGGTGCACTCAGCTAAAAGGGTTTGGGGAGAACACTGTAAGGAAATCACTAAATATATTTGCTAAAGGTTTCTCTGGCTGGTACAGTTGACATGCAAAAATCTGGCAACCTTTGGACCTGAGGAGTGCTGGATTTTCGAAAATACCAGATTTTTGAAAGTTATACTTACTTCCACACACTGGCCAGCCTTCCTCACGCAGCAGCAGCAGACATCTGGCACAGTTCCAGAGAGCAGGCAGCAGGGACGTCTCAGCATGTGTTTAGTGTAGCAAGCAAGAACCTAACAGCTGTTTCTGCAGAACAGCGCCATCAAAACATCAGTGGCCAAACAGTGTACTGTAGTGCCTGTATTAAAAATGCGATCCGAAATTCATGCCGGAAAACTAAAGGAACGGGATTATCGATAGCCGGATTTTCAATTGTCAACTGTACATGGTAACTTCCTTTGCTTTAGAATTTTTTGTTTATAACACACTTTGTATACCAAAAATTAGGAATTGAAAAGAAATAGAATGAAATGGAAAGTAAAAATAGGTTCCCTGGTTATACATGTAATTTATTTTACAAATGTGTAAGTGTAACAGCGATATTAAAAGCTTGGAGTTAAAAAGTATTAAAAAAAATACAATACAGTATGTGTAGTGGAAACTTTTTTTTTTTATTGCATTCAAAGTTTCTCTGACTATATTGCAAACCTATTTCACTTTGTTCAGTATGAACCTCTGCCTTCACCCTGTTCTGCACAACTTCTGAACTTTGTGCCTTAATCAGAATATCTAACACTTGCTAAAGATAGTACTGCTAACATGTAAAAAGAATGATCCTATTTGTTACTTCCCCACTTCAGCTTTGCAATATTGTGAAGATAAATCGGATTTTTCACTTGAGCAGTAAACTTGATAATACGCTGAATCGATTTCTTTTTTTGTAAGATGCAGTACCACTGTCACCTAGAGTTATAATAATGAAATGCAAGGCACACACAAAATATTTTTTCTTCAAAGAAAACTATTACTTTGTCCATACAATCTGTATTTATCTTTCCTCCACTCCTCTGTAACTTTTATAATACATTCATTGGACTTGAGTGGCCACTGGTCTCTGGCATTAAGTAGCATTAAATAAATACAAGGGAAATATAATGTATTCTTCCATAAACTAAAGTACTAGGAGATAAAGGAAGGTAAGGAAGTTAGGGGCCACTTCAGACCTTGGTGAGCAGCATTGTTCTGCCACGGACTCAACTCTGATCCCAACTATTCCCATTGAAGTGTAAAACATTTTTTTGTACACATCTATGACCACTACTATGGCAGACTACAGTGTGGTTTCCAAAGGAACATGTCACTTTTGACCATGTGGTTGTTTAAAGATTTGTACTGCTGCCTGAGATCTGGTTACGCCCGATCCGGTTTACTGTTCTGTGTGCCCAGAAGCTGCCACACTGCCGGTGTGAAATGGCCATTGAAAACCTATTTATAAATGTTTCCAAGATTTACTCAACTTTTACCCAAACTGAACATAATTCACTTTCAATTCAAATAGAAAATACATAAAACATGAGAAAAAAATGATTTATACATTTTCCAACTCAATTTATTGTGAAAAACATGTGCTTTTAGGGAACAGTTGGCTAAATACAACTTATAGTACCTTGTTTTTAGAAAACCTGTTACTAACAAGGGCAAAGCTTGGTTTAACTTTAAAAGACAACTATACAATTGTATAAATAACCTTTATGTTACCACCTCAAAGTGTCATCCATCTATAACTTTACAATAGGGAGCCCCAAAGCCACAGTTGCAAACTCGGTCTTTGGCTGCCGTAACTTTGACATATGCCCAATGAAAATATTATAAAAAACTCAGAGTCTACTTTTATGGCAGTATTAAAAAATAATAATAATTAAGTATCAAGACATTTGCTGCTTCTCTGCCTACAATATCACCAGATAAGTTCAGGCTTAAAAAATACCTGGTGATCCTGTGGGATTTCTATGTCTCCACTTCTATTTTCCATAATAAAAAATCACATCATCATCATCTGGTCAACTCTGAAACACATTTGAACTGCACTAACACTATTAGTAACACTAACACTATTACCTGTGTTATCTAATAAAAGGAAATAGTACATTTAACAGAGGGGAAAAAAGGGGAAAAAAACAAAGGTCACCAACCTGCATGACCAGCCAAACATTGCCAAAAAAAGGCAGGATACAAACAAATGGATTTCCTCATTATGGAATATCTAAAGGTATCCATATATTGGATTAGTTTTTTAACTGGTATTTGTAGCCTAAACTAAACATAGGCTCAGGAAAGAAATATACCTGCTAAAGTATAAGGAACATTAAGCTAATTGTGCCTAAGCAGTACACTGAAATATCTACCTTTTGTCATAAATTCCTCCTAAAAAAACTGCACGTTCAAAGCTTACAAAATCATACCTGCAATGTGAAATCACTTCTGCATTTTATATCTAGTCTCTGAGGAATTGGTGATGTTACCACTATGTAAATACTGTTTTTCTCGCTTGGGAGAAAGCTGAATCTGAAGACCTAAATTACAAGAAATTTCCTGCTTTATCCTCATTCATTTTGTGGATTTGTTCTTTCTCCTCCTCTCCTGCTGAGATTTTATTAATAATCCATCAGTCATATTACCACCAGCTACCATCATGGGCAGCTTTGACGTGAGTAATTAAAGCCTTGTCTCTAACAAGATGACCAATATTTTGGCCATTACTGTATATACAGTATAAATACAATAAGTGTTTTAGGTATACCCAAGTATTGCTGTTCATGTGCCCAGCACATTGCAGTTCAACCGTTTTTATTTTGGATGAAATCCAAAGTAATGCAAAAGCAAGAGACTAGAATCCAAAGTACCTTACTCTTTGAAAGATAACATGTAAAATGTAACCTCGGCAAAACTAAAATAATTACTTTTACAATGCTACAATCTACATTGTTGAGATGTTAAATGTTCATTATATCAATTCTATATTATTTTTGCCTACTGAGCAGTGTTGAAAGTACAACATATTATTTTCTATAAAAACTTTTCAAATATATTACAGTTACTAATATTAAGAACCTAAAAAAAAAGTTAAATCAATTTTGAGGGCTGCTGTTGCTGACTTCCATGGACAATGCTAGTTGCCAGGCTGGTATACTGACCTAATGACACTGGTCTTATCTGCATACATGTTGGTCTTTGTTCCAAGTTGCTGGCATAAAAGAATTGAAGGAAGGGTCAGCCAACCAGAATTGAATAGAAGCTCTCTTAGCCTGTATGTGTTGTAGCATTTAGTAGAGCATGTCCACTTTTTAAAGTGGGTTTCCCATGGTGGAGATGCCAAAACCCAGGTTTGTGCAGGAGTGACACCATTTTCCCATAACTCTAAAAAATCCCCTACTCTTTGTGGTCCCATGACTGTAAAACTTATCTAAATGTGACTGAGGACATCACAAATGTAAGCATGTATAAACCCAAAAACAAAAATGTTATATATTGCAACTTTCCAGTCCTGGTGGCTGTTTTTCCCCAGGCAAATTACACACTGGAAACAGCTGAAAGTGTATGATGATGAAAGTGTATCTTTTCCAGCCTTGGAGAGTTTTATTAAATCAGGCCCTATGTATCTTTATAGTCCAAGTATGAAGGAAGTGGAGGAGTGAAAGAGGAAAAGAGGTGCAGTGTAGGGCACAGATGCAGGGCATGATTAGAGCTTTCCAACACATATGTTTCTCCACCTTTTACTCTTCTATTTTTCTCCTCCAGCCCTGCTGAGCACTAATTTTCCTCACCAATCTCCACTGGGCAACATTGTCCCCTTCCAGGCACCACTGTTTTCCCTTCCCAAAACGTTATTGTTACTTCCGTCTACTAGGAACCTGCTAGGAAGCGTATCCTTCATAATACACTCATCTGTGAGAGGGACAAGGAGGAGTGGGTCAGATGCTCCTTTTTTAGATTTGGTAGAGTACTTCTTTAAAGTATAGTACTTTTATAAAAGTACTTTGTAAAAGAAAAAAAATACATTTCGTAACCACACACTGTGTGATCTTACATAATTTTCCAGCTCTGTACCAAAAACAAATATACAATAAGAAATATTAGAATGTTACTTTGAGCTACAATAAAATGCATTTCCTAATATTATTTGTTAAAGTAAATCTGCCATGATTGAAACACTTGAGCTGCCATCTGTGACTTTGTAAAGATTCTAGTTGTCTTGTTACCACGCTGATTCTCTGACTTGTTGAAGGTCAGTGACTCATTTTATGACAAAAGGGGCAGCAATGACAGAATACATAATTCATTCCTAGCAGGTTTTGCTTTAGTTGTTTTTGTACTTTTTGCTTTCAAAATACATTCATTTTCTTAGCATTCATTAATATGTCACTGCCTGGCGTTGTAAACATTAGCAGGGAGGTACAATGTTCTGTCTGTTACTAAGTTCTGCTGCCTGCTGTGTACATTTGCTCACTGCCGCTTCTATTCTTAGTAAACAGCGGGCTATAAGCAGTAAGCCCATTGTCGGGGAGCATTTTCATCGGCTTGTTGTCCTATCTATCAATCTTATTTCTGAATGTAATGGTTTTGGTTTCTTTCCAGCAGCATCTTCTTTAGTGATGGCTGCACCTGCACATTGTGCCCTAGTGACCCTATTCATTGGTATAGGGTGCTGCTCCAAGTGTCTCCAGTCTAAGGCAAATGTCCTTTACAAGTCTGTGAAGGCTCACAGAGCAAGAATAGCCAGCCGTGAGAAGAAAAATCTGCCTCTGAGGCTTTAGAATACATTGGAGCAGGCTTCAGCTTGATACTAAAGTATATTTAAAATTAAATAGATAGGGCGGAGCAGATCCATTTCTGACAGATCAATAGAGATCTCTATTAGATGTAACCTGTTGCTGCAAAGCTGCATTGGGGTGTCGAACTATGTGTTCCACGACCAAACCTACCATAAAGACAGAATACATATGATGGTCTGCAACATCATGTTTACTTATATTATTGCACTCTGGCAGGTCTAAGAAGCCATTTTTTTAGAACCTCCACTAATCTGTAGACAGGGTTTCTGTTACCTAATCTTTTTTCTATTTCTCAGGTTGATAAGCCTTATATTTACTTCTACATTTCTAATCACTTCATACAGACTGCACACACAGGGTATACATGTAACATGGTGTTACCTGTATTGCCCATGCAGCTAACATTCTAGTTCACAAAACCAAATCATTTGTTTCCACACCTTAGCTTAGTGGAGCAAGGTATAAGGTTTCAGTGAATGTCAAATTCACTTAATATAGACCCTTATGTGTTATTTCAAATAATTATTGATATACTCTTGAGAATCTCCAGGCAAGAAAGGTGTCACTAGTCTTGCCAACTGTGCTGCCTTTCAGAAGTCTGCTAAGAGGTGTCAAGACAGAGGTGTCCTCAACATCATCATTTGCATCATTTGTTACCAGAAGTGCAATCCTTATTGAGGCAGGCTTTGTAAGTAAATTTTTTTCCAAAGTTGTGTAGCATGGTGTTGGGGTTATGAATGCTGAGGCTGGTTGGATTGTCTTGTGAATGGTCATAGACAGCACTGAGGAGTATCACCTTCTAAATTAGTCCTGTGAAGATGTTTTTAAGGGTAAAAGTTGCAATGTTCCTAAAATAAGCCAAGGTGAAAGCTGCAATCTTGAAAAGAGGAATTAAATTGAAAAAATGCTTTTTCTCTGTATTCTACATGAACCACAGAGGCTGGATATTATCAACAAGGTGTTAGGACTGTACATGCAAAAATTGTTGCAGATATGTATCTGGTCTGAAGAGTAGGTTTGAAAATAGAAGGAGGATAAGTTGTATCCTGTGTAAAAAAAAGTAAAGGAAGTAAGTACCTTAATAAGTAGGGGCAAAATTTGATTTTTGTGGCAAATCTGAATTGATTATAGGACAGTTTACATAGGAATAAGCCGCCTTGTACAAATTTTCCAGTAACAAAACACTTGGGTTGTACAGTTTGTGAGCTTTTTTCCCCACACTATCACACTATAGATGAGGTTGTGGTGGGGGGAAGATGGGGGGGTGTTCCGACTTAATGTGTCAGTTCGGTATTTACAACCAAACACAATACCTCACTCTTCACAAAAAGAGTCACCGCCAATCGACCATACATAGATGTACTAAACTAAACCCAGTAATACCAGGTCTGGATAAGTTTATCAGTCTGATATGTCCCAGCTCTCATCATGTCTTCCATACGGTAAACATCTGCCACCCTCCTTAGCCAGTGCCCAAGGGTTGGTGGTTTGTCACACTACCACATACCAGGAATGCATGCCTTTGTGGCATTCAAGAGATGTCATAATAAAGAGTTTTGTATGCCTTTTTCGACATATCAGAGACATGAAGTAATGCCAAAGTGGGTTTATCTTTAATAATAATATCTGTGAGCCTATAGACAACGTCTGCCACCGAAGACCAGTAAGTAGACAAAGAAGGGCACTGCCAGAAAATATGCAATAACGTACCAGGAGCCGATCCACATCTCCAGCAGATATTGTCAGTATGGGGGTAGATCTTTTAGCCAATTTAGAGAGCGTTCTATACCATCGAGTGGCCAGCTTGTAATTCATCTCCTGATATTTATTGCAAACTGAATAGGAGGCTTTTTGAGGACACAGGTAACTGGAGGGGGCACAAGGAAGGACACACCAGTTATAAGATGAACTGGATGATGAGTTCTTCAGGTTAAATTCATAGTGAAGATGGTGTGAACCGTTAAAAGGGCCAGGAAGCCAAGTCTAAGAGCACCTACCAGATTTTCTGAAGTGTACCCTGCAAGTATTAATGGACTTTAGTGGCAAATTTCAGCCCTTAAGCACACCTATGCAGAAAGCAGCAACCAAGGACAGAATCAGTGCAAAAGAAAAAAAAAACCTATGTTGGTAACTGGAGACAAAAATCCAGGGTTACAAGAGCTTAGTAGTCCTAGGGACTGTAGGGTCATAGGAACAGAGGTTCATGACAGTAAAGGAGCCATACCTTGAACCATGAGCGATCTGTCACCTAAAAGTCCACACCAATCTGGAGAGCTGTCTCTTCAGAAAGGAAACAAACAAATAGACATTTGGAGAGGTCATTGTGACATTGCACCCATTTTGTATGTGATTAGGAGTTTTTATGTTGAATATAACCCAGGATCTTTTCACGGCTAAAGTCCTTCTTATCAACTGAAGATTCCCTTCTCTAAATCAGTTTGGGATTAAGTCAACTTCGTAGCCTTGTGAAGAATGGAGGAAGGAATGAAAGAGAAAATAATTTATTCAGGGCCAGATGTAAGCACTGTGAAACATGGAAGGAATTTGGTAATGTAACATGCAGGGACAGATGATTTTTGCAACAAACTCACATAAGGCCAGACTTCATGGAAGCAACGTTAAGACAAATGTTCATGATAGCAAGGCAAACTGCATCCCCAATTGGAGCATTTTGTCAGTGGCAGTCTGCAAACTTCTTGTCTTTACATGGATGATGGAAGACACCATGGATAATGGAAGACATGAAAACCACATGAAAACATGAATGCTTGTTGTAAACAGTGAAGAATTGGGACTCTATGGTGCTAGAATTACCTTTATTAATGTAAGCAAACTCTGCCCAGAGAAACTCCCACGGATGAGCATTGGTCTTTGCAAAAAAGTGTTTGGTGATGTCTCATCCCATTTAGGCAGGGTCTGAAAGTTCACTTTAAGGTGCAAAAGGCTTCAACTACGGGCTTTGTACCTGAACAGTTGGCTTCAACTACATCAAGAAACCAGTGTGTGCGGTCTACAATTTTGCAGCAGTAATGAAGGGAAATAAAACAGAATATTTTAGATAAACAGTCTGTAGTAGTTAGGGCATCCCAGAAAGCCACTAATCAGAGGCTAAATAGAGATGTTGCAAGTTTATCAGGTTTCATGGAAAGACCCTGTATAGAGACACTGTACCACAAAAAGGATATGCAAGATAGTTTGGAAAGGGATTTTTCAGCACTAGCATACACTCCATTCTCCCAGAGGCATAACAAACTGAGCAGACATGTCAAGGTAGATGACAGCAAAAGAATGTCTCAGTGGTGTTCATTGATGAGGTGTTGGAAGAGTGCAAGGACAATGACAAAGGGCATAGGGACATTCCTAGTGACTGTCACTGGTGGTCATTTCCATCCCATTTCTTTTGCCTTTTAATCAAGATAAAATTGTGTGAACCTCACAGTCTGAGAGAATGAGAGGATAAAAACATCCTCTGAAGAGAAAAGGGTCCCGAATAAAATCAAGGACACAAACATATGTATGATGCAGAGGTAACTGGTCAGCCTTATGTTTGGAGAAAACATCTTGTGCATGGGGAACCAGAATGTCATGAACAAATAAACAACATAAATATTAAAAGGAAGAAAATGTAAGAGCACTATGGGGGACAGTTGAATTTTGGGGAAGCAGAAATTTATTGCAGTAATTACTTGTAGCAGGAAGGAGGTGGTCTAAAGGTGCGGCAAACCAAATAATATCCTGACTGGCTTTGTACATGAGCGGTTGGAGCCACAAAATAGGGCTATCTACGGCAATGCTATGAAGAAGAGTTGGTATGGTCCTTGAGAGATAGTTGTACATGGCCGGATTGCTTAGACTTCTCTTGGGGAGGTAAATCAGGGTGTCCTGCTAAAAGGTAGCAGTATGGGACTTAAGCATTTTGTTCTGTGCAAGTCCAAAATTTATTTATGTATTTATTTATGTTTGTTGTTGTTGCTGATTTTATTATAGCTGATTTGCCAGTGTTCCTGAGTGCAGGTTTCCAGGTGGGTCACCTTTGGTACTGTAACAAAGAAGAAAGCCTAGCAAAATTTCAGCCTTTCCTGCAAATTCGGGTGCTACACATATGGGACTCATTGAATTGATCTGATGGTTCCTTCACATAATTCTTGCTTGCCACTTATTTTCTATTTTCTTCAAGTGCCCGCCGGCGCTGTGTCTTTGCAACTGACACCAAACAAAAGTTTAAGGTATTACGGTGGCTCAGAGGTTGGCACTTTGGTCTTTGCATGTACTAGGTCCCAGTTCGATTTGCCACGGCACTATCTGCATGGAGTTTGGATATTCTCCCTGTGTTTGCGTGGGTTTCCTCCTACATTCCTAAAAAACATGCAGTTAGTTTAATTGGCTTTCCCACATAAAAATTGACCTTAGACTATATTATAATTATTACTAATATTATTAAACAGGATTTATATTGCATCAACATATTACGCAGCGCTGTACATTAAATAGGGGTTGCAAATGACAAACGAATACAGAAAGTGATACAGGAGGAGAGGACCCTGCCCCGAAGAGATCACTAACACCAACCACATGGTCAGAGCCAAAGGTCATACACAGGTGATAAAGCTGGACAAGGTCTCCAAGGATAGAGAGAGTTATAGGTCAGGGTCAGAGCCAAAGGTTGTACAAAGGGTGTACACAAAGGAAAATGGCAGAGCTCAAGTCCAAATTTATAATAGCAATGTCACTGCCTTAAACAGTACACAATGGTTCAAAATTGACATGGCTGAGAAACAGTTGGGCACAATTAAGGTTGACAAAGCAGCAGGACCTGATGAATTACATCCACGTGTCCTCAAAGAGCTGAGCTCAGTTATTTCAAAGCCATTATTTCTAATTTTTTGAGACTATTTAATCACTGGCATGGCACCAATGGAAACTACAGACCGCTTAGTTTAATGTCCATAGTTGGAAAGGTCCCAGAGAGTTTAATAAAGAACCACATAGAAGAGTTGCTGCTAGAAAATATTATTATAAGTGATAGTCAGCATGGCTTCAAGAAAGACCGAAGTTGTCAAACAAATTTACTTACTAGTAAAGTAAACAGGTAGACAGTGGAATAGCAGTTGATATAGTATACTTGGATTTTGCTATAAGCATTTGACACTGTACCCCACAGACGGTTAATATGTTATTTAGTTTATTAAGTTATGTTATTTATTTATAAGTTAGGGTCAATAGGTTTGGAAAAGTCAATCTGTAAATGGATGGAGAACTGGCTTAGGGACCACATCCAGAGAGTACTGATTAATGATTCATACTCTGAATGGTCTAAGGTTATTAGTGGTGTACCTTAGGGTTCAGTGTTGGGACCGTTACTGTTTAACATCTTTATAAATGATATAGAGTTTAGGATTAAAAGTACCATTTCTGTGTTTGCAGACAACACTAAACTACGTAATGGAAATAAGTCCATGAGGACAGGATGTCTATAATCTACAAGCAGACCTGGATGTACTTTTTGATTGGCGGCCAAGTGGCAAATGACATTTAATATAGACAAATGTAAAGTTTTGCACTTGGGGGCTTCATACTGTCTTGGGAGAATATGGTTGGGAGGGGGGGGGGGCAATGGAAAATGATCTAATGGTTCTGGTAGATCATAGACCTAATAACAGCATGCAATGCCAAGCTGCAATATCTAAAGCTTGCAAAATACTTTCTTGTAATAAAAGAGGAATAGACTGCAGAGATAGAGACATATTCCTGCCCCTATACAAAGCATTGGTCAGACCACATCTGGAATATGCAGTCCAGTTTTGAGCACCAGTTCACAAAAAGGACATTGTAGAATTGGAGAGAGTGCAGAGAAGGGCAACTAAACTAATAAAAGGAATGAAGGAGCTCAGCTATGAGGAGAGATTAGCTGAACTGAATCTTTTCTCCCTTGAGAAAAGACGTTTAAGGGGAGATATGATCACTCTGTATAAATATATAAATGGTTCATAAAGAGAACTCTCCTCCCAATTATTCAGTTTGAGATCATTACAAAGAACAAGAGGGCACTCTTTGCGTCTGGAGGAAAAGAAGTTTAAGCTCTGGATAAGGAAAGGATTCTTCACTGTAAGGTCGTGAAAATGTGGAATGGGATCCCTCAGGAAGTAGTTTCAGCAACTACCAAAGATTGCTTAAAAAAAAGCTGGATGTTTTTCTAGAAGCACAGAATATAACTGGGTATTAAGGCTTTAAAGTAAAAGAAAACAATGACCGTTGTTCCAGGGAACATCCGATTACCTCATGGAATAAGGAAGGAATTTTTTTCCCCTGTTGGAGCAAATTGTACCAGGGTTTTTTGACGTTCCCCTGGACCAACTATGTCCATAGGGTTTTATATCTGTGATATGTTTATTTCCCTAGTGGTTGAACTTGATGTCTTTTATCAACCTGACTTACTATGTAACTATATGTAAATGTGATAAAGCTGGGTAAGGTGCCCAGTTCAGTCGAACAGAAATGGGACAGAAAAGGACAAGATCAGAAGTGAATAGAAGAAGCTAGCAGCTAACGTTTCATGGGCAAAGTGGATGGGGCAGGTCCAACTTTATTTGGCTATGGGCCAATCAGGGACAGTGGGATGAACCTGGAATATTTTGATCATATTTGAAGGTAACCCAAATGCCTCAATGAACTGTAACATTCCTGTATGGATCTTTCATTTTCAAATAAAACTACTACACGGTGCATGCCTGTCTCAGCTGGTCCTTCTGCTCCTTTGGAGACTGGTGGTGTGGAGGCATCCTGAGTTTCATATGCAAATATATCAATAGAGACAATTTGTAAGGCTGTCAGCTAAAACATTTCAAGCTGGATTTTTATTTTGGTTGGATGGATACATGGCTGGATTTTTCCTCCTCATTTGGTTTGTTTGTACAGTGTTCAGCTCTGTCCATCAGAACTATTCATCCAATAAAACAATAATTATAAGTGTTTCCAATTTTGTGACAATGTGTTTTTCTCCACCAATTCTTTTAGATTTTTACTTATATCCCAAGGTTTTACAAAAAAAAATGGTTTATCAAATACTTACTTATAATGGCTGGGATGAATCTAACTAAGCCAAAAAAAGATAATTAGAGTAAATACTGTGGTCCTAGTAGCCTCTTGCTCATTTCAATTACCATAGTTTGCAGTTTCTGTATAACAGCACAATCAGAAAATTGTAGGCGTATAAATATGTCTGTCTTTTTAAAATAGAATATACGTAAATATAAATATATATATATATAAAAATTTATATAGCCTCTATGTGTTTTAAGCAATGTCTATCTCATATCTCTTATATAAGTATGCTGTGTATATTGTTAATAATATTGTTGTGTATTTATGAAGCACTGACATAATATGCGATGATGTACAGAAACTTTAGTCATGTCAATGTTATAGTTTAATTTTTATGTTTTCAAAAGTAAGTTGCCAAGGTAACTATTATCTGCTTGAACACAGCTAGTTTAGAGATAGTTCATTTACTCCCACTATGTAAAAGAAACATTTTGTAAGTATGTAAAAATTATCAAAAATGTATTTCTTGCCTAATGTATCATGATTGCAACCAGGGCATTTGAATGTTGTCCTAGACACTTCATTGTTTTTTTTTTAAATAATAAATATTCTCAACACCTTTAGTGAATAAATCTTACTACTGAGTGTTATGAAGAGGTGCTATGGTATATGTGTCCCAGACAGTGATACAGAAAGTTATGAGATGCCTAAAGAGATGGACAGGTACGAGGCAGTATTTGTAATAGACAGTTATGGAATGTTGGATGTAACAGAGAGGTATGGGGATACTAGTTACTGCATGCATTAGAAAAGCATAGGGCACTGGTTGTATTACAGAGGAACGTGTCACTGTGTGTCTCAGATTTGACACTGCATGTAACATTGGCTTATGTGTAATTGCATATAGCATTGAAGTGCAACTACATTATAGAAATACATAGGCACTAATGCAATGATGTACCAAATGTAAAATCCTTTATTTAATTTAGTTTCTGAGTTGCATTCTGCTTCATTCCTTTTGTTTGCTTTTTTGTGTCCTTCTTTATTACAGCTATGGCTGTCATTCACTGCACTGATTACCAACAAGCCTGAAACAACAATATACAGTTTAAGATAAATTAAGTTGCATCTGTGTCATTTACAGTTCTGAATAAACAGTTGGCCAGGAGTCCAACAAGAAATAAATAATTTGCATGCCCCCACTCATTATCTTAAAAGGTGGACAAACAATAAAGACATGAAAATCAGGAGAATCAGGAGGAATGTCACCCTTACAGAACATCATTGGTGTCACCTAAACTGACCTGAGAGGAATTACTTACTGCACACTGCTCAACTGCTCAAGGAACTTCTGGAAGAAGGTTTTATTAAACCCCTAGTGTACTATATGCATTCATATAAAGCCGTGAATTTATGACATTAAGGTGTGTTTTGATGCTTAGTGACAATATTAAATATGCTTTGAATCTTAATGACAAAAACTGATGTATGCTATATATATATATATATATATATATATATATATATATTCTGGTCCATGAGAAAATTTGGGTGGTCCTCAGAAAAAAATTCAAATTATTAGCAATTTTTATGTTTTATTAATAAAAAAAACTAAAATATTGTAATAAATTCTTATATTCTGAATTACAGTTTTCGTCTTTAAATTGCACAAACTGTACTAGAGACAGAAACACAAGGAGGCGCAGCGTGAGGTCAGTGTAGTCTTAAGTTGAAATAGCCGTACGCTTCTATATTGTTTCGACTATTACAACAGCTTCACGAATACCGATTCTCATCTGGTTGTTTAATTTTATTTGTTTATTTCTCAGATGATCTTTTAGGTAAGTAACTGTGTATATACTTAACTGTAATATTTAATGGCATCAAATAGTTTGACTTTGATAACTATCATTCATTGTTTGGTCCTAGATTCGAATGAAATAAACCCATAATAAGTGAGAAAAAGCAAATAAATAATACCAAAGATAGTGCAACTAATGATAATAGTAACAATAGTAATACTTCACTTAACCATGAGCTGATCAATAAATCAGAGCCTCCACAGTCCTTGTCAGGCACCAAGAGGAAGATCACTATTTTTCAAATGTATTATTCTTTTTAAAAAAATATAAATTAATGGTCTGAGGGATTTAAAATTATGAATGGCCAGTGAGGTTGAAAAGGTTGGCGACTGCTGTTTCACAGAACCATGCATTGATATTCCAAATGCATGTAGTTTTAGGTGTTCTGCCTGCTTTTTTATCCATATGCAGGGAAGTTTGGCTTTTTTGGAGTTCATTTTGCACTTGGAAAAATTAACCCATTCTGGCATCCATCTGTACATTTTAGTACTAATTAAAAATATAAATTTCCACCAATATTACACATCTGTCTGAAATATTTGGGTGAACCAAAAAGTTTGCAACGCATTAAGTTGCTATAATTGATTAAAATTTTGGTGGTTAAAAAATAAAACTATTTGCAATTTTTAAAAAGAACAAAAATATTCTAATAAATTCTTATATTCTGAATTACAATTTTCATCTTTATATTGCACTAAATTCACAAACTGTACTAGAGACAGAAAAACAAGGAGGCGCAGCGTGACATCAGTGTAAGTTGTATGAGCCGTACACTTCTATCTAGTTTCGACCATTACAACAGTAACCCCGCTTCGCAAATACTGATTCTCATCCGGTTGTTTTATATTATTTGTTTATTTCTCAGATGATCTTTTAGGTAAGTAACTGTGTATTTACTTAACTGTAATATTTAATGGCATCAAATAGTTTGACTTTGATAACTATCATTCATTGTTTGGTCCTAGATTCGAATGAAATAAATCCGTAATGTGTGAGAAAAAGCAAATAAATATTTTGCATTTCTTTAGTAATACCAAAGATAGTGCAACTAATGATAATAGTAACAATAGTAATACTTTACGTAACTGTGAGCTGATCAATAAATCAGAGCCTCCACAGTCCTTGTCAGGCACCATGAGGAAGATCACTATTTTTCAAATGTATTATTCTTTTTAAAAAAATATAAATTAATGGTCTGCGGGATTTAAAATTATGAATGGTCAGTGAGGTTAAAAAGGTTGGCGACTGCTGTTTCACAGAACCATGCGCTGATATTCCAAATGCATGTAGTTTTAGGTGTTCTGCCTGCTTTTTTATCCATATGCAGGGAAGTTTGGCTTTTTTGGAGTTCATTTTGCACTTGGAAAAATTAACCCATTCTGGCATCCATCTGTACATTTTAGTACTAATTAAAAATATAAATTTCCACCAATATTACACATCTGTCTGAAATATTTGGGTGAACCAAAAAGTTTGCAACGCATTAAGTTGCTATAATTGATTCACTCATCCCTCATCACTCATGAACACTTTGCAGCACTTCATATTATAAATTTTTATAAAACAGTTTATCTAATGTACTTAAATGTTTAATCTTTACACTTTTTTAAAGTCTAAAAGAGAGATTGTTACTGATGATATTGGCTTGATTTGATAAGTCACCATCTGCCTTTGCTACATTACCTTAATTATGAGATTTATTGATAAAATGCACACTAATTTCATGTAAGTAACATAAATGTCACAAACTAAAGATACATACATTTCATACATACAAAGGATCTGGCATAAAGAGCAACCCATACAAACTGATACGGTTATATATGTTTAACAATTTATACATAACGCCACTATAAACATGGTCTGTAGCTGTCTTGCATACAAATAAAGACACATAAAGTCCTGGTAGTGTATGTTATATGGCTTATTCCATCCTCCTCTGTGCATGCTGCTTAGTAACCATACAGCAGAGAGAATACCAGCTCTCCTCCCCTCTAATCCCTGATTCTTTCTATCAGAGTACAAGGGTCTGTTCTGATATACTCAGCTTGAACTGAACATTTGACCAAACCATCCTATCTACAAATCTTAGGTAAGGATCCCTAAACTTATATTTGCTTTGCATACCATAAACAAAACATGACCTTTCCTCTGTCACGTCTGTAATCCCCTAAATTGATGTATAGTAAAATACCCTGTGTGAAATGTGTTGCATTCTCTCTATTTCAGCGTAAATTTGCTGCAGGGGAATGTTGTGTGTGTCTGTTATTTCAGTGCCTGCCATATCTGAAGCTTCATTCATTTTTTTCATCCAAAACACTGGTGTTACAGGCCTGGCAATGATATAGATGTCAGCAGACTACAGGACTTGCATTTCCAGACACATCATAAAGCTACGTGTCAACGGTGCTGGTAGAAAAATGGACATTTGATTTTGGAGAATAATTCTATAAGTGTAGGACTATGCATGCAAAGTATCCTCTAGACTGTATAATCCTGTTGAGTTTCAGCTCTTCTAAGTTCTCTCCCGTCAGGTAATGTTTTAGAGCATACGGGCAAAAAGATTGGCATCATTATTAGGGTGGTTGGCAAAAATAAACTTGTCGAAGAAAAAATACTATAAGGCCAGTACTTGTTTACCAGAAAAGATAGATACTCTTATCATTATTGTCTGTTCATAATACACAGTACATTATATGTAAAAGATGGTCTGTAACAATGAAAGTTGTCATAGCATAAGTGGGAACCAGAACCTAGAATGAAAATACTGCTTATTGTCAATAGACATTTGTTGCTAAAGGCCACCTTGCTCTTAATACACCTGTATTGCTGCAAGTTTTTGAACATCCTTTATTACATTTTATAAAATTACCAAAGTCATTGGATCTAGATGAATTTATATGTAACCTTTTCTCAAGTTATCTTGAAATGTATAATTGATAACTAAAAATATGACATAGATCTGTAGGCAACGGCTCCATTTTTTTCTTTAGTTAATAAGAATAGTAAAATAGTTATGTGGTTACCTGTTTTATAAAAAGGAAATCTACTAGAACTCTTGATATTGCAACCTCTTCTTTGACTTGTCTCTAAAAATGTCACTATATTTAGTAAAAGATGTTGCCTTTTGATCATAGGCTGATCAGTAGTAAGAGTACTTGTCTCTCTTACCTTATTGTATTTAAGAAAAAAAGCAACGTTGTTGAATTAAATGTGTTAAAGTACAACATACTTTTAATTTAAAGGTGCTTTAAAGCTAACACACTTCTTAAAATAGTTCTGTGGTGGGTGCCCTTCACCTTTTATATAGAGCTTTTATATTAATTTTATTCTGAATGCCAATTCCATTCTTTTTGCAATTTTTCATCATTTAAAGTAGGAATGAAAGAATGGCTCTTTTAGTATTTTCTTAATTCTAGCCTTACATGTGTTACATTTATTTGTACACTGTCATAAAAACCTAACTGCATGTTTTGCATGAATTGCATATGCTCTGTCCCACTAATTTATACCCACAAACCATGATGAACAATCCAGTCTTATATTTAGTATTTACTGCATGCTTGTGGCACCCCAGATTCAATAGCATTTTCTGAAGCATTAATTTGATGCATTTCTTGTTTCTATGACCTTATCAGTCTCTCACTTAATTGTGGAGGAATTTTGGCCCAATTTTCTTTGCAACATTGTCTTACTTATTGAGGTTTGTGTGGCATTTGTTTATGCACAGTTCTCCTAAGTCACAGCATTTCAGTTGTATAGAGGTCCAGACTTTGACTGAGCCATTACAAAACCTTAATTTTTTTCCAAGTTCAGCCATGCAGTTGTCACACATAAGGCCATGCATTTGACTCTAGAATACTTTGCTATACAGAGGAGTTTATGGTTGACTCAACAGTATCACCCCTCCCGCTGGCCAATCAGGAAATAGCCTGGTAACCACCACGTTAACCACCCTTGGCTAATTAGCTAGCTCAGACACAGCACTTAGCATTCGTGCAACATGTCTCTACTAGTGTTTAGCCCCCTAGCTCTGCTGAGCATTCCCTGTATACCTGTTGGCTAATTCAGTGTTACTCCTATGAGCCTCCTATTTCCTGTGTCTATTTCCTGGATCCCTGGTATTTGACCGCTGGGTTGTGACCTGACCTTTCTTGCTTGCTGCCTGCCTTGACCCTGGCCTTCCTCGACAATTCTACTGCCTAGTAATTTGTACCTTCCTGCCCACCCTGGTGTGCCCAAGGACAGCAACCTGGCAGTAACCAGCAGCACACCATTTCTGTGCAAGCCGTAGTGCCCCCTAGTGGCCCTGTCTCCCCAAGTGAAACAATTATCACGAAGCATGAATACACTCTGCCAGACCTCAGCAGACCCAAACCAACCCCAACCAACTACTCGCCCAGAGACTAGACGCCCAGGAAGATACCCAAATCCAGGTGCTCCACCAGCCTCATTCACTCACTGCTTGCCAGGATGAGCTGCTGGTCTCCAGTGCACCTGCTGAACCACCCCAAGACCTGCTGTAGCTTCATCAACCAGTGCGTTATCCATTATGAGCTTCAACCACAAAGTTTCCCCACTGACCAGGCTAAAGTGACATATTTAATCTCACTACGGTCTGCCCCTAGCTCTGCTGAGCATATCCTGTACACCTGTTGGTTAATTCAGTGTTTCCCCTGTCCAGCTCCTGTGTTAACCCTTGTTGCCCAGTCTGTGGTTCCTCAGCCAATTCCCTTGTGCTGTTCCAGTGTTCTTCTCCTATTCCTGTGTCACCTGTGCCTCCTGTTTCTTCAAGTGTCTCCTGTGTTCCCTGTGTCTCTGGTGGCTCGTGTCCCTGGTGTCTATTTCCGAGAACCCTGGCATTTGACTCCTGGCTTGTAACCTGACCTCTCTTGCTTGCTGCCTTCCTTGACCCTGGCCTTCCTTGACAATTCTTCTGCTTAGTGATTTGGTACTGTGTGTCTTCCTGCCCACCCTAGTGTGCCCAAGGACCGCAACCTGCCAGTAACCAGCACCGCAGCATCCTCACCATTAGAGGTTCTAGAGAAGATCTAGTTACTGCTTAGATTCTGTGCCTTGGCCCTTGCCAGGCTCAAACTATTTCTGTGCAAGCCTTAGCCCCCCTAGTGGCCATGTCTTCCCAAGCGTGACATTATGTGTGTAAATATGTCCATCCGTAATGTGTGTGTATCTGCCCCTAATATCTGTATGATAGCCATGTGTATGTGTCTGCTCTGACTGTGCACACATGATGGGTAATTGACTTGCTTACGGGTCTACTGTTTAGAACCCGGGTCCAAGAAATGGGCATAACACCAAAAAAAGCCCAATGTATTTGTAAGTGTAAATCAATGGAACCTATTGGGCCAATATAACCTTCCTGTGGTTTTTCTGGTATTTTTGGTAAATATCAATAAATGTTTTTTTTCATCCTTGGATCTACACATGCCGTTGTGTGCTTCACATGTTGTTGCTGTGGTATGTTTACTGTTTTTACTGTATGACTCACTCATCCTCATTCATCTTGTCACTATTCCTTCAGGAGTTTCATTCCTATTCTTTCCCTTTTTGGATTATCGCAATTATATGCTAGCGCATATAGAAATCTTTCATCATAGCAACTATTATTGTACATTTCATTGTCATCATTACTTTTATGCATATACATTTAATCTTATAATCCTTGTAGTATTTGTACAGACTTCCTTAACCTCCTTTCTTTTCATAATTCTTCATACTGTTTTCCTGTTCCCTCTTCTTTTTTTCTTTACTTCACTCAAACTTTACTCATTACACATTAACTCCATGCCAATGTAAATATATGGTTCATTATGCCAAGTAATTCCCCTTTGGCAATAAATAAACTTGATCATTTTTTTTTTTAATAAATATTTACCTGTTCCTTTCGTGTTGTGGGCATTGCCATCTTCTCCTGCTCCTTTTCCAGGTTCCCAATCTTCAGCCAACGTAATTGGTTAGGCTGGAATTACACATACGCAGAATTTCTCAGCATCATCAAGCCCTACTTGATCGCAAATTTTCTTTGCAAAACTATAGTTCTAATATAAAGGGACCTTGCTTAGTAAATCATTTTTAAAAAAGTCTAACATGTTATATAAGTCCAGGAGTTTGGAGATAACTAAACCCCATTACTGCTGCATCTAATTTTGGGGTATCCTGCAACCTGGAGTTAAGAAGACTGTAATCAGGGTTAGTCTCTCCAGCGCACGGTAAGAACCCACAACATATATTCTAGCAGCTCCCCTGGGGGGATTTGTCCCCAAATGTCCTTGCACCCTCCAGGAAGTGAAGGAAAGTAGGCCCAAAAAAATAGACATAGAGCCTGATTTAATAAAGTTCTCCAAGGCTGGAGAGGATACATTTTTATTGGTGACCCTTGATAATCCAGCAAACATAGGTTGGATTTCTTAAAAGTCATTTGCTATGTGTTAGCAAATGTTTTTGTTTCTGGACCAGATATATTCCAGGTTTGTTAGATCACTCAGGTTCACTGATGAAAGTTTATCATCTCCAGCCTTGGAGAGCTTTAATAAATCAGGCCTATATACAGCACTGAATGGCTGGCCATAACACTTTAAATGATCCTTTATTTTATTTACTGCATGTTATTCGTTTCAGAATATAGCATTTTTTATTTTTGTATCCTATTTTCCTTCTATAGTAAGTCTCTTGTATATGAGCCTTTTGTAGCCTAACATGGTTGTAAATAAATATATGTAATGATATGACCAATATATGAAATGGTACAACTAATTACCACAATCAGTTGTTGCAAATATTTTGGCACAAGTTTTTATGGCTTTTAATTCACCTTCAAATAAAGCTATTTCTATCTTTTTAGTAACATTTTAGGATACTGTTACTGAATAATTAATGAACATATCTAATAAATGATGAAAGAATGCCATGTGATTCTCAAGTGAAATAACTGAGTGATTAAAAAACATGATAGTTTGGCTCCTCTGTGTTTCACATTCACTCTGAGGCAAGTTTCTGGCTGTGCAGGGAACAATTTGCAAAGCAGCAACGTTTCTGCCAGAGATTCTGGGGATTGCTTAATTAGCCAAGGCTGGGCTTGATAAATTAGAAAATGATAAAAAGAGCTTATGTGTTGCTATGTAAACAAATAGGTAATTAAAAATTAATTAGTACATTAGCTATGGTGCTTTATACATTTATAATACAAGAAAAAAGGTGAAGCTGCGGCCTGAATGCTCTGGCGATGATGGAAAATGTAAAATATGTGTGGGTGGATGGAGTATTGTGTGAGAGTGTTTATTACAAATGCATAAAAACAAAAGTTTCTATTACATAAGGCTTATCATAAAAGTGCTTGTCTGTATTAACTTGAGAAAAATTATTTAACATTTTATATCTTGTCATATCAAAAGCAGTTTTAAGTTCATAAACTTTGCAATACTTGAAAAAAACAAGAACTTATGAAAGTCCCGTGCAAAGATGCCTTTTATTATTGTGTCCTCTTAAAAAGATTTGGAGCTTTTCCCTCACTTTTATAGTATTAAAATAAAACTTCTATAGTATTAAAATATCCTTACAGCAGTATTGCTGTATATATATAAATATACTTTCTTTTAGTCCTTGTTATAGCAAGTATAGAGCAAAGTATAGTGCAGTCTCTGTAACGGTTACACAGCAGTACATTTTGGACAGATTGTCCAACTGTTCCTAAGACCAACTCTTCCAATGGGCAAATTCACCTAGGGCAGGTACCTGGTTCTTAGCAGCAAGTGCTTAACTACCCCTAGTTTTCCCTTGGGGCAGGCAAGGTAGATGGGTGGGTGCTTGGTATTGGTGATAGTGAGAGTGTAAAGAAAGGGCCCACAGACTGGTTGGGAAGCGCATGGACGCTTCTGTGTGCACCTGTAGAGAAAGATTTGTACAGGAGCATAATGATACTCCTATCAGCCTCCATGCACAACGCCCTCCTGAGCGAACCATGTGTAGGCGTGCATACTAATCCCTTAACTGGCTCAAGACTGTCTGTTTGTACTTAACCTCATACATGGTGCCTGCTGCCTTGCTTACTGATCACCAGCTTCATTTTTGATCACTTGTGGTGACCCAGATTGTACCTTTATCTTGCTCGTGGATTGCCCTTTTGTTACTCCTACATTGACTCTATGTTAATATTAATGAAATTGGATTGTTTCTGGATCTGCTTTGTCTCCTGCCTGGTACCACACCTGCCCGCACATTGCTGTCATCAACATTAGGACCACCGTGCCAAGGTTGTAAAGGGAGGCTGACATCATCACCTCGAGCATCCACCAGGTACATGACACAGGGATAAGGGGTCCTGAAGTCAGACAGCTTTTTGCTAATTAAGTTGGATTCTGTTAAAAACTTTGCAAATCTATATTTGCCCAATACATGAAATATAAGCATGGCATGGTAGTTATACACATACTATTTAAAAGGATTTTAGGAGCCTGTTGACTCCCTTGCCACTGGAATTCTGAAGCTCCTAACTTGGAAGAAAAAACACTTTCCATTTAAAGCAGGTAAGATCAATTCAATTTCCCAATCTAAAACTGGCCTGAAACATTCTCAGGTTTACAGAATTACAGGGAGAGGGAGGACCAGGGCAGACATAGGTCTGTGAAACACTTGCAGCTGCATAAAGGCTCCAGTCCCTCTCTCTGTGACCAGAGGACCCCTGGCCATCAAAGACCTCAAGGACCACCTATAGTCTTATGTTTGGCTAAGTTTTGCAACACATGTAACAGTTGTAAACTAACTTTTTTGAAATCCGTCTCCAAGGTGATTACTGGAACATTTCTTGAAATTGTGTGGTATGGTTGGCATGGTGGCTTGCCCTCTTCCCTCTGCAGCACTAGCATCCCACGTTTGAATCTCAGCCAGGACACTCTCTTCATCGAGCTTGTATGTTCTTTCCGTGTTTGTGTAAGGTTCCTCTGGGTTTCCTTATTTATACAAAGAACCTGCAGTTAGGTAATTGGCTTGTAGGGTGATTTTTGAGCTACCCCAGTCATGTAGATTTCCACTATGGGCTTGTTTATTCAGCGATAAGTTTGCATTACCTATGACAACAAATGCGTACATTGTTTTTTTTGGACACACTAATCTTTCTTGTTGCAATATTATCTTGCACAAATTACTTTACATTCTAAGATAAAAAAACATTTTTTTTTACTATAATATATTGCAAAATGCAGTACAATTTGTATCCAGAAAAGCAGCAACATCATGGACTTACCTATTCGCTGACTATTTTTTGAGACTGTTAGCATATTCAAATGTGATACCTGTAGATATTTTAACCAGGGGAACCATAGAATTTAGATCTTGTAGGACAACTGAAACCTACAGAGTTAAACACCAATACAAGTATGTACTTTATGTTCTTACATGAAGAATGATGAATCCAATATGTGTGTATTGCTACTCGAAAGCTACAAGATTACTTTTGGGAGTATAACAGCATAATATCAGATTGTGGATGAATACTAATGTAGAAAACCATTTTTTACTCAAACATGGTTTAAACTGACTCTCTAAAGGTTTGTATTATGGAAAGGATAGATACAAATAATCAATTTACCCTGTTTCTATTTTGTTCAGATGAGAGTTATATTGGATATTTATCCTTAATACAAGGACGCATGGTTTACATTTTAAATGTAATCATAATAATGTACTCCTTTGAATGCCAGAATTTCTTATCTCTATTTCACCTCTTCCCATTTTTTCATTTCTTTTATTTCTCTTTGTTTCTTTTTCTATGCTTTCAATGTTTTGAACCTTAGTCTCACAAGTTTTAGTCTCCAGGTACCTTTACACCTTTCCTGTCTCCTTTGCTTGTGCAAATAAGTTGGACTTCTGGGTAAAAAGCAAGAGTGTGGAAGTTGGTTGGATTGGCTTTTAAAGTTTAAACATTTATGCTAATATTGAATTTCATGCTACTTTAAAGTGCATGAAAATAAAGGAAAATAGCCACCTGCAGGTACAGCATACATAGGCTGATAATTTCAGCCATAGCAGCTCCATCAGCAATGGAATACAACATAGACATAGAACTGTAAATCTAAACCCTCTCCTCCTGTATCACTGTCTGTATTAGTCTGTCATTTGCAATCCCTATTTAATGTACAGCACTGCGTAATATGTTGGCGCTATATAAATCCTGTTTATTAATAATAATAATAATAATAAACAAAATATCAGTATATACAATAGCAAAATGGATTTAAATCAAACTTTGGTTAAGGATCAGTTAAACACTGTATAACTATTAACAAATAGAATGTGCCACTAAATACACCCACATAATAACATTCTTCCTTAATAAAAAGATATTCAATTAGCATGTTCTTCTCAGCAGGGACAATGTGTGGCTAAGCATCAGATTGAAATGCCATTACTGAGTCAGCAAAAGAACAGGTCTTGAAAAGTATCACTGTGACTTCATATAAGCTGCTTTGCTACTTGCTTTGACAATATGTGCCTGTATGGAGATGATAAAGTTAAGTAGCATAAAATAAATGCTAAGCCAGCAAATTCTGCACTTGCAAGTAGTTTCAAACTGTATAAAAGTACTAGCACATATTTTTATTAAACCCATACTGGTAAAACCAAACTCAAGTTTAAAAAAAATCCTGAAGGATGTAGTACTTTGGTAGAGGTGACTTTGTTGGTTCTGCCAAAAAAAACTGCCTACTACTTTTCTGGCAATTCATTTGTTGTTTCTGTTAAAAAAAAAGAGGCTTTAATGGTAAAGTAATGTCCTGTCTGTGTGGGATCCCCGGGCACTAGAGGTTAAATGAGGTCAAGTCTCCCCATTCTTCACCTCTAAGGCTCTGTGATTGGCTGAGGAAAAGTAAATCCTGATGACAGCTCAAGCATCATCAGGATTTTCATTTCCTCAGCCAGTCACAGAGCACTAGAGGTGAATGAATGGGGAGACTTGTCCCCATTTAGCCTCTGGTGCCGGGGTATCCCGTGGGACTCCTGTGTTTTTGGGTAGAGAATCTCTATCTAAGAACACATATTATAGTTACGCTAGGGCTGCAAGAGCAATCAAGGGAACGGAGCTGTGAGCTCCGCTCCCCTGATTGCCCTTGCAGTTCTACACAGTCCCGAAAAATAACCCAAATTTTTCCCCCATTGACTTTAATGGTGTTCGAATATGACATTTGATCACCCGAACAATATCCCCCTATTTGATCGAATAGCTGTCGAATGGAATAGTGAGATATTCGACCAACACTATGCAGAACGGTGTGAAAAATGTACTAAACGTAGCAAAAGACATTTGGCAAATCTTGTCTGGCTGATTATAGTAAAATCAGACATTGATTTGGGGTACACAAAATGAAGCAACCTGTGTTTGGAGGAGGGTCATTCAGTTGTGTTGTAATTTTACACACATGTTCCTGTGCATAATTACTATGCAGGTTATATTGAGGAGGGATTAGAGGATCACAAAGCCTTGTTTCAAATCAGTTTAGGTTTTGTGATGGAATGGGACTTGTGGATACTTTCACTATAACTTTAGCATAGAAAAGCTTTCTAAATACAGAAAGTCAGTCATTACCCAGCAGAGCACATATTTCCACAGTAAACTTAATAGAGTTTCTAAAGATCAGTCTACATTTCCAGACACTTTTTAGCATACAAAGCATCATCATGAACATGTGTTGGACCACAATATATTATGCTGGTAAATGTGCAAATACACAAAATGCTGCTAAAATAAAAAAATTACAGCATGCATACCTTGATTCACAAAAACTTTGGTCCACGTAATATTTTATTTATATTAATCTATTCCAATTATATAAATAAAAAAAAATGCTTTTAATAATAAAAAGAGGGAGGAAGGATTAGATCCCCAATCGTTTTTTTATAGTTATATTTCTATTGGGTCTACCAATAAAAAATTGAGTATTAAATAAAATAAATTATTCATATAACATATAATGCATAAATAAAGAGCTATTCAATATACACAAGCATACAAAATGCCTAACCTGAACACTATACAAAAAGCAAGAGGTAATGCACAAATGTAGAAGAATGGTTAAGCTATGGAATATTGTATTGCATTAGGTATTTTTTCACTAATTTAATATTAAAATTATGCAGGGGAATTATGTGTTTTCTTACAATTAATGATATCCACAGTTGGTTATAGTAAGATAATATATACCGATTCCAGAAATCAGTCTGATATTGTGTGACTAAGAAGGCATTTTCCCTTGGGAAGGAAAAAAGTGGCTATGGCTAGTCAGGTATTGCATTGTCTGTGTCTCTGAATTGTGACACCTTACATAAAAGCTGTGTAAAAGATTTTAAGAAAACATTCCCATTTGTCATTCAATTCTGCAATGTATTGCTAGAAACCATACCATTTGCAATAAATTATGCATAAGGATGGTTATTGCAAAAAGTTGTAAAATTTCATTTTCTGCCAATTGTGGCCCTCAGTTAAGTGAACTGGAAGCAGCAATGACTGATTACTGAGAAACTGAAAGCAAACCACTGTTGTGGCATCCTCTGAATCAAATCAGGTAGACAACAAACTGTATATAATATGTTTTCCACTATGTTATCAGTGTCACTGGGTAACAAAAATGATATTTTCAGCCAGCAGGTTGTATGCATGGCACATAAACATAAATCAAAATAGATTGAGGAGAGCATACACATGTTGTGTTATGAAACAGCTGCCAGTTGCCATTATTTTATTATTTCACATCACTGGATACCTTTTTCACTTTATTTAGGTGAATCAAAATGTCCTGTTCAAAAAAACACATATAACAGGAGAAAACTATGCAGTGTATTTGTGTCAGTGAGAATATGGCACATTTCTTATGACACATAAACAACACATGAATGAAAAGAAATATTGTTACTTTTATGCATTTAGACAGCCTGTACATAGCAGGGGTTTAAGGAAAGCATTACTGTCATAGAGGAATGTGGGAACATGTCATTCTGACATTTGCAGCTTAGACTAGAGATGATCAGATTCCTTGACCTTCCCCTTCGCTCACATGCCTACAATGGACATCTAAGGAGATTTCAAGTGAGCAGCTTTGTGCTTTAAGATCACATGTGCCTGTCTAGTCCCCGCTGCCCCACATAATCTGATTGGGCACTCCCCACTTAGCACCTCTAGCAAATGTTAGGAAAGATTAGTTCATTATTGTGGTGATAGCTTGGGCACACAGGAGGAGCGGATCACTCCGGACTTCAGGTAGGAAAAATTGTCTCATACCACATATAGGCCCATACTAGTATGAATGTCAGATTTTCTGAAATGTATAAACACCTTACTACCTGCCAACGAGTGGAAAACAGTGGATGCATAACTTTCACAGTGGATGCTAAAAAATACATTTAGCATACCTTTTGTGTCAGTGTATATTGGTGTGCATTGTACCAATGAGCCTATTTAGTAATAAGGCACTTGCTTTTATAGTTTTAAAACATAGTACACAAGTAATATGAATCATGTAGATAAAAAAACACATTTAAAAAGAGGTTTTATCCCTGGTCCAATAATCTTCATATATAGTTAAAAAATAACATTGTTTCACATGTATTTCAATAGAAGAGAATATTTTGGTAGATCCCCCGCCCTGTTTTTTCCACAAAATCTACCCTCAAAAGTGATAAAGTGTAATGTAGTTAGTATGTATGATAACACTAACAAACCACAAATCTTGTAGGAAAGAACACTGTGTATTACACATACGTTACCAATTGATCACTATCATAAAGGCTGATGTGGTCTCCAAGTCTGTTCAACCCATACCAATCTATCACATAACCAAGGATTTAATCATATAAATTATATGTGTAAAAAATTCAACAAAAAAACAAGGCTTTAAACTAGTTTGCTACTGAAAAAGTATGTGTAGCATATTTCTTTGAGCTGAATAAGAGACTGAATAGAGCTGAATATAAGACTTCATAAGAGATCTTTGTAGGTAGAGATTGCTAACGTTGACTCCTAAAACACCTTTGGAAGTGTTGAAGGCTTGAATATATAGTTATTTTATTATAGTTGTAGCTATAATACAGTTATAACTGGCCTAATTGTATTTTATTGTCTTTGCAACCAATACTGCATTAACTGTCAGGGTAAATTACTGGTGGTACTATATTTTTCATTCAATGTCAATGTTTCTTATTGCTATGGTGATCTTGTTTATTGGTGTATGCATGAACTATAGTAGAAATAAGGAGCACTGGATCTTATGACATTATTAAAGTCACAGTTGTGTAAGTTGTTTGTTCAGACAGGAGTATCGCCCTGGTTCTTGTAACAGAGTGGCAAAATAATAGGGAACTTATGTGCAGAAATTAAACTTAAAGTTTAAAATCAAGCAAGACCTAAAGATAAATGGGTAGTAGTATTTTTTACCTTTAGGATTTATAATTTTATACCTTTGTCATACATGTACAGAATTTACATACTGTATAATTTGAACACTCTTTATGTATTAAATATTTTTTTTTATTTAATTTTCCATTTGTATAATTATTTTGTTTTCCTTTTTTCTTTAGACTAACTATTGTTTCTAATTATTTTTATATGAATCTATTTAACCATTTAAGTATAATTTTACTTACATACCTTATTTATTATTTCTTGTGTATTTCATAACTTTTATAAATGGAACACTTTGAAACCCTCAAAATGCATTAGCCTATTTCTTAGATAGAACCCAAATGAAAATGTGTTGGACAATGCACTTTTGCTTGGGTGCATCATTTTTTTCTATTAATGTACACATTTGCAGATACAATTTCTAGGTAGGGACAAGTATAAATTTCTTATTTGCCATTCAGTGATGCTTCAGTACACCATACAAGTAAAAGAGAACAAAATCCAAACAGAAATATTATTCACAGTGTGAATTATTTTACTGTTTAGCTTTACATGTATTACACATTTAGAACTTTTATATATAAGAGCCCCTCTGTGAAGCATTTGTTTGATAAGGTTGCCCTAAGAAACTGCTTTTCTATTATAAGGGTTGATATGCTATTAGGGAATTCCAGCGTTCTGGTAAATAAGGAGGCTTATTTTGTGTTTTGTTATACTGAAGCCTTGCTGTGATAAAGTTTTCTACTAATGAACACCCAACATTTCATCTCCCTAAAGTAAGGGGGTTTGAATGAAAACTGACTTATTGTGTGAACATATATTTTTGTTTAGATTTTTTTCTTGGTGTAGTGAAATACATTTTTGTCACAGCAGAGATATACCAAAACCCATTTGATACGTTTATGAAAATTGGCCCACTTATTACACAACTTTCTGACTTTAAAAAAGTAGCCAGTCAAGATCCTATTGTTTATTAGAATTGTTGTTCTGATTCAGGTCGATTGCAAAACTGACCCAAACATCCAACATTCAGTGGAGTTCTAATACAACCTAATAAACAGTTTGCTGAATGCTTAGTGTGTTCTTCAGGGTACACACGGCACACAAGGCTGCGTACAACTGTAAAATATTTGTCACTGTAAACAATCTTTTATGATCATTTCCGACAGGGAGTGACAGATGAACGAATGAGCACTGTACACACAGCACCCGTTCTGTTTTATAGAGAGGGGTAGAACAAGTGAGTGGCACTCTGCTGTGCTGTCCCCCTATGACTTGTATAGCAATCTTTCACAATTGGTTGTTTATACATCCATCCTGATAGATCCATGATTTGCGTTGGGCGACCACTGTACACATGCCAGATTCTCGTCCTACATGAGCACGACCATTTATCCCAGGCACTAATCATCTGACATGTATACATAGCCTAAAAAGTTTTATTAAATCAACCTTATGATGACTATGTGATCCATCAGCCCACACTCAAGTTAACAATCCAGATGATTAAGTGATACATACTGGGCCTGATTTACTACTTGCTCAATAGACAAAGTACATAATGATAAACTAGTGTATATTTAATAAAACACGCTCAAAAACCAATTTTTTATACATACTTGCTTGCATACATTAAAAGAATTTCAAACATTTTTAAAAAAGTGAACACTATAAGAATATGTGTTTAACAAAATAAAGATATGCTAGGGAATTTTGAAAAAATCAGGACCTTAATTGCATATGAAGGTTTAATAAAACTACTTCTACTTTATTTATCGTAAGTGAATGTTTACGTTGTCTCTACTCTGTTAGTAAATCAACCCCAATGATAAATGAAGCCACAAATGATTTGTTTTTTCTGCATATATGTTGTTATTATTTGCAACAAACCTGCAATATACATTTTGTGACTTAATATATATAAATGATATCTTTTTTTATTTTAGGTTGGCTCTTATTGCAGCTAATATGCCAAGTGCAAAGCTGACTGCATTTTCCCCCGTTGGTGAGTCAATTTTTTTTTTAAAAGCTAAAAACAGTTCTGCTACATTTTAATTTTAGGCACTATAAACCATGTAGAATAAGTAGTTAGTACAGCTGGGAATAAGTTTTGAAATCATGACCTCTTTGAAAATGACATTATAGGTATCATTTGCTCAGTGGCTTTACTGACAGCTTTTATTCATTCACTTTTTATATACACTTTAGTTACTAAACTATTTTTATTGCATATTTCATTATTCTACATGGCTTTTAGTCCTGCTCATTTTATAGTACACTATTTCAGTATTTTATGTTTTAATATATTTTATAGATTATTGTGAATTGTTTGCAACTGTTCGTACCTAGGTGGATCACAAGCTACCACATGCATGCAATTCTGATTGTATATAAATAGGCAGGTCCTTGTACCACCTATATTTACAAAGGTCTAAAAGAGATTGTGAAGTTTATAGTCAAATTAAAGTGAACCTTTTAATTTCTGTTTAAGTTTGCATAGGTACATTGCTGGATTATCACATTTCACAATTCACTCAGGAGAGTTGTTATCTTCTATCATGTGTACAGATGTTGTTAGAACCTTATTGATTGTGCACACAGCTATACATGGCCAGTAGTGGTTTGCCACTGATTGTTTATACCACCATAGGATCTTCCTGAACACTCATAGAGGACTTTTTTTTTGTGAACACAATTTTCTAACTTTTGTAGGTCACTTTACATGATGATATCAATCTGCTGTAGCTAGGTGTAAGCCAATAAAGAAACCCTTTCTAATGACACAACATTTACTGATTTGTCTTTTCTACATGTAAATGAGTCAGACACCTAATAATGTAGAAGAAACATATTTACTATGGAGTAAATCACAAAGTAAGAGTGTCCTCTCTGAGCTGATATTTTAGTCCATGATGTAGATAATAATTTTTTCTTCCTAAAGTTCCTCCTAATGATTGTATATAATAAACATGATATCTATTTTGGTGCTTCCAGTTAGGGATGAGCAAGCGAGAATATTAAGTTCGATCTCGCAGCAAATCGGAAGAATCTTGCAGAAAATGTAAGCAGGAACGGCCTTCTGATTCGCCGAGAGGTGAATCCCTCTGCAATCCCCGGGAACTAGAAGTTAAATAATCTCTAGTGCCCCAGGGATCGCACAACCTTCTCAATTAATGGAGCCGCAGCTGCAATCATTGAGAAGATACCCAGCACAGGAGAACCTCCTGACATTGTAATATAAGTATCTCTTACAATTGATACATTTGTATCTGTAAAAAATGTATCATTTGTAGAAGATACTTACCGTATTACAATGTCAGGAGGTTCTCCTTTGCTGGGCATCTTCTCAATGATTGCAGCTGTGGCTGCATTCATTGAGAAGAGTGTGCGATCCCCGGGGTACCCAGCAAAGGAGAACCTCCTGACATTGTAAGCTAGTGCCCCGGGGATCGTAGTGGAACTGCAAAGTTCATCTGCAGTTCAGTTCCCACAGTCACGTGACCGCGCGAACCTTGCTGTCACAGCTTGTGACTGCAGGCAATTCCTGGGGCACTAGAGGTTAATAAACCTCTAGTGCCCCAGGGATTGCAAACAGGGAGATTCCCAGGGCTGAATGCAGCTCTGGGAATCCTCTTGTTTTAATTTCCCCATCCGATGGTTTCACAAAATCAGTTTGCCAAAATTTTGCAGAACCATTGGAAGTTCGAGGAAATTTTCACAAGAATGCCAGAGGCATTCTCGCTCATCCCTACTTGGAGTTATTTCAGATGTGATTGCCCTAATCATGTCATCTCTGAGTAAACACAAAGATAGACTAGGCATTACTTGTGGGAATCATTTGCAGTTTTAAAGTGTCATTCTTGAATGATAAAAACAAACAGTCAATGTTTGATCAATCTTTCAGTCAAAATTGATTGAGGGAGGCCATAGATTTTAATACATTTTCATTTTATTAAATCTTTTAATAAATTGATTAGTTAATTAATAGAAAAATGATTAAAACATCACATAGTGTATGTCCAGCATAAAGTGTATTTATTTTGTTTGGTGTTAGTACCCAGGGTTGCCATCAGAGGGGGACAGGGGATGCTTCTGTACCAGGCCTTGATCAAAAGAGCTTGACTTTTGCAATGATGAAACATTAGGTCATGGGGGCGGTGTCCAAGGAAGTATACCTAGTATGGGGTCAAGTAAAAAGATTGCAAAACAGTGGCTGGCCTGCTTGTTGTGTACTTCAAAACACAAGCAACACCTATATGTCGTTTGAGTTTGCTGGGCCTTTTATAACCAATCCCTTCCACTGTAAGTTCTCATTTTGTGCATTGGAAACTACAGCAAGTCAGACAGGGTCCACCTCATTTCCCAGCTGGGGGATGTCCAGCATCATCTAACCCTTACCTCCCCAGTCTTACCATCACTGGCCTACCCAGTGGTTGGTGGAGCCAGTGATGGTAGGTGATCATGTGGAGTTCAGTTATTTAATCATGGGATCCCACCTTTATATTCATTAGTTTCATTGGAACATTCACACACACACACATATATATATATATATATATATATATATATATATATATAAATCCTCTTTAAGAAAATCATAAATACTATATACCTATTATATTACTTTATGTTATAAATATGCTAAGATGGGTTTGGCCATATTATTCTGTGTTAATGTGTGTGTGTTTTTTATGCTTAATACCTATTTTTTATCCTTCATTGACAGAATTTACCGTGTCCACTATAGATAAAATGGGTTGCAAGGAGGAGGAAGATGGCTGTATTTGGAAGAAGCAAACAAACAACATACGTGATACTTTTGTATTTATGGAAGTCCTAGGATCGTAAGTTTTTTTAACTTACTGGTATATTTCTCACAACGTGTATGTGAATGGGATCTACTTGGTACTTGGATACCACAGCAAGCTACACCTTTAAAATTGAGTCATTGTTGAATTTGAAATGTTCATAGTATTTCTTCTGGCCAAATCGGATTTCAACTTTTCCAACTTTAGAGCTCTCAGATCAATTTATTAGTTCTGGTAAAGTCATACACGTAAAATTAATACACGTTATATATTGTTGTTTCCTCCCTGTTGAGGAAGGCTGTAAAGCACCTGCAGACCACAGAAGACAAACATGATAATGTGCTTTAGCTATTATACCATGAGGTAATTTATTCTCAGCCGAGCACATGTCAGTATGATCTTGTGTTCATGTGGAATATCTTAAAACTAAACTAGGATCATTTGTATGTTTAGTTTGCACTACCTTGAATACATAGATACTAAAGCCTCAATGATAGCCTCATAGCATCTCTAAAGATTAACTTTGGTATCCTAGCAACCTATGAGTTTTTAACATTATGGGGAAGCTATTCTGTGCTTATTTCATGGCATAATAATATAAAGGAAAAACACATACTTGTAATCTACACCATGAGATTTGCAATAAAACTGTCAGAGTTATTACCTCTATTGTGAACCATTGTTTGTAGTTTGTACACAAAACAGTTTTATTATTTTCCATCTATATTTAGGTTAGTTGGAAATGAAAATAAATCTCCAGCTTATGTAGGTTGGATGGAATGTGGCTTTGTGTTTTTTATAGTCATGCATTTTAAACTGGTATATGTTTAAATTATTGTATATGAATGTTTTGTGTTATGTTTTGAGCCAGTAGGGGTACCCTAAGGCTATCCTTATCTGCAAAAAGAATTCGTTTACAGAACTTAGTAGCTCAAGTTAATATCTATCTACACCCACATGTAATAAAAACTTAGTACCAACTCAACATCACTTAAATGCCATAGCCTTCGTGTTACTGCTGACCATGTCCATGCCTTTAAAACTGCAGTGTACTCATCTTCTGAAAAACTGAAAAAGGAATGATTGCATGTTTCTAGTTACTTTTGTAAAAGTGTGTATTAAACATTTAAAATAGTTACTACTTTATTGATCTTTACACTTGCTCAGTAGAAAAGATTTGGGTACTTTTTTGGCCCACCTTACAATAGTCTGTCAGGTTATACTTTCTCATGCTCGTCAAGCCCTACTCTATGGAAGGCATTACATAACCATGTTCTACATGAATGGCAGCCAACAAGTCTTCAACTTTTGAAGACCATCAGTTCTGGATGTACACAAGGACTGGTAGCAGAATGAAGTGATTTCCATGTCTTTTCTCACTACTTTAAAATAAATAAATCCTCTTTTGGGGGATTTTTAATTAGGGCAAAATTAGTTCTCTTCTGTTAAAAAAAATCTCTACTGTGCCCTTATACTGCAGGGAAAGTGTATGACAGTTGACAGATAACTTGTCATTTTTGTATTGACAAAGCATAAACTAGGTATGCTCAAAATGATCAGTATGCTCCAAAAGTTTCCAGTTGTCTAGAAGATGATAACACATGGTTCTGGAGGAACACCAGGGAATTTTTAAAAGAATGTCTGAGAAACTGTTTTATAAATAGAGCCCTTTATGTTTAACATAAAGCTATCTAAACACAATAAACCATAATCCTTGACAAAGTGATAAAAAAAATTGTTTGTTGGAAATTAAATCTGAGGAATGATGTTAACTTGTTCATGAGGCTTTGGCTGGTCAATCTTACTTGCAAGGTCTCTTGCATAACACTTTCTTGTATAATTAGGTTTTCAGCTTTAGATTTGAATAAATTTAAGTACCTCACCACAAATTACCTTTAAATCCAGGGTTTAGAAAATGGTGCACTGAACATACTTATTGACTTACTCGAATCATTGGATAATGAATTTCAAGATCAAGGCTCTGGCAGCCCTACCCTTATTTCCAATCACATAACACAAGGAAGGTTGTTGGTGTTATATAATAATATCTTCACATTTTCTTTTTTCAATTTACTTTGAAAGCTCAAAATGAATGTTTAGGATTTGTTCATATTTAAGGGCTTAGATGTTTTCAGAAACATACCAAAGTCAGGAAATCTAAGGATTGTTGGATCCATATAGTGCTTGTTCTCTAAAAATATTATTAAGTGAATTTAAAACTGTGTGTGTATATACAATATATATATATATATATATATATATATATATATATACACACAGTTTTGCTGACAGACTTCAAGAGGTGTTTATGCTGCAGCTTAATGTCTTTTGAATTAAAAAGTCAGAGAGACCTCAGTAGTGTTGGGAACTTTTTGGTGATGTCATTATAATGAGAAATGTCGAATATGACAACCTAAGCTATAGGCAGCAATTACTAAAATGAAGTAATATTTTGATGCTTTTCTTTTTTTCTTCCATTTTGTATCATGTCAGTGAAGGAAAATAGCTTAACTTTTTTTTACTTGCATATAGTTTCCAAATACATAACTAGACTGGTATGTATGCAGACTGGTAATGGATGGGGTCCACAAGAACCCAGTTCATTCAAGCTTCATAGAATTGTTTCTACTACATTTAAGTTTCTGTTTACTTTTAATATTTTGTGAACTATACCTTTGTTTTCCTTACTTTTGTTGTCAGTATTAGAAAATCTTTTTAAAAATCTGGCTTAACTAATGCAGACACATAGCACTTACACATATGACAAATATTCTTTAAAAGCAAAAATTTTAATAATGTATGAACCAAGTTTACCATTTTGTCATTTTCTGGACACAGAAGTAGAACACATGATTTCCGCAATTATCTTATTTTTAAAATTATGTGAAACACTCTCTTTCTGCCATTGATTACATATAATATGCCTAAAGCATAAACAAGACAATCAGTGTCATAGAAAAGACCTGTATGTAAAGATTTAAATATACATATACATGGAACAATTGTAGTTCTCTTTGAATTCACAAAATACAAAGATTTTAAACTATACAATCACCTGTAAAATGTATTATGTTGTTCAGTAGTTTTGGTTTCAGCATCCTGATCTGACACAGCATAGGTTAAGACTTTCATGGGCTTAGAAAGGATTTATGGCTAATAATGGAAACAAGTAGTAGATGCAAACTGAATATCCCAGATTAACCAGTAGGGAAGGAGAAATGTCAGCTGCTTACACAATGATGAGAAGTTATTTATGTAATAGACACTGGGTAATATGGTAAAATGTATAAAAACAATTGGAAAGAATTAAGAGATTCACTGAGAGGTCATACCTGGTCTTCCTGAAAGGTCTTCCTGGAACAGGTCTATTAGATAGATGCACATGATAGTTGAAATCCACTTATGACTCCACTCATCAGATAGGAAACCAAAGTATTAAGAAGAATAAAACTCCTTAGCATGTCTATAGTTTTGGACTTGATAATAAAAACCTTCATGACCAAATGTCTTTTAGGTCTAAGGACCCAGATAAAGTTTTAGCAGTGTCAGTATGTGTCAGTTACCAATTATTACATAACAAAATTGTTTTCCTAAATCCCCCCTACAGGCAAAAATCAAAACATCTTCTGCTCATGGCACCCCTCTAGTCATGAGTTTTTTTTTTACCCTTACCCTTACCTAGGTCTGCATCTGACAATTTGTACTAATTTTTTTTTATGTATTTATTTTCACAATGCAATGCACTGTCATATGGTCTTTAGCGGTCATTGTGCCTGAAGCTGCATGGTTTGTTTATAAACAAATCCTATGTGTTCATCATAATTGGCTATCATGGTAACTAAATAGTCTAGATTTATTCTAATTGGTTGTTTATTAGTGGGAGAACAGCTCTGCCAGTTTGCACTTAAGGAGGATCTATACTCAAAACTCAAAAAAAAAACACCTTCAATCCTACAGGGCAGTCCGATCACTTTGGGGGTGTCCGGCATCAGGTCCCACGTCGTCTCAGCATCCGTCCTGGAGCCAGCGCTCCGGGCGCCGCCATCTTTGTCCTCTCTTCCAGGTTCTTCATCCTACGTCACCTGACCCAGGCGCGAGATCAGGTGATGTAGGATGGAAAAAAAAATTGCCAATCTCACTGCACATGCGTGAGATCAGCAAATTTTTATCTTTGAGCAAAAAGGCTCCTGCATTTCGGGCATGCGCAGAAGGAGCGCCCAAGAGCTATCCAGGATGCCTGACATAGGTATCGCCGGAGGTTTTGCGCTCCCATTGATTCTCGACTGCCTAGGCGGCTGAGAATTAGGGGATGGTGCTGCACCAAAAAAAAAAAACAGAGTTTTTACCTTACATAAAAGGGTTCTCTATGTGAAAATTCTGAGTTTAGGTACGCCTAAAGAACAGTCAAGAAGAATTTTTCAGCAAGTGCAATTTACACTCCGTTTTAAAGGTAGAAGTGCAAGATTTGTTATTTTGTTCCTTGCTGTACTAATCAGTCAATGATCCAGGCAAAAGCAGTAAAAAGTGGAGAATCATTGCATGTATGCATGTATGCACATTCCAGGTCAGTAAAAAAGTAGAAAGACAAAGATGCAACTTGCAAGTCAGCATTAGATGTATCCTCATTCCCCTTAACTTCTGCAAGATTTTGATTAAAATTATGATGTTTCCCAGACCATTTTTTGGTTTTAAGAACACTAATATATTATTTGATGACATTTTAGGGTAAAAAGATATCTAATTTTTCATGGCATATAATATATAGGCATATTCTTATTTATTTCATGTATCTCTGTAATATTGAGATGCATTTTAGTTTTTAATGCAATTGTGTCCTTCAGGCTTTTTAAGTTGTTTGCAGATATTTTCAGCCATCTATGAATGTGAAAAATGTAGGAGCATTTGACCATTTACATTGGTACATTGTACAATGAACTCTACAAATATACTGTATATTCAGTAACAAACACATACTGTATATTCCTGTCTCCTAATGCATGGAAGAATTCATTCTTGGCTAAAGATTTGTGCTTTGGAAAATTCATTCACTAAATGGAGAGGTAATTGCCAGTGTAGCATAGTGGTGTATTTGCCTGTCACATTTCACAGAATAAAGCTTGAATGACCCTCTATTATGATTCATTTGAAGGACACTGGAGGAGAGAAAATGTTATATAATATTGGTTTTGTACATCAGACCTGCGGTGCAATGTGCTACAAAGAAATGCTCCACATGTGTTCTTGTAGCTCCTAGGCTTTTCTTTATGTCACATACAGAAAAATGCTTTAATGGACAACTACATCTGAAGGTAAACTGAATTTAACTGCATTACCTAAAAAAAAGGCATGCATTGAAACACTGAAAATACTCCAATACAAGGGTCCCAAAACTTTTTGGTTGAGAGGCCAGTTCAGCAAGCCTTCCTGACCTCATTGGCCATTTTCTTGAAGATCAATAGGTATAGTCACCATACAGCTAATAGGTTGGCCAGGAATTCAATCTCACACTACCAGCCTTCAAGGTGCCAATATTTTTACATGACCAGTCTGTTTCCTCACATGGAGGCCAGGCAGTATTGAGAACAAGAAAATGCTGTGCCTGAAAAAAAGATAACTGAGTATTCAAACTATGTATATCTTCACTTTAATTTTTACTAAGCTGTGAAAAATCACTTTGCAGGATGAAAGTGAACAACCTCTCTATTTAATAAAATCAGCCCAACCACTTGTAATTTACCAAGTTGTAGGTTTCCCTTTCCTAAATAAGCCTTGCACAATTAATTTAGTCCTGATTTCAACATACCATCCTCCAATTACTTTTGCATCTAAACACTATGGGCTGGTGTGACCTGTTTTTCAGTATTTAAAAAAAAATGCTATGTATGATTCTTTTATAATAACAGTGCCATCTGTTTTTCTTTTCCTTGTAGTGGTGCCTTTTCTGAGGTTTTCCTAGTAAAAAACAGATCCACGGGACAACACCACGCTCTAAAATGTATAAAGAAAGTGAATAGTGCAAGAGACCGGAGCTTGGAGAATGAAATAGCAGTTCTAAAAAAGTAAGAATTTTTCATGTGATTTTCCATATTTATTATGAACAATTCTTTTTGTATGTCATCTATTTTTTTTTTTTTTTACTGAATCAAAGTCAAAGCAGAACTAATGTTTTGTCCTGTTCTCTTAAGGATTAAACATGAAAATATTGTGACACTTGAGGATATCTATGAGAGCACTTCACACTTCTACCTTGTCATGCAGCTGTAAGTAGCACAAAGCACTAGAATATTATTTCTCCTTATTATGTGTTACATACTGTACATGAAAACATTGACTAGATAATGAAACACTGCTATAAACCATATAGTAATGCATTATCTGAAAAATAAAATATAAATGTCCACCTATAGTATACATTTTTTGTTATATATCCACGTTTAATATTATCCTCAGAATCAGAAAAAATATATACAATGGTATTAAGCTGCAGCCCTTTTATTGGCAAATATTGGAACTGTTGACCTCAAAACTAGAAATTATTATTTTGAAAATAATACGCCCACTAATATTATTAAAACAAGACAATACCGTATCTAAAAAATGCTAAATTATAAGTATAGTGTTTTGGCATGTTACATTTATTATGTTTAGGACTATATATATATAGTTACAGTTTCAGACAGCAAAAGGAGCTCTAGTCTCCAATTCTGGACCAGATCCATTCCAGGTTTCCTGGTTCACCCAGATTCACTGATGAAAGTGTATCCTCTCCAGCCTTAAATAGCTTTAATGAATCGGGCCTCCATATTTGTTAATACAATTTAAATGATTAGTAAACATGATTTAATTTTACTTTTTAAACCATATATTCATTTGCTGTATTTAATATTTTATGTTCAACTTAAAAATGAAAATAAAACGCCCAGCTACAGTTTGGCATGTCTGTTCTGTTTTAATAACAACAAAAAATTTCTTAATAGAGGCCAAACCAGAATATTTTAAAAAATGGGAGATCCACTCTCCATAGAGTATAGGCAATGTATGCTATTTGTATAGAGTTTACAGCTTGTTATATCCCCATTAGGATACTCTTAACACTGTGAGAACACAGAAATCTTTGGCATATGGAGTTCTAAATTGAATTAAAAAAATGTAATGCCTGTATTTAAAGAATTCTTTATTGTTAGGTATTCAGTTTATAAAGGTGTACCTGTAGTTAGTAATAGTGTGTATCCGCAACATAACATCTGACAGCCTGGATGATTGTATGTGGTAGGGTATCTGGAGGAGAGCTCTTTGATCGTATATTGGAGCGCGGAGTTTACACTGAGAAAGATGCCAGCAATGTTATACGCCAGGTTCTGTCTGCTGTCAAATATCTTCATGACAATGGAATCGTCCATAGAGATTTAAAGGTAAACTTACTTTTTTTGCTCTAACAACCTACACAGTTATAAATTCATGGGATTTGTTGTAGTGTTGTAAGTAGTGACATCATTAAACAACATTTAGTTCAGGATAGTTAAGCGAGGTTGCTGTTCTGTTTACAGATCTAGAGGTCAAAGGCCCCTGTGCATTCCACCATCTTATTTTGATGCAGAGCCTATGCAACGCTTGTAATTCGTCCTGCATATGTCAATATTATGTTTTGATTTGGTTTTAGTTTTTGAAAAGAAAAGTCCAATAGTTATGTGACCCTGTTTAGTAAACTGTGCATCCCATTGTGTAATAATCAGCCTATTGCAGACCACTGGGGTTCAGATGGGTAAAAAAGTCACATGGAGGGTTTTTTCCAGTGGACAATACAAGAAACCATGTACTTCCTTTACTAAAAATGGAGCATGTGCAGACACAGTGACAATGCAATAGCCAGGGAGTAGGTTTGCATAGTTTTACTACTCATCAGCTATTAGGCTCACCAGTTATTTTAAAACTAAGAATCACTGGAGGCATGAGTACACCACAAATACTGCTATGGTATAGTTTTAAAGCTTTTGATTCTAAAAATATTTTTTGGCTTTATTGACAATAAGTATTTCAAACACTTTGTTTATCGCATTTGAATGTTTCTACAATTTTTTTTTTTTTAATGCTAGTCAGAGAACTTATAATGATGATATAAACATTAATGAATCAAACATTTGACATGGGCATAATTTCAAATATATAGAGCAAATAAATCACTCCAAATAACTCCCATTTGATTCTGTTTGTAAACACATGGTAACTGCTAATAGTCCTACATTCTACTAGCTTTGCAATGTTATAGAAAATAAATTAGTTGTCCTGTTCTCTAGCAATATTGTCATTGTTCACATCTGATGGTTTAGATTTTCTTATCATATCATCTACAGCCAGAAAACCTCCTCTACATCACCCCTGATGAAAACTCCAAAATTATGATAACAGATTTTGGTCTATCCAAAATGGAGGAAACTGGAATCATGTCGACAGCCTGTGGTACTCCAGGATATGTTGGTGAGTGGATGTAATCTTCTATGGGATAATAACTACAGAGTAAAATCATTTTTGACAAGTTTATATATAGGCATATTTTATTAGGTTAATATACTAAATCATCAGGTATTTGTCACCCAGCCAATTTTTAGGGGGCTTTATCATCAGACTATTTATTTTTTAAAAAACATAGGATTATAGGTGTACTTGGGTTGGGTCTTATTTATCTGTAAAAGTCTTCCTTGGGTATACATCAAAAAGCTCTAAGACCGCTGCTGGCTGCTGCCATCTTGGATGTGATGTCAGTGATTCCAAGCACTCACTCCATAGTATTCGCCTTCATTCCTCCTCTGCATAAAAGTTTATGTAGAGAGCCAAAGGGAAGATTAGAGGTGATTGGCTAGCACAGAAAGTAATGGATTCTTTCAGAAGAGAAAAGAGCTTGGTAGGAGCAATAGGACTGTGCTATAGAACTGATTTTTAGGGCAGTCATATTTTTGGAAAGTTCAATAGCGCATTGCAAGAGAAGGTAAAATATTTGGTTTCTGTGCTTTTTCTTTAACAGACCATGTGACTTTCTTTAAAGATTTCAAGTTTAATTCATTTTTAACACCAAAGGATGAGACCTCAATTCAACCAGATGGATACACCAATATAAATGTCATAAGCAGACATCAGCTTTTTATAACAATTATTTCTCTTGATACAACACATTCCATTGGCATCATTACTGTAGTTATAAATTACAGGAGCCTCTAATTTGCACTTAAATGCCTAAATGCTGAGCAGTTGATTTTTTTATTCAAATGTCAATATGTTTATTCTTGGAGCCCACTTGTTCTACCTTATTTATTCTATAAATAATTTTTACTCATATAGTATAATTAAACCCTTTCCAAAGAAATCAGCCTTGCATTCTGTTGTTCATAATAGGCTACATAACTGTGTTATTTCCCTATAAATATGTTTTCTCCTAAATTGCGTTATGATTCTATTTTTTCCAGCTCCTGAAGTCCTTGCACAAAAGCCATATAGTAAGGCAGTGGATTGCTGGTCTATTGGTGTTATAACATATATTTTGTAAGTACCATTTTAAAACATACATTTTGAAACATAATGTGTTGTGCTCAGATTTCTTTCCTTTTATACAATTTCAAAAGCAAATATGGAGTACTTACTCTTTTGCATTCTAATGAGAGATGAAGTTTGTGAAATACACTGACAGCTGGTCTAATTTGTTCAATAACTCAGCAATGCTTTGAAAGGCCAAAGTGTTAACCTTATTGTCGGAACAGAAAAACACTGCAGATTTATTGTATCACAAAAAAACATTAAAATGTTGGACCAACTGTTATTATTTGTAATGTGAAATTCCAGAAAAGTACCCATCGAAAATACATAAACATTTATTATTTTTCGTGTAAGCGATACATATTTTGCTGTCTTGCAAATAACATAGCTATGGCACTCTGCCAGGATAATGGGGTTGATTTACAAGAAAATTACTGTTCACTGACCTTAGTGAATATGGTGAAGCTAAGTTAAAACTACTTATATTTGTAATTTGTTTAGTGTACTCAATACAAAATAAAATCAGGACAATCACTTGCACCAGATTTGAAGTTTTTGAGAACTGAAGTCATCATAGCTTTACCCCATTCACTAAGATGCATAAAAAATTCACATAGCTTGAAAACAAAATAATTACCAAATAAAAACATTTTTATTCCTACCTTTCAGCAGTAGTGTGCTCCAATACTGTGCATGAGTTTTATGTTTGGAACCAGTGAATTATAAAAAGAACATGTATAAATCAATTAACTAATTAAGGTTCAACAAATTCTGCTTTCTAGGTTATGTGGCTACCCCCCTTTCTATGAAGAAACTGAATCTAAGCTCTTTGAAAAAATTAAGGACGGAAGTTATGAATTCGAATCACCATTTTGGGATGACATTTCTAAATCTGGTATGAAAGATTTATGTGCTCATATGTGTATGCTTGTATCTGTATCCCTTGCACTATTGCATTGGTTGATATGTAAAAAAAAAAAATAGTAGAAAATAGTAAAGGGAGCCACTTAAGGGAAAATGGTCATCTGTATAGATTTTCATTCATTTTGTAAATCATTTCTAATGAAAGGGAAACTTTGCGTCTAAAACACCATTTACTCTACAACAAACTTGTTTATGTTATTACACATAATTATTATCAGTAATAAAGGCCACTATATGAAATAGTAGCATTTGTTAAGCTTTTCTAGTTATGAAAACTAAAACAGAAATAACTAAGGGAAAGGTGCAAGTACAAATGTTTGCAATAGCAACAAGAAAATTAAAATTCATGATTTGCCCTAAAAATTCAATATTATGGATTGCTGTCAGGAAAAACTTCCCTTTTTATTATTTTTCTTTGTACTGTTGTGTTATTAGGCATAATTAAACAATTTACCTGCTTTATTCAATATTTTTAGTTGAACTTATTTTGATGTTTACTTTTCCTTTCAGCAAAAGATTTCATAGGTTGTCTCTTGGAGAAGGATCCCAAGAAACGCTATAATTGTGAGAATGCCCTTGAGCATCCATGGTAAGATTGTACGGCAGAACATAATAATGTTAGTTTGAAATGACTCTAACAACATGAACAGCTGTTAGCTGAAAGCACAGTGGCCTTTTACATTTCATTTCCACATACTTATCTTTAGTGACGTGCTACAAAAAAAAAAGGAAAACTTGTCAGGCCAAACATAAATCAGTTACTATAGCAATTTAGATCCATGTCAAAATTGCAATCATGCCTAAAGATTATGTTCATCTAATTATCTGGCGTCTGGTAAAAGATAGTAAAAGCTCTGAATAAATGATCTTGTAAACTGTTCCAGCAAAAAAGTTTTGGTTCACAGTGTGTGTTGAGAAAATAAATGCCATGTAAAATCTTACGACCATGCAAATCTCTGGTGTCTCTAAGTTGCAGATACCTACTGTAATTTACAATAGAAGAAGCAGAGTAGTATTTCTCAATCCTTTTAACTCAGGGGAATCATTGAAATAATGTTCAGGTCTTGGTGAATTCTTAAACCAAATTATGGGAAAAAAAGTTGTCCTAAATTTGTGGTTAGTGGAAAGAATACCCCTCTACAGTAGAGGCTAAAATCATACAATCTAAAATCATTACTAGAATCATGCTGCCAGCTCTACCAAGTGGCATTGGCTCCAGAACTATACAAACATCATCAATAGGAGGTCAGTCAACCACAGTTTGAGGTTCTGGATGAACCCTAAAGTTGCACAAAACCTAGTAGAGTATAATTAAGATAAAGGCCCTGATTTACTAAAGCTCTCTAAGCCTGGAGAGATTACACTTTGATCAGTGAAGCTGGGTGATCCCCAGGATGAAAACCTGGAATGGACTCTTTAAAATCATTTGCTATTTGCTAGCAAATGTTTTGAATCCTTGACCAGATCCAATCCAGGTTTGCTGGATCACCCAGCTTCACTGATCAAAGTGTATTCTCTCCAGCCATGGAGAGCTTTATTAAATCAGAGCCAGAGAATAGACGGTCAGAGAATAAGTATTTTTAGTTGTTTAAAATACCAGCAAAATAGCAGGCTCTATAAAAAATAAGACTGGTTTACCTTGCTTAATAAACCAATCTGTATCCTAAATCAAATGTATTCAGTCCGATATTTGTGTTACTTCTAAGCACAACAAAATATATGTATTTAGCTAAAATTAAGGCTATTTAGCTATTTTATTTTGTTTAGTTGGGATATTTTGTTTCTCTCTTTCTATAGGACTAAACAACGGATATTTTTTTCCTCTACAGGATTGCTGGTAACACTGCCCTCCATCGAGATATTTACCGTTCAGTAAGCATCCAGATTAAGAAGAACTTTGCCAAAAGCAAATGGAGAGTAAGTGGTTGGCAAATTTTTGTATACTATTGAATATGCTTCAATGTTTCTGTGTATGTACATAAATGCAAAAGATAAAAAAATGGATTTCTGTTTCATACAAAGTACAACTTCTTTTAAGTTACCAAGGACTATCTTTGCTATATCTGTTCTCATGCAAATAGGCAAAGCCCATTGTTTCCACTTTCTTTTTGGCAAAACCAAATGATACTTATTAAAATTAAATTACACTAATTATCTTAAACTTCATTATCTTAAAATGCAGTGGTATGCTCAAAAGAAGAAAATACTGCCCCTTTCTGAGTTTACCTAAAATACAATGAGTCTTATTTTAAGATGTAAAATATTGTGCATAATAGTATTATCAGTAATAGTCTATTATTTTTTTTATTTTTTTGCAGCAAGCATTCAATGCAGCAACCGTTGTTTATCACATGAAAAAAATGCATATGCATAACAGTACACTCAGCTCTGGATCCTCTGAGGTGAAGAATGGAGTACCCACTATCAAAGTGTGTGATGCTACAAGACCATCAACCCCAGTGAACAGCTCTTCTCAGGATGGGAGCCTTTGTGACAGGGATAAGATACTTCATGCAGCCAACAAACTGTGTGCTGAGAGAACAGAAGCAAAGATCCCTTGTGACCTCTGCCATGATGAGAACAATTCTAATACCAGTTCAGTAAATTTTCACCAGTCTCATTCTGAACAAAGCAAGAGGGTTAACGATAATTTATCTCACCATAAACTAACGCAAGACCAACTTCTTCCCAAGTCAAATCAAGAAGTGCAGAGTGACCCTCCAAAAAAAACACTAAAGAATGTAAAACAAAATAGTGCTACACAGACTAGCCCAGTGCGTAATTCACTTTCAGAAATGAATCAAGTCGGTTCCACAAAGGATGGACACTCTCAAACAAATGTTAAGACACAGGTCAGTCAAGCTACAAAGGTTACTGATCTGAGTAAACCAACACAAGCTGATTCACATTTAAAGGACACTCTGCAACAGAAATCTAAAAATATTTCCCAATCTCTTGACCTCCCATTGCCACCTTCTCAAAAATCTAAGGGACACAGCTTAGAAAAAACACCATCTACAAATACACCATGCAAAAAGCCTGCATTAACAATTACTGTAACAACTAACACCACTCAGAAACCCCCTCCCCAAGCCAGTCCAACTTCCCAGAAAACTCCTAATAAAAAAGCCAGCTCTCCCAAGCCTACTTCAAAAAAAGTCAGTGCTCAATCTTCTGTTCAGGAAAGCACAGCCAAGAAGAACAGCACTAAGAAGTCTAACTTGCATCATGATATCATGTGTGTGGAGATACCTCAGTGCAAGCCCTTTGACTTATCTAATGGAACTGCTAAGACTGATACATTTTCAGTTCCTACTAATTTATATGTACCTAATGGAAGCTCATGTGAAACATATGAGAAAGGAAAGCCAATCTCTTGTTCAGAACATGGTCTGATGAAGAAAAGTCACAAGAAACAGTAAGTTATACATCACTAATACAACTATACCGTGTCTGTAACACAGCTTAAATGCTACCTAGGCTAAATACAGCCAGCTCTACCAAAGAGTGTTAGCTGCAATACAAACGTTGAGAAGGACTATTGTTTCCCTAGGTTCCCAGATGCTTATAAGTTTGCATCTCCAATACTTTTTCTTAGATGCCATGATTATGTTTTTGGTTTCATTAACAGCAATGTATCTTACATATTTTAGCAGTGGTATTTATAAGACCATATAGTAAATCTAAAGCCCAAACATTTTTGACATATGTGTTATCTTTGTCCTATTGGAATTATTTCCTTTCACTTCCTTGTAGACTCAACAGAAAGTGATAGGATATATTTCTAATGTGAGGAAATAACCTCTTAGACACTTATCCAAATTTTGGATTTATCTTTACTTTTTATTTTCATTGTCATTGGTGATCAGGACAATTAGAAAGAGTGAATCCCCTAAATTGGGATACAAGGGAGCAATAAAAATTAACTAGAATTTTAACCTTTTATCACCCTACCAAAAAGAAAAAATGCATGCTTTAATGCATGTAGTACACAGACTAGTGGAAACCTAAAGGATAAGTCATCTTGGTAACTGTCTTAGAACAAGAAATGTCCTAGTGCGTAGGGGAAGTTAAAAATTACTTATATTTTATACACTACTAACAGGATAGTTAACTAAATACAACTATAAAAAAAAGTATAAACCTACACCTACTTTAGTTGCAGGTGGCAGTCAGTCTAAGGTGTGTGGTGTGGAATGTGGCTGTCAGTCCAAGCAAGTAGATCTATTTTTTTTAGTGGTAATGAGTGTGAGGGATGGTCAGCCTTACTGACACCCCATGTCAATTCATGTCAGGCTGTAAAAATATAAATATGGTTTATTGTCTCCTGAGCTATGAGGTATGGCTCTTCTAATATCATTCACCAGTTCCCCCCTACAGTTTTCATGCTGAATGTAGCCATGAATGTCCATAAGTGAAAAAAATAAAAGTAAAAATTAGGTGCTATGGGGCTTGGCGCTTCCCCCTCTAACTCTGATGAATTTGAAATGGGTACCAATATAGTATATAGTATAGTATAGTATATGGCAAACACTGTCTGCCATAATAGAACAAATTGTTTTATTTTGGAAAAGGTGGTTTACAGATATAAATATTTTACTAATATAAATTAAATAAATCTGTGTTCACTATGAATACCCAATTATGTGCTAGGGTAATTAAAACAGGAATTTTGCACCCACAATCTTGTTATGTTCACTCCAATCACCCATTCACTAAGCTTAGTGAACAGTCACATTGAAAGTAAACATGCTCTATTTTTTTAGTAAAACAGTTGCATTTCATGAAGTCCACTTATATTTTTTGAAATGTGGAAATTCTTTCACACAATTTTTGTTGACAAATATACCCAACAATAATTATTTAGTCCAGTAAAAAAATAGTAGTCAATATTGTGTTTGAAAAGATGTATTAGTCTATTTAAAAAAAGATGTATTAGTCTAAATTAAATTGCACTATTAAAACAAAGAGAGATACAATTTCCTATGGTTATGATTACACTATAATATGTCCATTAAAAAAATATTTTCTGTAGCAGGTAATTTGTACATAGCCATATAAGCCCATAACATTTTATGTGGAAGCATTCTGCCCACATAGAAGAAATTAGGATCACGTGAGTTTAAGTGATGATGGAAAACAAAGCACTTAGCAATAAGTCTCAAAATAAAACCACAGAAAAGCAGTTTATATATAGCCAAGAATACCAACCTAAGAGCCGTTCCATTGTAAGAGGCAGAACTGAAGGTGACTGCCTTTAATAATTTGCAACCACATCATCACGCTTTTACACTAACAGTGGGACATAGAAATTCTCTCTGTTATGAAAATGCTCTCTACACAAAAGCCTTTTGTTGAAAATGGCAGCAACATATTTTTGTAAAAATGTTCTTTATTCATGCACAGTTTCAGATATTTTCAATGAAAAACAAAGTCATGCCAACCTGATTGTTTGAGTGACCTAAGCATAGCATACTTTTTCATACATACTGAAGTTACTAACAAAATGAAAACTGACTAAAATATTTGTTGATTTATGTGATAAATCTTAAAGAAACAGATATACATTGAAACCCTGCTTATAACTGAAACATATATCCTAAATTGAGCTCTTATTGCCTTGAAGATAATAAATATATAAAGACAAATAAATATATACGACCTTCTGGTTACTGTACTTGGGTTCACCGTATTGGATTATTATTAATTTGAATAATTTACCTCTATGCCTTAGCACCCCTATATTACTATGTCATGTAAAAATACTATGGGACTACAAATCAGGCACATTATCTAAGAAAGCTAATACCACAATTTGAGATCCTAGGTAAATCCACAGAACGTTACAAGGACATAATATTTCTATCAGGGTTAACGGGTACTTTTTATGTACTTCCAAAAAAACTTAGTTTTTAACATATTAATACCACCCTAATCAAAGGACAGGTAAGCCGCAATATATTTCATTTTGTTCCCAGATTACGATATATTTGTTGGGTGTCCGATTCCAATACGAACCTATTCAGCAGTGAAAGAGATATAACACTGCCTCCTATTCTGATAGAAATCATACAAATTATTTCAGCCAAAACAAGCAAACCAAACACTGAGCAAACTTTAAAATGTAACTGTCCACAAACAAACTCCTTGACTTTGATGCGGTTTATTAAGCAGTTTAAGGGAACATGCATTTCATAAATGTTGACAATGCTTCAGGAAAAAGGTAATATTACTGTAAAGATATTGGTATATACATCCTAAGTACTTTTTACCAATGTATTGTGCATCCAATTTAATAATACATTTGGGTGATGTGTTCTGTGCAGTCCAGTGCTACCTAAGAGAAATATGCTTTGTAAACACACGAAGCCCTCACTTTGCAGTTCTAAGCAATAGCTTATCAAACAAGAACACAGCTTTTCAGTAACTAGGAAACATTTTGTAGATGAAATAAATAAGGCCAACATTTATTATAGATGCCATTTAGCAGGACACGTTAAAATATTTTTTTTCTGTGGGTGGTTGTCATTATAGGGTAAATAAATAAGTCATTTACAACCACGGTTCCTCTGGAGCTGCTAAGGTTCCGTCGAACCATGGCTGATGAATCCTATATTAAATGATGTCTGCAAAGTTCTTGCACATAGATAACTTGGTAGAGCTATTAATAATGACATTTTTAGATGTCTACAGAAGTAATATTGGAAGTAGTATTCTAGCCACCACTGTATGGGAAGCAAGGGGTCTTCTTTCTTCTGGCCACCAATTTAGACAGCTTGTGCCTGATTTAATAAAGCTCCTCCAAGGCTGGAGAGGATATGCTTTCTTCAGTGAAGCTAGGTGATCCAGAAAACCTAGAATGGATCTGTTCCAAGATTCAAAACATTTGCTAGTAAATAGCAAATGACTTTGAAATCTATTCCAGGTTTGCTGGATCACCCAGCTTTACTGATGAAAGTGCATTCTCCCCAGCCCTGGAAAGCATTAATAAATAAGGCACCTTGTTTCCATTGACTCCTAAAAAATGGTTTAAGTACGGACTCCCCAGAGAACTGAAAATCATTTTCAAGGGTTCTTCAGCAAAAAGATTAAATACACCCATCCTTAGGGATTGTTAAATGTTAGACCATTAAATAATATGTTAATGGCTCATGATGCATGTCAAAGTGTGTGATAATGTTTCTTAAACCAATTCTGACCAGTTCTGTTTACAAAATCTTACAATGGAATTACCCATCTTTAAAAATCAATGATTTATATTAAATAATACTAATAATTATACTTTGTTGTCTCCCATTCCAGACCATTCATAAACGGCATCACAGCTTCAGGGAAAACTACAAATTACACACACTGTGGCAGTGGACAGACAGGAGTCTGCTCAGTCATGTGACGGAATTATCGTGGACTTGATTGGCACTACATTTCTTTGTAAGTTATATGTAATTATGGTTACACTTGTGCTAGTTAAGATATTCTTGTGTGTTATTTTTAATATATGTGTTAAGTAATATTACATCTAGTATACGATTTCTCATCAAAACAATAGATATGTCTTTTTTCCAAATGGGTTGTTTGGAAAGTAAAGTTATGTGTGGATCTCCTACTAACAACAAAATGACAGTAACTTAATCCTAAAAAATTGTTATGCTAATGATATGTGGTATATAATATTCGCTGCTTGGGAAAGTTTTTTCTATTACTTTTTTTATAATAATAGTTAGGATCATATATGTTGTCATATAATATTTGATCTTTTCATCTCTCTAAAATTAATCCAAATGGTAGGTCTCTGCAGTAGAAGAGAAAACATATTAACTGCTCATGTGCTTTGTGTCTCCTAATACTCAATAAGTCTGCCACCATAGCCTCTTTAGAATTCAACACTTACAGGTGTGCCAGAAGCATGTTTTCTTTCCTACACATTCTAGTCTATTGGAAAGCATGCATCTAACATTCATGTACATGCCAATAATGCAAAATTGCACCATCTATAGCACTGGAAGGCAGGGAATGTCCGTGGTATGGGCCTTTGGTTAACATGGTCAATTGTTGTTGACAACAGGATATAATTTATCTGGAAATTATTGGGTTACCCTCAGCACAAGAAGGGGATTTATTGGCATTCACATGTGAGCAACAATTAAAAGATATATGCTTAAGTTTTTTTTTTTTTTCATATCTTAAAAATATACATAATGCCAACATTGTGAATAATCAAAACATACACTTTGCAATTTTAAGATGTTGATATTGTAGTGTAACAACCCCACAAATAGCATGAACATGAGGGTTACACAGTCAACACCAGAGAAAATAACTTACATTCATTAGACTCAATGTGTTTCATGGCTTTTATAATTTTAAAGAATAATTAAATAAAGTTTAACTTTTAAACACATATGGATCATATTACGGTAACCCCATATTTGTAATAAATTATTTCTACATACAAATCATAGGGATAATTTTAGTTGGGTCATCTTGGACCAAACCTTTTTGTTTCTTTTGACAAGAAACAACATGCTTGGGTGTTTGGTACATCTACTATGTAGGGCAGGTAGATGAACAGGTAGAAAAACGTCTTCTCATTTAGCACAAAAGCCTTAGGGTGAGCCACAGGAAGCCATCTTAGTAATACATATTCTGCAACTACCTTGGTAGCTTTACAGTATTTACCGAATTACCTAGATTTTAACCATTATCAGTCAGACCTATCACAAAAGCCTAATAAATTACCACCACATCTAAGTAATGATAGGTTGCAATATATTATTTTTTGGGGGGCTTGTACATCCTTAACTGGTTTTCTAGTGCCATGTAATAATGCATACTTTTGTTTTTCTTAACAGATGAGCTTCACAGTTATCTGTGTATTAAAGCCACATACTGATCTTGCTTCAGAGTAAAGCCAAAGGAGATCCCTTATATTTTCTCTTTGGGAGCATTCAGTGGATAATGTGGGCATTTTCTGAAGGATATGGCAATGATAATTATCAGTCAAGGACTGAGATCTACATACATCTAGATCTACGTCACCAGATCTACATTGCTCCATGACTTAAAGACATCCAATCATGGACATCACAGGGGGGGGGGGGCCTTACTTAAGTGTTCAACCTACTCTCTTCCTTGTGAAACATATTTACAACTGTACATCTTACTGGAAAAAATTATTTGTACATAATGTGTATGAAGGTCTGAGAACTGTATTTTTTTAAACAGTGTTTTCAATGCATATTGATATACAGTGACTATAAAAGTTTTTCCTAAGTTCTCATTGCAATGGGCTGTACAGAGCTTTTACATATATATGCTGTACACAAAAGTGGTGCTGCTGTAGAATATTAAACACTGGCTCTCTAAACCACATGTCTCTTAAAAAGTAAGACCTGTACTGATGAGAATCATATTTTCTGAAACATGTTTACATAGAGTTCTATTTACTAGGTCTCTACTGAACTGTTCTTTATCATAACTTCATCTCAAGTGATAATGTCTCTGTGTTTCTGGAATTGTACTGTGTTAGCATTGTACTTTACTTCCTAAGGAATATTTTAACGCAGTATGAGACACCCATTTTTACTGTCTGGCACCTATGTGTCAATGTAACTTTAAATGTAGTATAGACTGCTTAACTTCAACTGGTGCCATGAGCTAAGCATCTTTATGACAGTATTTTTACTTACTCATAAAAAGCTTTAAAGAATAAAGTACATAGGACATATAGGATCCTGGCAATTCATCAACTAACAAGCCGCCTTTAGGAACCTAGCTATGTTACTTTATTTATCATTGTTATCTATGCCTTTGTAAATATAAATGCAATTTGTTTTGCTTGTTTTGTTGTAAAATAAATTAACTAATAAAGATGACTTTTTATGTGACAAAAGTTTTACTTTGTCAGATTAATGGACTGGTACCCAAAAAAATTGAAGGCCATTAGCAAACAGGTCACAACAAAGTTAGGCAATGTAAAATAGGACACACCATTGTTTACAACAACCTATAAGTGTATTTATTTTATAGTATTTTAGAGCTTTTTCCAGAAATAATAGTCATTACCACACTATATAGTACACAGGAAGATGATTACTATTGGTTCTGGTAATAGCTCATCATCATTTAGAATTGAGAGAGCATTATGGTTTAGCCAGACAAGCAGTGCGGTAGTAGCAGCATACTTAGAAGCAAAATTTTGCCTGTTTGTCAAAATATTTTTTATTGATAAATAGAAACAGAATTAGAAGTTAGGCTTCAAAGCCTAAAATTACCATCAAGAATACTGTAGAAGGTGCTATTCTTATATCTATTCACTTTCATCCAAAAAAGTCACAAGAGAAAGTAAACAAAGAAAAAAAAAATAGGAATGTACTCTAGAGGCAACTCCTTTCCATAAACACCTAGCCAAGGCCTTACCTATAGGTACCTCAAATCTGTATGTACCAACACTCAATTTAGATGATTGACTTACCTGTTCACAGTAGCGTAAATAGTTGTAGAATAATTTCTATGTACCACCATCACTTGCAGAAATTACATATAATGACATCAGAGAAATGAGATACAGATCAAATATAAGAATTAGAGGGTTTGTATAGTGGAGCTTAAAAAAATAACATTCCAACCATCTTTATTAACATGTATTAGAGCTTTACTACAAAATGATGCTCATTGCAGAGGGGATTACCAGTTCAAAATCCTAAAGAAGTATAGTCAAATCCAGCATTTGACAAGGTCAATAAATGTTAAACCAAAAAAAAAAAAACGCTAACAAATAGTGTAAAACAGAGGTTCCCAACCCCCTAACAAGTGGGCCCCAGCTCTAAGGGAGGGACCCCACTTGGGGAGTGCACCGGCCGGAGGCGGACCTCCCAGGCTTAAGGAGGTGGGCGGTTGTGTCTTTAGGCTCAGACCTGTGATGGGCGGGTTCTGGCATCATGACGTCACTCTAAGGGAAGTTTCTTCCCCTTTGAGTGACACACGGCTCTCCGTGTATGCGTGGTCCAGTGTTGGTGCATTTAGTTGTCCACAACATGTAAAAGGTTGGGGACCACTGGTGTAAAAGATATATGTTCACCCCAGAATCTAATTGAAATACTACAGTATCCATTAAGTATCCCAAAAGACTGCAATGAACCACATATAACGACATAAGAGAAATGAGATACAGATTAAATATATATGTTGTGTAGAGGGCCCCATTTGGGTAGAGGTTTATGTGGTGGGTTACCCTGGGTGCTTTTAAAATGGTGCAGATATTGAAAGAAGTCTTGATACCAGTCAGAGAGATCTGGTTCAGAGATTTCCAGCACTGTGCAGAAGGCAGAAAGGTAATCAAGTAAACAAAGGGTCAATAATTTTCCAGACTGAAAGATTGGAAATACATCTAATGTAATAAAATCAGGTTGGATTCCTCTCCAGTGTTTTTCTGGAGATTTACCTGGCTACAAAGAATACCAAATCAGCATGTGATCATAGCATCTGCATAGACTGGGTCTAGGACAGTGGTCGCCAACCTTTTCGGTTCCACGGACCATTAAAATTACCGGCTCAAAGGGGGAGAAACCTTCCCTATAGTGGTGTCATGAATACATAACCCTGCCCACTCTCCCATCACAGATCTGAACCTGTGATGGGAGAGTGGGCGGGTTTTGTTCAGGGCCACAGCCTGCCCACCTCCCTGAGCCAGGGAATTGTACGGGAGACATGGTTCGTGGCTCTAGATGGTGCGTCCCACTAGCGGGGTCCTTCTCCTGAGCCAGAGCCGTGAACCCCCAAACGTTTCTCGCAGACTACCAGTTGGCCAACGCTGGTCTAGGAGGGATGTCAATGCATAAAGTTGTATTTTGAAACAGTACAAATACATTTATGTATATTACTGTGCACATTTTTAGGCAGGTGTGTAAAAATGCTGTAAAGTAAGAATTATTTCACAAATATGAATTGTTTATTACAGAATGGTTGTAACACAGCCATTAACTGAAACAAAACAGCTGTGTAAGAATAAAATGGGAGAGGAACAACCAAACTCTGCTACCAAGGTGGAGTTGTGGAAAACAGTTTTTTGTAAGTCATACACCATGGCAAAATAAAGGGAAACAATATCAGCAGGTTCTCACCCGGGCAAAGATTTCAGAGCAGAGGGTTTGAAGATTTGCTATTCAAGCTCTTTCAAAAAAGCACAAAGAAACAGGCTGTGGATTCTGTGGACATTGACCTGGCCAATTAAAAACACATCATGCTTATTTTCCTTTGAAATCTGAAGATGTCCAACAGAGCTGTCAACTTAGAACTAGCAAACACCTGTGGAACCCAGGTACATCCATCTACTGTCCAGGGAAGCGTGGTCATATGAGGTCTTCATGAAAGACTTGCTGTCAAAAAGTCATACCTCTGATGTAGAAACTAGTCCAAATGACACAATATTGCACAAAAACATAAGAACTGAGATGCAGAATGAGGTGCAAAATGACAGCAGGTGTTCTGGACTGATGAGTCAAAAATTTGGTCTAAAGCAAGACAATAAATCCAAGCATATTGCCAATGGCATTAGGGATTATCATCACAGCAAAGAACAAAGAATCATGGAAGTGATGGCACTGCCTACACAGAGTCCTGATCTCAGTGAGTACATCTGTATTTTGGTATGCTTAAACAAAAACAAAAAAGGAGGCATAAAGGCTAAATCTAAAAAACAGTACAAAAGTTCCATACATAAAATTGCAGCAGGGAAATAATCACCAGTCCTTTATTGCAAAAAAGAAAAAAGAAAACAAAAGGGTATCTCCCTAGAGGTCTGGAAGTCTATCCAAACCCGGCTCCCCCGATGACCCCATCAATTAGGGTTGGACTTTGTCCAACACATGGGACGCCTATTAGCGGATCCCAGAAATCTGTGTGGTAGGTATAAGAGCTGGGGGGCTGTTGCCGCCGGACTGATGGGCTTCCACACCTCTAAGGAGATACCCGTCTGCTTCATTTTTTCGATCTGTAAACAATTATTCCCTAATGAAGTGGATTTAATCTGCGAATTGTGTCGAAATTTGTAAGATCGTTATAAAACTTTTTTCTATAGGTTGGTATATGTTAAACCAACCAGTGTAACCCTTTTGCTCAGCCAAAGTTGCATACGGAAATCAAATATTAAAACATGGAAACTTTTTTAGTCTGTGTTTTGTTTTGTTTATTTTTAAAAAGAATATGTTGTTAATAAAATGTTTTTATATACTTACTGCCTTAAAAGTCCCACTAAACTCTTGTAATATTTGTTACCAATAGACAACAAAAGTTTTACCAAATGAAGTAAGGTCCATTACTACACTAAGTATTTATGATACAAGCATAATGCAATGCCTTCATGCCTGTGTAGCTATCAGTGACAATAGCAACAATCTGTGCCACAGAATCAGTGAGAATATTTGGTGACAGCTTGTTGTTTACCAATTAAGCAGTGTCACTACGATAAATGATATTAACGTATAAAAATCAATTATGGAAGAGTGAGAAGTGTGACTGTTATAATTGATTAAATCAATTATATCAATGATTGACAACTGAAAAGAAATAATAACAGCTGGTATATACTTCTAATTAGCCAAATGCTCTGTGATTGTCATACAAGGATGATGATGAGTGAAAACAGCTCCTGATGTACATTGAGTACACTGATACCCTGTTTCCCCTATTATAAGGCACTGTCTTATATTTTTTGAAATGCCAAAATATGCCCTAGGTCTTATTTTCAGGTGGATGTCTTATTTTTCCATGAAGAAAACTACAGTACACATTTATTGTTGAAAATCACTCATGTGCCATTGATTGTCCCCTTCTGATCACTCATGTGCCATTGATTATCCCCTTCTGATCACTCATGTGCCATTGATTGTCCCCTTTCGGATCACTCATGTGCCATTGATTGTTCCCTTTCTGATCACTCATATGCCATTGATTGTCCCCTTCTGATCACTGACTCGCCGGGTAACAGACTCCGTTGGGGCAGGGATCAGCAGCTTGCTTGTCCTTTGAAGTTACTTTCAGTTTCACTTTGCACTGCAGCCAGCATTGAGGAGTCACACAGAGGCACACAGTATCAGGTATCGGAGGATGTCTTATTTGCGGGGGGTGCCTTATTTTAATTGTTTGAGCAAAAATCGGGGGGTGGCTTATTTGATGGGGATGCCTTATCATCAGGGAAACACGGTATATACTGGGACTGAGTCATAAGGCACTAAGCACCAAGTCTACGGATACACACGTGGTTACATTTTGGGTGCAAATATATTCTTGTAGTGAATTAGTTATTTCATTTAAATCACCTTGATTACAGTTTTATATATATTAGGTAACTGCCAACAAGTGCTAAAATATCTTTGATGCAAAAGTGCTTTAATCTCCATCGTAGAAGAATTGTCCAGCTCCAGTTCATTTAGAAATTATTGACCATTGGGATCTGCAAAGCAGAGTCCATTATCAGACACCCCTAAATGACTAAGAATGGCAATAAGATGCTGTAGGAAAGAATAGACAGGGTAGAAGGAAGAGTGTTTAAAGAAAACCATATGTAAATTTGTAAATATCTGCTTGTGTAGCTCCTTGTACAATCTTAGCAAATAGATTAAATTCTGTGTGCATGCATGGTAAAGTATTATGCGTGAACCAGGAATGGATCTGGTCCAGGACTGGTAAGATTTGGAAATAATAGCAAATGATTTTAAGAAATCTAAATTCTAAATTCCAGGTTTGCTGGACCATTCAGGTTCACATGCAATAGTCTATCTTCTCCATTCTTGGAGAACTTTAATAAATCAGGCCCATTGTTTAAAAAAAAACTTGTATAACATTTTAACAAATAAAACATTTTAATGTTTTCTCTTTATGAAAGTAATAAAAGTTGTTTTTCAGCAGCAATGTGCAAAGAAGCGTTCTACTCCAGAATCCCACCAGAAAACCTGGACCCTCCCATTACCAGTACCTAGACATGGACTCCGGAATTTGAATTATGAGATAAATAACTTTTATTTTCTAATTGGTTTTTATTAAATGTTTCTCTAGCATTGAGGGTAGGGCTCTGCTTGTATTTGGACCAAGGTCTACTTTAACGGATGTTTGGATGAAGACATAGAAAACATTTTAAGTTTCTTATACAAAAATAGCATTGACATAAAAGATTGTTATGAACTATCTACGACAATGCTGCAAACATGAGTTACAAATACAATAGTGTATGGTTATATAAAAAATACAGTGTCTTTGTGAAGCATGTACCTTAACAATTGCTGAATGCTTTCTAGTAATGAACAATTTTTGAGTTTAAAGTAAAAATATATATTTCTTCATTGTCCATCTCAAGGTAAAATGCTCCTACATAAAAATATTAATATTATAATTATTATTATTAATAATAAACAGGATTTATATAGGCCAACCTATTACACAGCGCTGTACAATAAATAGGGGTTGCAAATGACAGACAGATGGTAAGATTGCATATGTGTTATGTGAATATGGAACATGCCAACACTAGCCATTATGGCATGAAGCAACATAAAAAAGCAACAAAATAACAAGAAAAACAACAACAGATTTAAATTGTACCACTATCCAACATGTCAAATAAAGCTGTATCAGTCCTGTTCTGTTTTTAAATTTTTAAAGCTTTTTAGGTAATGACCCAACTTTCTGCATTTGAAAAAAATATGTTTTACTTTAGAAATGTAATACTAAAATTTAGCTTTAATTGTATTTCAAGCCAGTCTCTAGCTTCAACTACAGATATAAGTGCAGCCAAGCCCAAAGTCAAGATCTCATCTCTACGGCACAAGATGAGAAACTGCTTTAAATGATACCAGGGAGCATATTGATCCCATAGACAATTTGGTGCTACTATAGTGTGATTGCTAGCACTATAGTGTTTTAGTATAGTGTGATTCCTACTAAAGTGTGTCTATAGTGAATGATGTACCCTTCAACTTTCCTCTCTTAGTGACAAATACCATTTCGGAGCAGACCTCCCGACAGTAATTGAACCAGTAAATCACAGTATTTGTGGATCTATCAGTAAGCTTTGGCACTTCTTCCATTGGCATTCAGATGCTCTAGAGGTAAACTAGCTCTAAAATTTCACAGAGCTTCAAATTACAGGGGAGTCTTCCGTTCAAATCAGTGTAATGGAAGAATTTGTTCCCCTTTCTTACTGATTGAACAGACTGGCAACCCTTTCTTTTGCACCTCCATACCGGCACATTATGTCCACGGACCTTCTTGTTTGTCAAAATCACTGGGCCATCACATTTGCAGCAAGAATTTTCCTCAACCAGGAGACCATGTTGAAGGAGATATCATGATGGCGTTTCTTCACTTTGCACCACTCCAGTATAAAACTCTTGTAAAAACATTTTTTGTAAGGGTATGCTTGTTTCTACTGGTTTCAACGGCTAATCTTAATGGGAATTTTAATGAAATAGAAGGTGAGTAATTTTTCTTAAAGGGGATCTTCATGAAATAGAAGGTGAGGTAGTTTTTTTAGTAGCGCCGGTTCCTATGATGTTATAATGGTTACTAAGGTAAACAAATAAGTTTCTGGAGTAGTAGGCTATAAATAGAATGTGAGGTAGGAATCGCACTATAGTAGCGCCAACAATTTTCCAACAACAGACCAACATGTGTGTGACACTACAATGAAGGATATGTTAGTCTCCTTAAGGAGCTCTTTACACAAAGATTTCCTGCTTTTGATTCAACAATTTAAAGGGGACCTTTAGGAGATGGGAGATCGAGTCACATAGAAAAAAAAATGGATGATTTTACTAGAACACATAATGACTTAGTAGATTCACATAACAACACACAAGACACCCTTCAACAGGTCCACTTAAAACTAGCATACTTGGAAGAAAGATCTTGAAAAAAAAACAATAATAAATTCACAGCTATTGCAGAAACTATATCTGCCTCAGAGCTAACAACATATATACAAAACATGATTGCCACCTTGTTGCCATCAGCAACTAGCATAAAACTAACAGTATACAGAGGCCATAACCATCTAATCTTCCAGAAAGAATACCAAGAGATGTACTGGCATGCATTCTTTATTTTCATATAAAGGAGAAACTAACGGAGATCTCTAGGTGCTCCACTACCTGACCCATACTGAAAGATCTCATTTTTTTCAGATCTATCACTAGCAACTATAACTGCAAGAAAAAATATTGCACCTATCACACAAGTACTTCAAAACAATCAAATTAAATGCAAATAGGGATTCCCTTTTAAACTTGTAATAATGAGGAATAGAATAACCTTTATTGTTAATTCACTATGCCTTGGTCAAGATCTTTTGGCACAATGGGGTTTCCAACCTGGCCCACCTCACATACAAAAATCTACATCCAATATGAATAAGATACCTGTACACCTCTCCAAAATTAACAATAAAGAGGTGAATATCCTACCGGAGCCTCTCTGTTCCCTTTCTAGTAATAGTGTCCTTACCTAAATGAACCTAAACTAGATGCCTTAACTAAATTTAAATGCAACCAATACCTAAAGTTCTGCCTATACCCCTATGGGATCTCAACAGCTTGAAACTGTTTATGGAATCCTACTTGGATTCACCTTTATTACTTTTAGTCATTCTAAAGACTATTTTTGTACCTACCTTGTTTTCTTTACTTCCTTCTTTTTCATGTTGATTATTTCACGTTATTGATGAGAATTCCAAAATTTGTAGAAAATTCACCCTGTGTATTTTTGATATGACAAACAAGAAATACCAGTACTTATCAATTTGGCCTTGTCAGTTTGAAATATAAGGAAATATAGTGGAAGAAGCATTCATGAAATTGTCAAGTATACAGTTTGGTAGCGTTTCTGTCCCCTAGCGTTTTTTGGTAGCGGTCTGTCCCCTAGAATACAAAAAGAACTTAACTCTGCCATCAATTTTAAATGGACTAAGGGAAAAACCCTATACCTGGGTATAAATGTAACCTTTATTTAAATAATTTTCCAACACTCCTGGACACAATGCAGAGGGATTTGGATAGATTGGCTAGAATATAATTGTCCTGGATTGGTAGATCAGTGGCATTTAAAATGCAAACCCTTTCTAAAATCCTCCATACCTTTGGAACAGTACCCATCCCGATTCCTAGGAAATGTTTTGAAACTATTAATAGTAAACTGAAAAACTACCTTTAGCAAGATACTGAGAACCTTGAATAAATAGGATATTTCACCTAAGTGCTGGAGAGAATGTAATGAAATTGGCACATTTGTACACATGTTCTGGAGTTGCTTGACCAGTTTTTGGCATTCCGTATTTTCACTTATATCCAAAATAAACAGGTTATCCAATTAAGCTGAATCCTACTCTAACGTTATTGCACATTGGTATTGACAAAGTTCCTCCAAATTTTAGAATAATTGTGAATCAGATTTTATTTGCTGCAAGATTAACTATAGCAAAGACATGGCAAAGTAATAAATCTCCCAACATGTCTCATATATTAGAGAAAGTTTCAACTAATTATCAATACGAGAAGGCAGTAACTTGGAATTCTCACTCTTTTAGAAAGTTTAATAAATCCTGGGAAGCTTGGTTGAAACATTATCCTTATTGAAGCATTTTAGTACGAACACCATTAGGCGCTTTACCTTACTGTTTTCAGATGGGTTTAAAAATGTTGATTGAAAATCAATGCACAGGTTAGAAAAGATATTTGAAAATGACATGATACAGTGTATGAAACAGAACTATTGTTATTGTTAGGACGACTCCCTTAGTTTTCTGTCTCTATCTATTTTATCTTCAAAGTTTTTATTATAATTGTACACTTTTCCCAATTCTATGGTATAGAGTATTGATGTACATATGCCTTTATATTTGAACTCAGCCTCTCGGTTTGTATGTGATAAATTAAAACCAATAAAAAAAAAGACATTAAAAAACATGTTTATTAAAGAATTATTTATAATAATTTAAATATCCATGTGGCTAACAAATAGTACATATTGAACAAGCACTAACTCATGATGTAAAACATACCAAATATAACTCCAGCTCTACATAAAGTCTGGACGGAAGTGAAACAGGGAAGGAAATACTGCATTCAGATGGACATCCATTCATGGAAACATATATGTGTAGGATAAAATCCAAACCAACATTTACTGGCTTCAACTAATATTTACTGTTAAGAAACCAATGAGTATAACATGATCTGAATGTCAAATATCAAAATAATGTTAAAAAATCTATCCATAAGTGACTAAATGGCTATGTATCAAATTAATCCTCAAATGATTTTCATAAGGATGTCTGTTCTACAAAGCAGAAAATATAGTCCAGCCAAACAAGAAACCAATGATTATCTCTGGATGAGAAAATCAAAAAAGAAAAAAGATCACTCACAGAGCTCCATTATACACAAGCATATGAAGGACAAAATATAAAGAAAAAAGAATTTCCTAAAATGTAGTCCAGAGATTACCAGACACAGGGAGATGACATCACCAGAGGGAAGCCAAATACTAATGTCCGTAAAAATGTGTTCCAGTCATAAAAAGTTCATGACAGGCGGGTTGGAGGGATTGGATGGACATCCCCGCTCAGCACACACCAACGGCAGAACAAAAGGTAGAGGTAAAGGAGTGCTTAATGTGTGTTAATTTAAGGTCAGAGCTATGATCAAATATTTAAAGTTAAAGCTAGTTAAAGTTAGTTAAAGCAGATTACTGGTTTTTGGTGGTATGTTAGGTTGTGGTTTAAGGGCTCATTTATATCTTTATGTTCCTTTAATACCTGCATGTTAATGCAAGTTTGTTCATTCCTTAAAATTACTTTGTATGTACTGTTAGTGAACCTCAATACACAATGGGCCTGATTTATTAAAGCTCTCCAAGACTGGAGAGGATACACTTTCATCAGTGAACCTAGGTGATCAAAAAAACCTAACAACTTGCGAATAATTTTGTTACACTTGTTTTCTGTGCCAAATACCATCATTAGTTAGAATGATGTTGTGTCCTGTTATTAGCCGGCGCTGCAGTTTTGTAACTTTGGAGTAGTACATAATAATAGAACATTTATAAATGAACAAGCTAACAGCAGCATATATGTCTATAAAAACGTAATGTATTGTTTCATATGTAACTGATTCTTTTACAAAACCAGAGATTATGTGCTCAGTTCAACAAGCAGTTTGTCTTTTGTTCAGGGCCCTTTTTTTCTTTGATGTTGCACTTTAGCCTATTACTCCTTTATACTCCTATTATGACACTGTCAACAATATTTTAACTGCCTATTGGATGAAATCAATGTGAAAGTCAATTCACGAAGATCCCTAATAAAATAACACCAGCTTTAGGTTTCTTTCTACAAGAGAAAAGAGAAACAAAGGGCCCTTTGAAATTATAATAAAATACCACCTCACAATGTAAAATACCTACAGTATTCAAACAAAAACCTACAAGAAATATATTTCAGTAATCTGGTAGTAAAAGTGAATGGCACATGTAGCCAACATACTACATGCATCGAGTTTGTATGCTTTTTCTGTGTTTGTGTGGGTTTCCCCAGACACTCAAGTTTCATCCCAAAAACAAGTTTGTACTTTATTGGCTTTTCCCTAAAATTAACCTACTCAGGGAATATTTGGTGAATGTCAGAATGACTGCTTTATAAATATACCTTTATGTTTGTCACTCAATCGCTTGGTAATTCCAGGTGGTTCCTAATTCGTACCTTTTCCCCACTTACCCATTTCCCCCATTTTTCCTAAATTCTTTTAAAGGGGAACTAAACTTGTTGGTGGGCAGTGAGCTTCTGCCATAATGCTGTGCATACTTGCCGATTGGGGCACATATTTACCTTTTGCAGTCATTCTGCAGCTATGACAGGTCCAAGGCATCTATAATACAATGAAATACAATTCTAAAAAGACTAAGAACACCCTTGCCCCCCCCTACCCAAAATATTTTATATAATGTATTATTAGGTAATCAATGAAGCCTCCAGTAATAAATATTTATTTGTAAAATAAAGATTTTATACAAATAATTAAAATTGATATAATACATCAGTTTATAAACTTTAAAAAAATGACAATACAGTTGACAATAGGACTGGTCAACACAACTGATGCTGACAGGAAGAAAGCCCACAGGGAATTTGTGTTTTCTATTACAATATAAAACAACACAAGCATCACTCTTATCAGCTGGGGGTATCTTAACAATCTGATACATACTCAGAAATATGCGTTAAAAAACTGTTGCTTAATAAGTCAAGCATAACAGAAGGAACATCAGTTATATTAGACCTGTTTTTCAATATAGTTTTTGGAACAATATTAAACTTGTGAACAAAAGGCAGCAGAGTAGAAATATGTGTTCTTTTTAATCTCTACAGGTTGAAAAGAAATTGGCTTTGCTACTGATGTCATCTCGGATCTTCCTGATCTCACTTTCCAGACCATTGAGCTCTGAAGTTTTCTGTATCACATATTGCTGATCCTTCAGTAATTCACTTTCAATTTCTGAAACAAAATTGAAAATACATGTAACTTTTAAAACAGGCAAAATTTATATTTACTGATTCCAAACAGGGAATTTTTGTTTACCATTCACAAAAAGGGGAACGTGTAAGCGTATTGCTTAACAGTAAAATAATTAAAATTGTTGGGAGTAATGGAAATTAATTTTAATGTTATCAATAAGAGTAATACATATAGAACATGTATAGGAGAGGTAAGTATAATTCAGTGCATGACAAAATGAAGTGATATCATACAAACTGGGAGTAGACAAGAAAATAATACATACACCAAAGAGAAAAAACCTATACTGAAGTAACCTGTATCTTGGCAACTACATTCCATTCCAAGCAGTCTAGATATGTAAGTCCTGTTCCTTCATGTAATATTATTGATTTTCCACAGTAAAGTGCAGTCTCCAGGACTATTCAAATAGCTTAAAATCTGAGAAGAATTACCCATAAGAAGCCAAGAAAAAAAAGCAGCACAGTGGTATAATGCTTGGTAATAGAGACACCATTTTACTTAACTAATCTGTTTTAAAATTCAGAAACTCCAAATCAGAAGCTCCATTGACATTACAGGCAGTCCCCAGGTTACATACAAGATAAGGACTGTAGGTTTGTTGAATTTGTATGTAAGTCAGAACATATACATTATTTTAATAAATTCAATTAGGACAGATGTTTGTCCCAACATATTATTGGGCAGCATGGTGTCAGTTGATGTATAAAATCCTCACAAACAAAGCAAAAACAAAAAAAACTTTTTAGAGCCTAGATATTTATTAACTTTTGGAGGAAGCTTTGCTTTGGTGCTTTGATATGCAAAAAGTGAAAATGAGTTTGTCTTGGTCATAAAAGAGTTACAAGATGTTGCAGAAGAGCTCAATCCTAAAGATCACCCACAACCTCAGCTGTGTTTAGCAAAAGATTTCTTCTGCAAGTCATGCTAACTGCCACCCTCTCCCCATCAAGCCTCCATCCTGCCCACGAGCGAGCAGGGAAGCCCCGTTCGTATCTAGGAGTCGTCTGTATGTCAGAGGTCCCTAACTTGGGACTACCTGTAATTGGAATATAAGCTAAGTACCAAAAAGGGTGTATTATATAGCAAAACTATAAAAACTGTAGAATATTTTGCAAAGCTCCCTACAGCCGTGAGACAACTGGGTCAAAAAAGATGCTAAGACACTTCCACTATTTCCAATTCTACCAAGCATACAAAGATAAAAATGTATTACTGAGTCAAAATGCTATTTAAGCTAAGAGTGGCCAGGCAACAGCTAAAGCAGATGCAGTAACAGCCTTTACTCATTGGATATCCAAACTGACAAAAAATTCACTAAAATTTGGATAGCCTAAATTATGAAATTCGATCTAAATGGAACATCACCTTAATTTTAGGATCAATTTTGTTTAGTAACTTTGCAGCACTGAACTTATAGGATCAAAAGCAGACAATCATATGTTTCCCCAGCATTTATCCTTTATGTATCCACCACAGGATAATAGTATACTGATAGGTTAACTGGCCTCTGCCTAAACTAGCTGTAGAACAATGTTCACTAGACTTGACCTTCGACTCACACATTAAACACAAACCAGCTATCACACTTGCTTACCCCACATGAACCAAAGCAATGTCTGCAGTAGCTTCTTGAATAATAATTTGCTATTTCATTTTAAAAACACCTTGAGCAATATGCATGGTAGTTTTAGGATTCAGAAGCATGAGGACAAGACAAACAGTAAAACATAGCATGAACAATCTAGAAATCATATGTTAAGGAGTTCCTTTTACTAGATATTTACTTTATATGACAATTATAGCCTGATCTCTTTAATAAGTAATGATCCCTTCATCTTTTCACTTCATTGAAAACATTTTTTTTTTGCAGCTCACAACTTAGCTGCTTTTCCTAAAGTTTTATGCTTGAAAGCTGCCTACTTATGTGTCATCCCATAATCCTTGATAGTGTGTTTACTAAAGAGAAGATGGATAACAAATTCCATAGCTTTCTTCCTCAGAAAGGGCAGACTGAGAATGAAGAGCAGGCGTCTATGACTATCTTGGAAGGAACATATTGCTAAGTCTCGCAGATGCTTATACAAGATGTGTGGGAAGCTGAGCGCTGAATATAAAAAAACAGAAAAATGTCATACCCATTCAACATGCTGCGTCTATAGTAAGCAAGTTCCCATAAACATACAATATTGTTATCAAGTTATCCACTTTGTCTCACAAAGTTACCCAGTGTCTCACAAAGCATAGGACATCTGCTACTGGCTACATTCATCCTTTGATTGCCAAACACATCCTATAACTTAATTTTGTAAGACAATGACATTACCAATAGATTGCAGCAATTACAGCATTAAAACAGGTCAAGATCACACATTCACACACTCAGTGCCACTAAGCATGCATTTCTTTTCGGAGTCTGAGGACAGATGCAGGATGATGAATGGAGACAATGGTGATCATGATTAATATGTTCACTAGCCTACTTGCAGCCTTAAAAGAGCACAGAAGTCCAAGATACCATGGGTTTCTGCCCAGTATAGCTTTGAGCCATGGCATAAGGAGACTTTGTATGAAATTATATTTATAATTAGACCCTTAATTCTTCCACAAAGAGGGGCTGACCCTGTATACCCTGTACACAAGTGGGCTTCTCAGTATGGTGAAGTTATTAAGTTAAACTCTTAAAGATAAAATAAACAAAAAACACCAATGACATTTACAGTCATATATGTATTTGATATTATTAGTTCAGAGTTTTTTTTACTATCATTATGACCATTTCAGACTTGTGACTTGAAATGGGAGTGATAGGAAATCATACAAGCAATGCAGACAAGAAAGTGAGACCAGGAGGCGACCAAGGAAAAGCAGGATAGCTGAAAGGCCGGCATGACTAGGGGGATGAAAGAGAAGCAAGGGTTAAGTATTATTTGAAGGTCAGGGTCAGGTTTTGGGGTAAGGTTTGGTTGAGGGTTAGGGAGGGGTGGAGTAAGCAGGGAGTGAAATGGGAGAAGGAACAGAAAGTGGGGATACGTTTTAGTGTAGTGGTTAAGGCAACACATTTCCCACCTGCCCTTCCCTTTGCACTGGGGATAGTTTGGGGTGTTTTGCTTTCAAGGTTAAGGTGGCTTGAGGTCCTGGGGGATGGTAATGGGGCTCAGTGGTTATAGAGTGTGGAGACCCATTTTAGGTATTGTGTCCACCCAAAAAAATGATGAGGTGGTTAATTAAGGCTGGGGTGTGTGGGTGGGGCTGCTGGTGAAGGTCAACGTTCCCGAGGTGGTGTAATGTCAGCTTGTTTTTTCACATGCCAAGGATTTTTTTAATTTATTTAGTGTATTTCAGGTCTGCTGAATCTAGAAATTACATCAGTTTCATTGAATTGGTTCTAGTTTGTGTGATACAGGAATCAGAGAAGACGATTTTTCCAACAACAAATGTTAACACAGCATATTATTATCAATCTTTATTTACACTGATGTTTTGCATTTTTTATATTAAATGTCATATTATTTTCATGAAACTTTCATTTGCCATCTTTTTATTTATACACTTTCTTTTTTTACAGAAATATGAGTTTTTAAAAAAATTGTTTAAATGATCTTATTGTATTTTGCTACATTTGTGATGAATATTTTCAGCAAAAAAGGGAAGAAACATTACAGAATTTGTAAAACAAGCATATTTTGCATATTTTGATATTAAACTGTGGGACCAAGATAAGTATTGGGCTCCCCATATGATATGCAACACTTGTGTAGAGTGTCTACATCAGTGGAAAAATGGTAAACTGAAAAGTACCAGTACTCAGTATACTCCCTGATATTCCTGTATCCAACATGGAGGATATACAGGTTTTGGAGTGTAATCCAGGAGTTAGCAGTGAAAGTGAATATGAAGGAAGTGTTTCATCAAACCAGCAGTTCTCCCAAGATGAGCTCAATGATTTTACCTCCCTACATTTCTGTCTAGATTTATGATGTCTCCATAAAGTTAGATGTTTAAAACAGTACATAGTTTTTCATGAAAATTTATTTTACAATATAATATAACAGTATGAGTATATTAAAATTTAAAACACAAAATCATGTATATTATACTGTAAAATAAATGTTCATGAAAACAATGTATTGCTTTTACACTTATAAATCCAATGTATTGCATTCAATACCGGTATTTTGTATTGAATGCAATACAAATGGATTTTAAATTTCCTGCCCCACCCCGCCAGCAAAGTACACACGCACCAATGTCACCGGGAACTCCCCCGGTGACTCATCGAGTGCAGAACAGGACGAAGGAAGAAGAAAGACAGGGATCGTGGCAATTGACACGGCGGGATGCCGGCGGATCAGGTAAGCGCTCTATTTACTAACCTTCCCATAAGTTTACCTACCCCGAGGGTGACTCGGAGTTACCACTTTCAGCAACTTTTTTCTACCTCGAGTCACACTCGGGGTTACCGCTAGGGAGGTTAATACTTGACCTAAGTCTGTCAAAACAAGCATCTGAACTTTTAGCAGGCCAGAAGGTAGTATAACAGTTTATAGGTCCAAACTTGCTAGTAAAAAACTTGCTCTTAAACTCTCAAAATGTGGGTGCTACTATAAGCATAAAGATACACTATCTCCAAAGCCATTTGCAAAAATTTCCAGGAAAACCTTGGCAAATTTTAGTGAGGAACAGGGGGGGAGGTTCCATCAAGATCTGTTTGGCAAGAAAATGTTTGTTGACCAGTGTTATTGTTGTGGGGTAAAGTTAAATGATGTCAGGTTATGTTAGGTTTAGTTACGTTATTAAAAATTTTTTTATTGTTAATTGTTAAAGAAGTAAGAATTTAGAGGGGGAAAGTGGCAGTGGTAGGGGCCAAAGCTAGTAAGTGATAGAAGATACAAAGGGGAGGAGGCGGATCTCTGAACCACTTTAGTCAAGTATATTATTGTGGAAAAAAATGGCAACCATAACAACTGATGTAGAATTGAAATCTGTAGTTATGGTTTCAATATCAGTTATACCAAACTAGGACAAACACTGCAAAGTACGCTATAAAAAATAATACCACCATTTCTTGCAAATCACAACGAAAAGCAGTTCAGCAAATAATGATCCAATATATTTGATTTACCTTTCATCCTTGTCATTGTATCCTGTGATTCTTTAAATAGATCATCTGCTTCCTTTTTGATCCTTGCAACCAGTTGTCCATGAGCTCCAATGTTATTTGTTTGCTCCAATCGTCTCTTTACCAGGGCATATTTCTCTATCACAGCATCCAGGCCCTAAATGTTAAATATGTTTATGATTCAAAGGTTGTCTATTTTTTTTAAAACCAGCAACTTTAACTAAAAGATAATGGTGGACATGGTGCACCATTATCACTGTTATAAAGGTTGTACTTATATATGGGGCCTGATTTATTAAAGCTCTCCAAGGCTAAAGAGGATACACTTTTATCAGTAAACCTGAGTGATCCAGCAAACCTGGAATGGATCTGGTCCAGGATTGAAAACATGTGCTAACAAATAGCAAATAACATTTAGGAAATCCATTCCAGGTTTGTTGGATCACACAGGTTCACTGATAAAAGTTTATCCTCTGCCGTTTTGGAGAGGTTTCATAAATCAGACCCATGATGTGCAAATATGTGCGGCCCGCACTGGAGTGAGTACATGTTCATGTACAATGTTTTAACAAGTTTTTCACTAGAACATTTTTTTTACTTTAAAAAATGAAACCAGTACCTGTTGAGCATCCAGAGCCTTTCTGTGAGCTCCCTCTGCTGCACGCTTGGCCTGACCTGCCTGCTGAAGACTTTGTGCAGTTCTGTCACGCAGGTTTTCTAATTGCTGTGTAAAACCTTGTAGCTGATCTTGCATGTCATTCATCCCTTTCTTTACAGGGTCCAGAACTTGTCCAATCTGTGCAGGTAATTCATTATAGTTAGTTGTCTGCAGTACAAAGTTAGACAATAACACCATTCTTTTGATTCTGAACTGATGGCAATGTGCGTTCCTCCAAAGAGCCCTTTTCTAAACCTTAATACAGATTAGGGCATAACTGGATATTTTGATCTTGAAACATCACCATTATATGTTACTGCTTTTTAATGTGCCAGTAAAAAAATATATTAAAATAATATGTTTTAAAGCCCCTTGTGCAGGGCACCATTTACCACCACTTATTTTGTGAAGAACAAAGACATGTGCAACGTTCAGTAACCCAAATCAGTTTTGCACATTTAATTGTTAATGACAATGCACTATGATGCCAGTACCTAAATATTTGTGATTTTCTTCACTAAAAATGAATACATTTATGTTAATATTTTTGTAAGTACCATTTTACAGATCAAGATAGAATTAAATGTACACATAATCACTGGAGTATCTTACCTCTAATACACGATCCTGGATCTGCTGTAAAGATAAACCCGACCCCCGTATTTTATCTTCAGCTTCCTGGAGTGCTTTTTTTGCTACTTTTATATTCTCTACCACGCCATCCACATTGTCTTCAACAGCCTTTGCTTTGTTCCTAAATAGCAATTATAAAACAGAAGCCATGATTTATAAATTAAAATTACTTTTCAAGCCGTTCTTACCGGTTCATAATTATAGAATTCAGTAACACAATTTGAGGCATGGCAACACAAACTTACAAAGAAACTTATTGATGTTTACAGTATATAATTCTCACAATTCACTCAACATATTCGAACAAATGTGCCACCCACAGAATGCAATATACAATGTGGAGTTAAATCAATAAAAAGTTGTTCCGAAACATTATCTTACAGGGAAAATAACACAGTTGTCATGGCAATAATGGCATGTATTCTAGGCTAACTCTATCATTATTACTTGAAGTATGGAATCCTCAAATGAATGATTGTAAAAAGCCTTTCCTAGCTACACTTAGGTGAGAGCATACTATCTTCTTTATGACTGTAAGAAATAAAAGATCCATAGAAACTATATTTATAGTAAATGCCACTGAAAAACATTGAAGGAGACTATGGTATTTGGGGAATATAAAGTTGAGGGTGAGTATAAAGCTTTATAACTTGCCCAAATGTTATTTTCTATTATTGGGATGAGGGCTAATTATGGGCCATATTTGTATCTTAGGCACCCTATGTGTTTGAATGAAACAATGTTTTTTTGAGTCAAATAGGTTTTGGTCTTTATACCCTCACTCCTGATGTTTTGTGCCTTTATTACTTTCCATTTGGTAATTTCCCTGCCAGAAGAAAGTCTTCAAATTCTGCTAAACTAACGTTTGCGATAGGAACATAGGAGATCCCCACTTTTTAAACAATAGCAGAGTTAGGCGGTGTGCAACCCTTAATTACGCCTTCATCGCGGGATTACCTTAATTATTTGGCTTTGAGAAATTCCTCACTAACTGTACAATATATTTAAAGATGAATACATATAAAATGTTTTGTGTCTATTTACTACATACCATGTACTCATGATAACTAGCGTAACATTTATTTAAATAACAATTAGGGCTATGTGTGAAATTTAGTTAAGTATAACTTTGGTTTACTTCATCCTAAAATGTTTTACAGACCTGGCATCCTCTGCATCAGTTTGTAGTTTCTTTGCTTTGGCGATATCTTCTCTTGTTTGTGACAACACTATTTCCACATTAGGCAACTTCTCTGCTATGCTGCGGATCTCATTGATTTTTCTTTGCAGTGATAATGCATCAACAGGAAGTTTGAGGGACAAAACATATTCACTGACTTCTTGGATAGTGGCTGGATCTGTTGAGGGTTCTAGGAGAAAAAGAATATGCACAATGGATAGTTTATTATGTATAGAATTTTAGAGGATTTTCAAGGAAATATAAAAAAATAACATTCGTCAAAGATCACCCCATATAGTTAAATGGTAGGGCACATCACTTTCAATTGTAATTACAGATATTAGTAAATGCTAAAATGTGTTGAGTACTAGCAGAACTGTGGGCTATCCCAGTGCCTGTAATTTAGAACATCTGTAACTTCTGCTTACAATTCAATGTCAGATTCACCAGCAAGAAATGCTGCAAATCAATGTTGCAATGGTGGCTCCTGAAAAATGCTGGGTTACTATACATTCCTAAATAATACGATATGCCAGGTTTTCCACTATATACTACTCTAAGATCACTTGTCAGTAAATTCAGCATCTACCATGGGGCAACTAAAAATTTACAATCCAGCATAGCATAGTTTGCTTTACTATAGTTCTTTAAATAACTGTTACTGGTGCCTGTCCGTTGTTATATTGACAGTGACTAAACTTCTCATAGAACAATATGCCTGATTTGGTACCCTCAACTAGAATTTAAAAAATCAATAATCGTGTAAAATAGTGTAAAATTGGAATCAATTACAACTCTGTTATTTATATCCTTATTTTGTGCAAAAATATACTATACTTATATCTACACTTGTTGGGATCACCATGTACAAGCTGGCAGTGATGCAGTATTTAAAACTTGTCTGAAGCTTTTGGCCCTGATTTATTAAAGTTCTCCAAGGCTGGAGAGAATACACTTTCATCAGTGAAGCTGGGTAATCCAGCAAACCTGGAATGGATTTCCTAAAAGTCATTAGCTTTTTGTTAGCAAATGTTTTTAATCCTGGACCAGATCCATTCCAGTTTTACTGTATCACCCAACCTTACTGATAAAAGTGTATTCTCTCCAGCCCTGGAGAACTTTAATAAATCAGAGCCTTTGTCTGACAGTAAAACATTGCATACCTTTGATCTCCCTTTTATATTATCTCAAGTCACATGCACGTGACAACAGTAATTCGTTATGGATGTGGATTACAATTCATTTACTGCTCATTAAAAATTTGGGAACTGCTAAACAATTTATCACTTAGGGTACACATTAATATAGCTGTAAAAATAAGATGTCACACTGGTGACATAGATAGTTATAAACATTTGACTGAGGATCTTCCCTTCTCTTCCCTGCCATCCTCATAAAAGTTTTGATTCAAAATGGTTAACTAATAGCATAAAATATAATATCATGATGGATGTTGAAAGACATTCCCAAAATGTATAATTTTTTTGTATCAGGTCTGAATTTTAGATTTAGATTTTTACAGAATAATTGTACTATAATTTTACTATGAAGAAATATATAGTTGCTGTAATACTTATCCCCGTGGGTGAACCAATGTTATTTAAAGGCAAGTATTCACTTTTTAATCTAGATCTCACTGCTCACAAGAAGGAATGTTAACAAAGTGTGCCAGTGCAATCATTAAATTACAGTATATGATTGCTATAGGACCTAATGCACAGGCTGTCAAAAGTTGCCTGGCTACACAATGGGTCTGGTTTATCACCAGTACAGGAGAAGATAGACTATCGTGGCTGAACCTGGGTGCTCCAGCAAACTTGGAATGGATCTATTCCAGGGTTGAAAACATTTGCCAAATAAAAGCTAATGTTTTTAAGAAATTAATTCCTGCAAAAATATCATTAGATCTGGACGTTTTTATGGAATAAAACAATGTATATGAAGTGTGTGACTATGCAAAAAAAATAGTTTCATGAATCTCTATAGGCATTTACTACCTGTTTTTACCTATTCACTTTGTAACCAATCACTTTGCAGTATTGTTTGTCTCTATCAAGTTAAGTCAGCCACTACCTGTAGCTAAGGTGTGATTTGGTTCAGCAAAGTAATCCTACAAAGGCTGCTCTGATATTAATATAATAAGCTGACATTTTAAGAAGTCAGCAGCTTAGCTTGTTGCTCAGACATGTAGTCTGATTAAACAGTCTGTACAGGTAGCACCTGAACCTGGCTCACGTGGATGAAATAGACACTGACGTTTGCAGAACTCAAGTCTAGTACATTACAGGATATCTCTTGCCTAATATAGCTTCTGTGGTTGGAAACATCCAAGTAAAATACGGGTATGTTAACTTTAGAATAGGCACAATTTAGTTAATGTTAGGCCAAATACAGAGAACAGTATAATCAGCAGTTTATCCTAAGGACTGTAAACCGACAAGGGGAACTGAAGTAATAGAAATCAAAAAGGAACTGAATTACATTCTTGTAACCAATGCATAAAGGTAGTATTTATGACTGGTACAATGAATAGTAATATATAAAGCACAGTTTTCCATTTTGGCTTTAAAAAAATTAGGTTATAATCTTTTTTTCTATAAATTGCTAGTAAACCATTTTAGTACATTGTCAATGATGAAGAATGGGTTAGCTGTTTTGGAGATATACCTTCTTTCTTGGTAATTGTATAGCACATGATCATCATCATTTACGTTCTTTAAATACTGCAGCAGCCAAGTATGAAAAATCTGTGTGACTGTTACCTGTCAGAAAATCTCGAACTTGCTGTATGAATTGCTTGGTGATTACAATGCGTTGTTCCATATCTTTTCTGGTCTGAGTCACTTGACTTACCAAATGCTGGGCATTATCTTTGATTTGATTGGCTGTTTTTTCTGCTTCATTTATCTAAAAACAACATATATTGTTTTATTCTGTATTATTCCTGTAATGCATTGAGAAATCACGTGTAGCAGATTGTCATTGAATTTATGCTTAAACTTTTTTTCCAGTCTTTGAAAGTTATGAAGATATGTGTGCCCCATACAGCTTGCACAACTGAAAAAAGCTTCAGGCCAGTGAGAATACTCTCTGAGAACCATTACCTTTACACTACTTTAATATCAATCAGATAGTCCTAAAAGAAAAGACCGAACATGGGGTATTGTAAAATGGCATTTGCCCCAAGGAAACACTTCATTAATTTAATCTACAGCTAAATACAAAAGCAACAAATCATTTGTCATTAAATATGAAACTTTGATCTGCCAAAGAGCCACCAAAATCAATATGCAGCTAAACAACATCAGTGTGGAAAATATGCGATAGCAAAGTGATATCATTGCAAATGCAGAATGACAGAATCTGCACATATTAAAATTCATGCCATGTTTTTATACAGATTAAAACATAGCAAATTGGAATGATTTAAAAAACTTCAATATTTGGTCTTAGATAGATGTAAAATCTTTTAACTCCTGCTATCTAGAGATCAGTTTTCTTACTGAACTGTCACAATTTAGCAGACATGGACAGTGAGAAAAAATCTTTTTATGGTGGTGAAGGAAAGTTTCCCTAACTTTCGCTCGGTTTACCCATTATCCCTGTGGCAGTAATTGAGAGGAAATCTCTCTAATGGTGCATATGCTATAGAGGCATGTGCAAGATACCCATATGGCAGTAAAAAAAATCAAAAGAGGTTTTAGTCTTTCCCCACTCTATCTAAAAATAAATAAATAAATTGGACTTGTACTTTAACATACTGTATTTAGTTTGGTAAAACCCTTGTTATTAGCAAAAAGTAAATATACTGTGGTGTTTACTTACCATCTGAGCATTCTTCATCAGCTGGTTGCTGAGGTCCAGGAGATCTTTGGAAGTTTTCTCCGAGCTTCTTAGGGCATTCATGGACAAAGGGAATGCCCCTCTGCAAAGAGTTCCCACTTTACACAATGTAACATTATTCCTTCGACATATGTTTCCGGGACAGTTTTCTGGGGTGCATGAGTCTGATCTTATACCCTCGCAGATCTACAACAAATAAATTCAATATAATGAGATCCCATGTTTGTACTTTCATTATGAAACAAATTTGCATGCACAAAACCCCAAATTTACCATTATTCGAACAACATATTTTAGGATTCTTCATGAAATTTATATATATATATATATATATATATATATATATATATATATATCACATGGGATGGACATATGTAGGCCTACATAAAAAATAATCAAAAGAAAATAAATATAACATTTAATGTATCTCTGCTTCAGGCAATGACCCATGTGGTCTTGCAATAGGCCTGATTTATGAAAGCTCTTCACTTTTATCAGTGAAGCTGGGTGATCTAGCAAACCTTGAATGGATTTGGTCCATTATTATTATTACTAATATTATTATTATTATTATTATTATAGATTTAAATAGCGTCAACATATTACGCAGCGCTGTACATTAAATAGGGGTTGCAAATGGCAGACGAATACAGACAGTGACACAGGAGGAGAGGAAGAGCTTGCAATCTAGGATTCAAAACATTTGCTAGCAAATGAAGAATTATTCCAAGTTTGCAGAATCATGCAGCTTTACTGATGAAAGTTTATTCTCTCCAGCTTTAATAAATCAGGCCAAATGTGAGAGATCAATACAAGACAGACAAAAGCAAACAAAAAATACACTTTAATTTACACATTTTGTTTTGAGTTACCCTGTTAATGGTTGGTGTAAGATCTGGGTAGGACAGTTCATCTTTAAGTGTCTTCAGGTCCTCCAATGCCTCTTGGATCTTTCCTTCAACCCCATTTAAACCCCTTCTACCTTCTCTTGATTGGGATACAATTGCAACAGCTGCTGCTATGGATTTTGCAGACTCCTGTGTTGACTGGTAGGCAGAACTAACAATAGTATATAAACCTAGGCAAAAGCAAACATGTTCTGTTAATAATGCTCATCCAGATTTTTCTCTTTTTACAAGGCTCAGTCCACCTAGATTTTTATTTTATTTCTTGATAGATGTTAGAGAGGTACCCTACCTAGGGACTCAAATAATGAGACCCATGTACTTCAGTATGCTTCCTATGTCTATTGTAGGATGCTTCTGCTTTTCCTGCCTCGTCTTTAATTTATTTAAAGAATAGAGAATGCCATAGGAGACGGTTGAACACACAAAGGTACGAAGAAATACACAGCTATCTAAAATCCAGCTGGTATAGTATGACAAACGAGAATCCAGAAATGATCTATATCTAAAATATGACTTTTTGGTGGACTTACCCTTTATTACAATAGCTGTATTTGTTTCCCCTCTATTTGGATGGTAAGAATAATTTTTTTACCTGAAGCATTTTGAGCCTCCATATTTCCTTTCTGGGTAATTTTTCCCTGGTAAAGCATATAAATATTGTTATAGTAGAGTCCCAAGGAGCCCAAGTCGTTTGAAAGGGTCTCAAAACCATCTAAAGGTGGCAGGTCAGGATTTAGCTTTCTCATGTCCTCTCTGTAAAAAACAAAAAATGTCTTTGTAAAAAACAAAAGCATTACACATTTTCCTTGTTCCTGTAGGTAGAGCAGCCTAAATGCTAATATTAAACAATATATTTTTTTACACAATTTGCATAATGATTCATTATATGATTTATCATATAATGGGAAAGTGGAGAATGTCCATTGATTTATTAGTGAGCATAATTCTCAAATTGTTTAATATGTTGTACTGCTTGTTTAAAGTATAGTTGGGAAAACATGTTTTCAAAGCCTTCCACTGTAGTTAATTTCAATGTTTCGACATTTATTTACACAGTTATTTTTTTGCTGAGGATATCTTCATGGTTAATTGCCACTGGGCAAAAATCTTATAGATCACATTGAAAAAAGGAATTCTGGTGGGATCTAGTTGCAGTTCCCAAAAGTGAGTTCACTTATCCCATAGGTTAAACATAGTAATTGCTAGGTACGCTGTTGATACAAGGAGTGTAAGAGTTGCCACTGCTTTACCTCATTTTTACCAGTTGGTTTTCCATGCGTACAAGCTCATTGTCTGAGACACCTGACCCACTTGACAGTTTCTGAATACGCTTAAGTTCTTCATTGCACATGGCTATCCGGGGTCCAAAATCTACAGTAGACTGTCCTCCATCGATCGCACTTGCATTTCGTAGGGTTTGCATTTGAATACCAAGAGTCCTAAGTTCATTGTCATAAAACTGAAAACAGGAATGGCATTGCTTGCAGTCTGGGTATGTTCCAGTATATCCCCTTTCACAGGAGTCACATTGTGTGCCTATAACACCTTGTTGACACAAGCACCTTCCAGTTGTCTTATCACAACCAATATCAATGGTTCCTCGAAAGTCACAATTGCATGCTGTGTAAAAACAAAATAAATCAGTCATTTAAATTTCACTTCTATGTAAAAAAAATATTTAACCATGTCAGTATTCTCAACTAAATAATAAAATACTCAATTTTAAAAACCAAAAATACAGTATACAGCCAGCATTTTATGTTATGTCGTAAACAAGCGTATGAAACAAACCTTGACATCCAGTCTGCAAGTTTCCATACATCCTGACCGGGCACTCAGTGCACCGCTGACCACCAAAGCCTTCTCTACATAAACACTGGCCAGTGACCTACAATGAAAACAATATTAATTAATAATGTATAACACTAACTAACTTACACAACCAACTGTGTCCACAGTGCTTTTACTGTAATATTCAAACTACTACAATCATTACTATTTATTAGCTCTATGGTTTGTAATATTGAATACTACATATTACATAATATTGTCTAGTCACAGTTTGGCTTTTAGGGGCTTATATGACTTGCTAATTCCTGTTCAGAAAAAAATTGTGTAAAATTGCTTTTAGACTGTTTTGCCTGAGGAAAAGTACAAATGTACTCAAAACGCATCAGATGACTGTTACAAGAATTATGTATACTAGTTTTAGGGAGAATGAAAATGCTAGAGGGAAAGAAGTGCAAGACGTAATATGAATAGGCTTTTAAGACTCTATGTGATGTTCAAATATTGAAAAATATGCCAGGAAAGTGTAATTTAAAAAAATGCATTGGTGATTAAAGATATTACTCAAAAGAAGGCTGTTTCTTTTATTTAAACCATTCAAACTTTGGTGGAAAAATGGATACCAGACAATCAAGTGAATATGAAAGAATGAGACACAGGAGAACACTGACAACAGAAGCTACAAGAATGCTGTATCATGAGAAGGAATAGGGGATTCGGCAAGAATAGAGAGTATAAAAAGAAACAACAGTAAAAAAAAAAAAAAACTAATACACATTGACTACATAGCAAGACTGAACTTTTCATCTTGTTCTTCAGAAGGTATATTGTATTGAAACTGAGTAGCTGGTAATTATTTCAGTATGAACATCTTTCCTTTACCTGATTACACTGAAGACTATACGAGTTCCTGGGATGACAATCGCACAGTTGACAGCCTCTTCTACTAGCAATATTCCAGTATTGGGAAGCACACTGATCACACCGTAAGCCTATAACATTTGGAAGACACCGACACTGTCCAGTTTCACTGTCACATGGCTGGTCTGTGGCAGTCCCTTGAGGGTCACAGTCACACTCTAAAGCAAAGAAAAAAAATCAAGTAAACCTTATAATATTAATCAATTGAAACATAACTGTGCCCCATGTTTAGTTAACCCAAATCCTGATTGCTATTAGCCAAGGATCCAACTGTTTTTTCTATGCCATATACCTTTAGGATCCTGATAACAGAATTGCTCTGTTTAAAGGCTCCAAAAAATAAAGTATATGATAAAGAAATAATGGCATTACCCTGGCAGATCTCATACAGAGAATAAAGGAAAGCTGAAATCGCTCCATATTTGTTCACCTTCTCAGTATCTAAATCTATTCATGCATTAAAGAACTCTTTTTTTAACAATTTGCTCACAGCAACCACTACCATTTTCTAAACTTGAATGACCATATTAAAGAAGCTTACAGTCAGCTAAGAAAACACATAACCTTCATGGTCCAATACATTAAAAGAGGAATTTATTCTTAATGTAATTTTTTTACTCTTTTCTTTAGCTCTCATGCATTGTCTACTTTATACCCTTTGTTTCAGTTTCTGCTTGTCAATGATAGATCAATTCCAAGTAACAGTAAACTCAATTACTGGAATGCAAATGGTACTGAGGATATATTTCTATTAAAGTGGTAAAGTAATAAAGGCAGACTGATCTTAGACTGAAGCTAATTCTAGAGTAGTGCTGTAGGTTGCAGCATCATGGCCAATGTGATATGCACAAGAATAATATTTCAGCATTAAATCTTGTTTATTTTACATATACGAAAGTGTTAAAAATCATTTGAGAAGGGTAAAGGTGCGTACACACTTCCAATTTTTATCGTTCCAATCGAACGACGAACGATCGATTGGGCAAAAAATCGTTCGTAAAAAAGTAACCAACGACGCCGANGAACGAGGAAAGTCGCTGGAAACGAACGACCGGACCGACGGATCGGATTGGACGACGATCGTTGAACATCGTTCGTGTGTACGGTCGTTCGTTGATCGTCCATGTTCAGAGCATGCGTGATGAACCAACGTCCGTTCACTTTCCTGTCGTGCACATAGTTCCTCTATCGCTCAAACGATCGTATCTATTGTGTGTACAATATCTACAAACGATCGTGTCGTTAACTCTATGTGCAGGATCGGTGCTATACGATCGTTCGTATATATCGTGCATGAACGTTCGTCGTTCGTTTTCCAACGATAATAATTGGAAGTGTGTATGTAGCTTTAGCCAAGTAGCCTTGGTAGTCAAAACAAGTAATTTAAAAAAGCCATGGATTGGTAACTTTATTGCCAATTTGATCACTTTTAAGTATTTGACTCACAATATGACTCTATATAGCTCCATGGATACCTCTTTACACAATCTGCAGATCTGATTATTCTTTAAAGGATATAAATGCTTACTGAGATCACTGTAGCAATATACTACCTATATACATATTGGACTGGACAAAGAAAAAAAATTATTAACTAAAAAAATGTAAATTTTACCCCAAAGCAAAATATTTATGTGACTAAAGAATGAATTTACCAATCAACAAGACAATGCTTGCAAATGCTTGAAAAATCTTTTTAACCCTATGTTAAACTTTATATGAACCTTTAAAATTCAGGATTGAATTTAAAACTTTACATTTCAATGTCTTACACTTTACATGCTCTTGTAGTTTGTTGCTGCCCTCCAGTGGTGGACATTTGGTAAGATGTAAAATTTGATTTTACTGTGAATTTACCATCTGCAAAAATATTGTAACTTCTTCTATGAAAGGAGATTCTTGGGTCTCTCACTGGGATTCAGGTTAGTGCATACATAAATAGAACCATTATTCAATTGCATACCGTATGATACAGGAGGAACCTCTGTTCACATTTGGCAGCAAAAAAATGTAAAAAGTTAAAATTACAATGAGCTGTACAGTGGGTCTAAGAGCAGCAGGTACAGCAGACTCTACTGTTACCACTCTGTATATCAAGCAGAATTATACATCCTTGTATCTGTAAAGCTTAGTGTACTTATGCATTCAGTGGCTGCTAGTTCTTCTTTTAGAATGTTTATTATGATTATTTATAGCTTTAGGTAATAAAAATAATGTACAGAATTGTCTTTATTATCTTTTTCTTAGTATATTTAGAAACATAATTATTTGCTAGAAAAAAATGTATACAATTATGGTGTACTAGCAATATGTGTACCCATGCAAACAGTGCTTTTAATAACATGGCTCACACTGACTAATACCAAGTAATATAAAGTAAAATATAAAATGCATCATATACAGCAGGAAGTCTTCAACTCCTGTCCTGGAGGGCCACATACAGACCAGAGTTCGATATAAATGTAATTTTCTTTACTGCTGTCTATTTTAGAAATACTAAAAATGGTCTGAGGTTGAGGACCCCTATATATAGCAATGTGAACACAAGGTTGTTTTCAAAGAGTAGGCATCAAACTAAATAATTAGGTATGATCATTGTTAGTTAATCAGCATTATTATTACACTTCTTGAGGAGGAATAAAGAGGACAAACAAATAAACCTTTCCTTTCCAAGTAAAGAGATCTTAAAATAAGATGCATATGGAGAATATTTTGTGACCTAAAAGAAAAACCCTCTAATGACAGATATAATAAAAATAGCATGCATAAATAATTGAATAATAATATGTGATTGGTAATTTATCCTTCTGTCACTTACTTATACATCCCTGTGGATTAGAACCACTGAGGGAATAAAACCCAGGCTTGCACTGGTCACAACGCTCTCCTCCAACATTTTCTTTACAGATACATCTTCCGTTTGTTTGATCACAGCTACCCCCAGCAATGCTACCCTCTGGATCACAATCACAAGCTGAAACAAACATTAAAAAGTCACTCATTCTTATCAGCATTTTTTCATTATCAGGACTTTTTTTGTTCAAAATGTATCAAACTTGTATGGAGACTTTCATTGCTCTAGCTGAAAAAGTTTCAAGTAATACCGTTTGTTTTATCTCAGGAAAAGCATTTATATGACCACTTCATGTCATCAAAGATGTTTAAATATTTGTGTGTCTATGGCTGATTTATAGGCATATGCTATAAATAAAAATTAAAGCTTCATTAACCACTTAGAATAATTATTTCTTGTGATTTCATTAATATTAATTTCATTGCAAATTTTATTTTAATATTTCAAAGAAATTTCATAAACTTTTTTTGGGATTCTGGCACAGAAATAATCTCAAATTGAATGCTGTTGCTGTTCTAATAGTACAGGTTTCTGCTTTTTTGTAATTTGCCCATTAACCTGTCTCTAGTGTAAAAAAAATAAAGTGCTGTGCTGTTGTGGATAAAAGGAACTTTAAGGTGTATCCATTACTTAAAGCTACCTTGCAAAAAGTACCAATACTCTAAAATTCAAAGGTGATCTATTTAAAAATTGCAATAATAAGCCTTTCCACTGGCCAGCATTATTGGGATGGGGATTTATGATTCATATCATCACAACTATTTCCTACTATATTAACTATGTCCATAGGGTTTTTTTTATCTGGGATATGTTTATTTATCTCTTTTTTTAACCTGACTTCCTATGTATGTAACTATATATAGGCTGTGATTTCATTTATAGGCCCTCTTCCCCTATTTCAGAATACTGGAGAACTCTGCAAAGAAGTTATAATTATTATAAAAAAATGTAACACAGATCTGATGAGGTTACCTAGCTTCAATGGACAGTTGTGAACCAGCACAACAACCTCCAACCACATTGCCTTTTGTCCTGGTTGTTGAAAAGTGGGTGAGGTGTTTGTTCAGGCAGTGGATTAAATGGACTAACAGACATGCAAATAGTGTCTGAGATCTACTGTAAATGCCTGCTGGATCTACAGTGAACTGTATGTGTAATTTGTGTTTGTAGACATTGAATAAATATTTAAAGTACATATATTGTGTATGCATTTAGTATTTAAAAAAAAATACTGACTCTAGGGAACCACATAATTTATGAAAACACAGTTAAGGTAGAAATTCAGCTAGCACAGGATAAAATGCATATACAGCATAAAGTTACCTTTACATTAGTCATTTTGAATACTTTAGTGACATGGATGATGGAGTTTATGATAATACATATTTGTAAATGTTGGTTTGGAACATGGAATCATTGTGGTCACACAAAAGTGTGTACATCATTACTACCTGTCATGGCTTATTTAGGTTTTGTATTTTAGCCACTAATAAATGTACTTTTTCTCTACAGTAACCTAATTAAAAATTTTTCCGGGTACTCCAATAAATTCAATGAACAACTTTCCCCATTAATATTATTATTAGCTATAAAACATCCTACTATGAAGGCTACTTACAAACACAGGCATCTCGATGGCCGATGTCCCGATTAGGATTCCTGTAGTAATCAGGTTTACACCGCTCACAATTTGTTCCTGTGGTGCCATCAGCACAATCCTCACATACGCCTCCACTCACTCTGCCACTAGCTTCATATACCGCAGGGTCAAAGCGACATTTGTCCGAGTGATTGTTACAGTTGCACTCTGGAAAAAATGAGACACAGATTACTAACATGAAACACAATGTGATTTTACTGGAAGACCAAAGCACCCAGATTGGACACTACGGTCTGGTGGAATGAGGCATGGGCCAACTTCTAATATCTCCATAGGAATTTAGTAGCAAGATCAGTTTGCCAAAGTTTCCAGCTCCATTTTTGAATTATCTGTTTTTTATATAATATTTGGTTGAGAAACATTCCACATGTGACAAAATGAACTAAAAATCTAACAGCAAAAGAACAGACAGGAGTGGGACAGCCATGTTGATACAACAGGCCAAGAAATTCTCACCAAAAGAAAGAGAGTCCAAAAGATATAAGAAAGAAAGCTATTTCAATTTCCAGCATGAAAATCTAAAATACCGGTTGGATATAGACTAACTTTTAACTTAAAGAAAAAAGAGCAATGTCGCATAAACTCTACCCAGCAACACTTCTACAAAACTACTAGTTAACTTTAATACCTTCCAGACCTGTCCTCATTGTTTTCTTACAGCCATGACAATAAATTCTGTAAATTATTAATAGCACAAATTCCCAAAAGTCAGTGAAGCATTGCAATTTGTATTTCATGACTATAGAGTTGCCTTCCTATTAGCAAATAGGGATCATATCATTACGCACGATGCAGTTCACAAAAATTACCAGTAGATGATGACAAAGCATTACATTTAAATAATATTTAAAGCGCAAAAGTAACAAACAGGCTATCATGATTATCAAGTAATAGTAAAGTAATCAGGTCATCTACAAAGAGAGTTAGGCCTTCTCCAGTTGAAATATTTTTAGGAAGAGACCCTGGTGCCAGATCTTTATTTTAAACAAAAGTTCTCAAGTTACAACATAACCTGACATGTATACTTCTAGACTCAACGTATAAGGATCAATTTGCCTTGTAATCATTGCATCTTGTACTTGGTGTTACCAAAGCATAAAACATAACTGTTATGTGTTCCTACCAAGGTATGAATTTCCAATGGCATCCTTTAGGACTAGGAGGCAGTTTGGTGGCTAGCTCTCATGTGTTAATATGTGTTAAACTTGGTCTCTCCCTGTATGTTTATTCTAATGACAATGTTCTCCCTTATTTTTAGGCTCAGTGACAATAATTACCAAGGCAAATAAACATCACAATATATATATTTTTTTTTTTTATATTTATATATAATATATATTTATATATTTTTTTTATTTATATATATATAGATTGCTAAATTAGAATAGTGATTGTACAGCCTATATAATATAACCATAGAAATGTAATGTTAAATAGTAATTAGTAAGTACAGTAGCTATTAGTAGTGTAGTAATTATATGATTAAATGATGTGGTTTTGTATTTATTTATTTACAAATACAAAAAGTATTGTATAATGTTGTAACTGTGAATCCCTGAAACTGTGAAGTAAATGTATAGCTAAAATGCTTTTAGTATTGTAGTTGTTTTACAGAATACAAAACATTAAATTTAACTGTAAATGTATTTGATGCTGCCTGTGTACCATTGAAGACATTTCCCTTCACTTCCCAGAGACACAACAGGAAGATGAATTCTCCTAAGTGAGAGTAATTTTTTTCTTGAAGAGTCCTAAAATTTCTTATTCTGGGGTCATCATTGGGTAATCTAGTCAAAAATGGTGATCTTTATAGAATATAGTATAAGTACTGACTACTAGTTCCTAGTTATGAAGAGGTGTTTATAAAACTTACTTTTGCACACATTAGGATTGTTTTCGTCAGCTGGCCTCCAGGGCAGGTCATTGAAGAGGTCAGCACAACTTTCACAGTTAGTTCCAGCAGTGTTATGTTGGCATACACATGTATCATGTACCTGAAGCAAGACATATAATCATTGGCAAGTATTCAGGTAAAGATTAGAGTTACATACATGTAGCAATAACATGAGGTATTTAAATAAATAATGAATTGCATGCATTCTATAACCCTGATATTCATAAAAATAAATTCTGTTGCACTGTTCTGCTGAATAATGCAAACATGCAAAAAAAACAAGTCTGGGGGGTTTAATGTCTAGTTCACTAACATGAAATCACAGCTTCTATATATTTCCTCTGAAAATAGGCTTGTAGGCAAGCAAGGAAGAAAGTTACCTCAATTAACAGTTAAGGTGGAAGTCTTGTGGTTCCCAGTTCCACTGAATGCGGCTTCAAATGCTTCCACCATAAATACTCTTACAAACCTAATGCTGAGGATACTCATTTTCCATGAGCCTCTCACTTCTGCAGCTAGCACCAGAAACTAACAGCTGCAGAGAAGGCTAAGAACTATGATCTTATACCCCTGCCCTTTATACATGACACTGGGAACTACATAGAAAGCCAAGAGCACCATGCATTTAAACAGAAACCCAGGTAGTACAATCAGCAGATTAAAAAAAAATTAATTTGATTCAGGGAACATTTTAGGATAGAACAGACTAATCTCTCCAAAACAGAATCCTTGAAGGAAGGACATGAATAAATCATCATGTGAATATGTGTTTGGTCAAAATATAATACTAAAGATCAGCCACTCTCAACCAGGGTTCCATGAAACACTGAGGTTGCCAGGAGTTCCATGAGCCGTGGCTGATGCTCTTTCCTTTGATGGTGCCTACATCACTTAGCAGAGCCAGTGGCATAATACCAATGACCTTTGCAAATGTCTGTAAGTGGCATTCTGACAACAAACGTATGGGGCATTTTTCCCCATTATTCCCCAATGTATGTATTTAGCAGAGGGGCCCAGAAATCTGATATTCACTTCAAGGGCTCCTCTGGGTTAAAATATTTGAGAAAGGCTGCTGTGTGTATACTTGAAGGAAATTATCACAAGTATACAAGCTGAGCCCAAGAATCAAGCATGGTTTATTTCACAGGCATCATCAAATGCAACGCATTTCAGTAGTTTTGCTTCAAAATAACGCAAAGAAAATGTATCTTGTTGTGAAAATAAAAAAATGGTAAATTAATTCACCTGAATATCACCATATGGGTCTCTTTCTGGCACAGCACCAGGTACACATCTGTCGCCATGGCCATAACAGAAGCAGCTGCCGTGAACGTGCATCTCATTTATTGCATAGAATGCATTGGGTTCTCTGTATCTTAGGGGTGGAAGGTGTGTCAATTGAGTGAAATTAATCCTTAGGTTGGTGAACTCTCCAAGCTCTGAAAATAAAAAGAGGTGAGATGTTTACAGTCATATTTTTATGCCTATTATACCCTATACATGCAAAAGTCTCTGATTTACTATATATTTAAGGATTTCGGAAACACAGGAGAAAAAGAAATGCAAATTGCAGTAGAGGTACGTGAGATTGTTTGCCAAAGAAGTGCCAAGTAAAGGCAACACCTGGTGTTCCTCATAAAGGAATGGGTGTTGAAGTTACTGAAGTTGAAGACAGGGTTACTTTAGGAGCATTTAAGGGCAAATCGGTGCAAAATTATTGATATTTCAGGTGCAGATGAAATCTGAAGGGGTTAACCTCCCACTTACTTTCCTCCCTTTAGTACTGTCTGCTGGTACAAACCTGATGTCCTTATTTTCTTTTGCATTTTTTTACAATATAAAGTAAATTAGGAATACATATTAATACCAGGCACTTTCTTTATAAATGCAGGTGAATGTGGGAACACTGGCACTTATGCATTTTTTGGTAGACCTTGAGGTTTGTTTCACATTTCATTTTTGACTCAACCTTAAAGGGCTTCTTTATTATTTAGGTTGGCCAAGGGAAAATAATATTACTTATTACAAGGTTAATATATCAATTCTATTCAGGAACCGGGCCATTTGTACTATAAATATGGTAATTATGCAAGTACAGACATCCAAAGTTTTGGGCCAGTCCTTTCTGTTGCATCCTGGCCCGAACTATTGATCTCTTAAGCTGACAATCACATTTATGGACTAATATTTAAACCTAGGAGGTAGGAGGGGGTGGTCCAACCCTCAGCTGTTATCCTAAAGTGGATAACTGCATATTAGAATATTTGGAATTCGATTGCTCTTGAGGCATTTAGGAAGAGCTTGACAGTTTTGTGCAGACAATTTATTATTCATCACTCTTATTAGTCTAAGCATTTTTTAGATAAGTGGGGATACTTACCATTGACTGTAGGTGTGGTGGTATGCTCAGCAAACTGGCGAAGCTGGTTGAACACATAGGCACAAACAAATCTTGCCCAAGGCTACCAGCACTTTAAACCATTTTTAGAACAGTGAAATTTAACTTTTTCGAGAATTAGCTCCAAGTAAATACTCAAACATGGATCATTTAAAATTTTATCAATAACAAATTTTTGATCCCTATATACTTTATTTTAGTAAATTAAACACTAAAATTGTTCTTACGATTAATTTGTTGACTTTTGGACACAGGAACTGAAAAAGCCATTGCCATTGGACTAAAGCTTATCTAAAACAGAAAATAAAAGAATCTATTAAATATGTAATACACAACATGTGCTAAGAATAGGAGACGTAACATAAATTAAAGTCTGAGTATAGGCAAAAGTTTTTTCTAGCTTTGATTAGTATACAGGCTATTAAAACGTCTGTCAGGCTTGTATTGCTATCCCACACTAAATTACAATAACACTATTTGTCCTGGTTACCATTTTTACCCAGAAAGTGGCTTGAAATACAATGGTATGAGAATTATTATTTTAGAGACAACTAACTAAGGGGAGAAATCCTTTTAAAGATTCTTTTTACTTCCTGTTGCATCCTTCCTGTCAACAAAAATAAAATGAAAGGAAATCTCCCCAATGATACATAAAATATACTGACAGGAGGTTTAATCATCCTGTACTCTGTACAAAACTAAAAAAAAAGTTTGGCTATATGTTTAATTAAGGTAAAATTAGTTGTACCAGTGGTTTACATCATTAGAATCAGAACTAATGGGACCTTATCAAAATATGTAGATTACCAGATATTCGAAAAAAGGAAAGAAAAGGGGACTTTACTGGCAGTATATGAGTATATATATCTAAATAGGTTACAATTATATTTCTGTACAATAACAATATTTTTGTAAAAAAAAAAAACATTTAATATAAACATTAAAAACAAATGATTACAAAACAGGACATGCAGTACATGTGCCTAAAACATCCTCAATGACACATCCTCAAATATTGGTACAGAAATAAAATTGTAACTTATTTGGATATATATACTCATATACTGCAGTTAAAGTCCCCTTTTCTCTCCTTTTTTCAAACATCTATTAATCTTGGGATGTGGCAGGTGTACATTAACTGAGTTGGCTGTGGGATGCTCTGTATGTTTTATCGCATATGTACATTACTAGTTAAAAAGAAAGAAGCTATGAAAAATAAAATATGTTGGGTGTATGGTGGACACAACAAAAAGATGTCAGGATTTACTAGAAGCAGATCCATTCAAAAAACTTTCCATTAAGGTCTGCAAAGTGCAAAATCTAGAAACGTTTTAAAAGAATGAACAATTCCAGTGTCACATCCCTTTACTATGAGAAACCCTAGGCACCTTAAACCTTAGGCATTATTTTCACTATAAAGAATATCACCAGGTCTCTCATTTGTGTTTTTTTTTAACTCAAAACACATTTCAGGCTTTTCTTGTACAACTAGTTTTTGGGAGATCCTTCCTATGGCTTACACATTTCTAAAAGGATGCTCACAGCTTTTCTTATTTTACTAAGATTGTACCTAGTGGCTATTGTGAAGGCTTTATTCTCCTTTTCAAAAGTAAGCTAAGAAAAGTACATTGTAAAAGGAAACAGCAATTTCTGCAAAACAGACAAAGGTTTGCTAAATTCGCTCAAGGCATATAGTTTAGAGAATTATTTTAAGTGATATGAAAACTGTAAATAATTCACATATTTTCCTTATATATATATCTTCTGATATTGTAAAATGTATTAAATGAAATATTTTCCATGTAGCCCTATTGTCAGTTCTTTTATAATACCAAAACAACAAATCCTGCCAAAATATATTTTCAGCATGTCCGTTTGTTTTTAGAGTTATAGTTACTAATTTTACCTTTCCCCCATGCCTTGGGTTTCCATACAGATCATGGCACCGCACATCACCTAGGTTTTGAGGTCGGCCCTGTAGGATATGTGGAAAAGCAGTGGCACAATCAAAGGCTAAATACTGATAAACCTGCCATGTCCTGCCAAAATCTAAGGACCTCTCTATTAACATGCCAGCTGGTCGGGGGCTCTGTAAAAAGAAAGGAAAGGAGGACAAGTTATGTAAGACAGTTACGTCAATCAATGAATCAGAACGCATCACATGTTACTTTTATATAATACTACATTTATTGCATAAAAAAAGGCAATGTTATGTCACCACTCAAAATCACATCAAAATTCATCTTATGTGTCACCATGTGTCCATGGTTTAGATCAGGGGTTGGCAAACTTTTTGGCTCAGGGGCCACAATTATTTAAAATTTGATAGACGGTTGGGACAGTATCAGATGGATGGAGAGTGTTTGTATAAACTAAAATAAATTATGTGTAAAAACAGGCCAGATTTAAAAGCCCAACAGGCCGCATATGGTTTATGAGCAGTAGTTTGCCCATGCCTGGTTTAGATTAAGCTTCTTTTTCATTTACTTCTCCAAAAATTGTTAGTCGTACTTATGCACACCTGCATTCATTTATGAAGATTATACTTATGAAGAAATTGTAGGAACTGAATGAGTAACCACATTCCTTGACAAAAATTTAAGTAAGACAGACTACAGTTGTGGCATATTTAGAAACCAGATACTACAAGATGCCTACTTGTGACTTTACTTTTCAAAAAGCTCTTTATTTATTGTATTCCTCAACAAACCAGTCTTGATAAAGTAAACGTTTGATACATTATGAATACTCCCTCTATATCATCCTATAAAACAAATGAAACCCCATGAAAGAGAAAGAATTGTACAAACCACATTGGTGAGTCACATGGGTATATACAGGGTATATGCACATATTCACTTTAGGTCAGTAGGCACATGTCATTGAGTATATAGTGATGTATATATTTGATTTTACATCAAAGCACACAACAGAGTATCCTCAAAAAACAGAAAATTCAACAAAAATTTGTGACTATCTTTTTGATACCACAAAATAACCATTTTCAATTAGAATACCTTGCATGCTTGTTGGGATTTTCAGTTCTAAACAATACAGCTTGGTGTAAAATATTCAATGGTTGAGTTTTATTCAATCGTTTATGTGATATAACAGGTCACTTCCTGAGTGTAATGACAGTTTTTCATGGTTACTATGTACTAAATGCAAAAGACATACCCTGAAATCCAGAGTGACATCACTCAGCTGAAACTTCCTATCCGTATCAAATTGCAGGTAAACTGAATCAACACCTGTGTAAGGAATCAAAAATACAATATTCAGTTTGTGAAAATACATCTATCTATCCTGTAAAGTGCTGAATAGTATATCAGTGGTATTTAAATGTAATAGTAATAATACTTAAATACTTATCAGTAACTTTTTAAAAGGGGTTCTTCATACAAGGCAAAGTGCCTATGTATGTACTTACACAAATTCCCTATTGTGGGCTAGTATTAGACACTTCAGGGATTCGAGAATAAGTGCTACATTTTAGGAATCCAATTTAAAGATTCAGGTTTTGTATTTAGGGGAAACATTTGAAGACAGAAACATGGGGCTACTAACCATTGCTGGTTTGTTTTTTAAATGGGGGTTCCAGCATAGTGGTCAAGGTTATACCCCGATTATTTTTTATTGTAAGCAGCAGAGACATCCATCATTTTAATTTGGAATGGGAATGACCCCACCAACACATACATTGGAAAATGCTGCACCAGGAACATATTATCTGTTAGTGAACTGGTGTTCTTGGAGAAATATTGGCATTTGTTTCTTAATTATTTGTTTCTGACATTAGTTGTCATGTTTATTAAGAGAAAAAAAAAACAATTGCCGGTAAACAGTAAAATACTCTCAATATCTTTCAACGTATGCAGAAATCACATACCATTTTCAGATTGCCACCAACGAAGATGACCAATTGGTGACACCACATTCAGAATCCGGTGACTGATTGAAGAAAAAGGATCTCGTGAATCACAGCGACAACATTTAAGCTGACCCTAGAAGAGATAAAGAGGATATAAGCACTGGAGATTCAACTCAGTCTGCAAAGACACTGCAGAGAATTGAAACAAGATACATAATAGCCCTGTGGTTCTGGCAGGATCCAAAAGCATTTTTTGCAGTTAACAAACAGATATAATGAAAAGCTTCCAATACTTAACAGGCAATAGGAAGCAAATACGTGCAGTTCATTATTAGGGGTTTATATATATAGCTTCTATAGGTCACTGCTCTCAGTTAAAAGAGAACCATCATGAATATGATAAGGCAGTGGCTACTTTCCAGCTACCTAGATGCATGCTTCCTGTATTTGCCATGAGTTATTAATCAATTCTAGCACAATGCAACCATCAGAAGGATCTCTTGGTTTATCTAGATACCTTATTTTCCCCGGAATCCTTACAGCCCCCTACAAGGTAAGGCTAAATTCAGATTGCCGATTAGGTATAGTGTGGTTACCATTTCCTTACGACCGTGAACTGTGCCTGCGATTGAAATGTAGGGCGTGCTTTATTAAAGCTCTCCAACGCTGGAGAAGATTCACTGATAAAAGTGTATCCTCTCCAGCCTTGGAGAGCTTTAATAAATCAGGCCTATAGTGTTTTACCCATGGCTTCCCATAGGGAATCAAGGGGATGGTAGTGTGCGGTTGAGCTGCTGTCAAGGCCTACTTCCAAGTTGAGAAGGTGCCATTGGCAGGAAAATTGTCTGTGAAATGACAGTGTATTTGTAAAATCATGGCATTGGCTGTAACAATTACCATTCCATGTAACAACTTCTTATTTTAGTGAGGCTTGTTTTTATGATCTGACATACACTAGATCTTTTTATATAATTTAAAAAAAAAAAAAAAAGGTAAAGCACAAGCAAAAAAAAGTGAAGCTGTGCGACATATAAGAGGCATAATTATAAAGCTGCTAATCTGACATTTACCAAACATTAACTAATAAATGATCTTTCCAGGTTTAAATAGTGTGTGTGATTCACCACCAGAGTTTTCTTTAACCACCTGAGCGATAAGCCCGACCTTGGTACGAGCTTAAAATAGTTACAATTATCGATAAACCCGAACTTTTCTGAAAATACAGTGAGAAAAGTTCGGGTTTATCGATCACTTACCTGGTCCCGCTGAGATCATCCATCGTCGTGTTCCAGCGTCGTCCTCCAGCGTCGGGTGCCCTCTCCGGGAGGAAGAAGCCGGCCGGCGGAGAAGAAGAAGCCGGTACGTCGGCGCGTACGATGACGTCGGCGCGTGTGCGGGAAATTCAAATTGAAACTCATTCATTCATTTTGTATTGGATTGGATACAGGAGTTTGTATTCAATCCAATACAAAATGAATGAATGAGTTTCAATTAAAAATAAATACAAAGTATGTATTTTGTATTGTATTTGATACAGGAATTTGTATTCAATCCAATACATAATGAGAGTTTGAATTTCGTTCTCATTTTGTATTGGATTGAATACAAAGTCCTGTATCCAATCCAATACAAAATAATAGAAAATATATTTATGTGGTTTTGTCTATAGGTATGTGACGGACTCTAGGGAGGTGTTTTAGAAAAATATATTACTATACAGTATACCGAATTATCGTATTTTCAGTATTTTTCATTTATTTATGTATTCTTGTTTAAGCTGATTTTTTGTGTCTTTTATTTAATTTTATTAAAAGTAATTTTTTTTTTTTTTCATGATTGTGTGTTTCAAACATTTTTTATATTAATGATATCTACTAGAACCCTGTTCGGACATATTTCTGTAAGTTACAGGTCTACAATTTAAAAAAAAAAAATTTCATGAAAAACAGTGTAACACTTTTGGAACAGAAATATAGACCTCAGTGTAACGTCCAGGTGGTTAATGCAATATTAAAATAAATAAACAAAATACCTAATAAATATAATAGGCATAGAATAAATATTCTGCTAATATAATAAAAACAATTTTACTGTGAAAAAAGTACATGAACACAATTTACCTCATAGTTTCTTATTTATTTAGAAAAAACATTTTCCTTACATTATAAATTTCCTTACAAATATTTGCCACTGTTGCCTAAAATGAGAAATGGATTGAAATGATCTTTCGGGAATTGTGTCTGTTAATAGATTCTTACGATAACAGGGTGAAAGTTATTCAGGGTAACTAAGTGAAATTTATCAAGGCCCACAAACAAACCTTTGTAGTGGCTTTAGTCTGCCTGTGCTGAATGAAGTAGGTGAAAGGTTAGTGGGTAAAATGTCAGCCTGTATAAAGCTCAGGCTTGTCTGTGTTCAGCTCTGAGCAGTGTGCTAAGAATTCCCACAGACACAGCTGCTTAGAACAATACAATAGGCCTCTAGGTCCCTATGTCTAATACAAGGGAGGGGATCTATTTCAGGAACAGTTAAATAACTGGTGTCACGCTTTGCTTGTTTTACTGTGCCTTCTCATATATATATATATATATATATATATATATATATATATATATATATATATATATATATATATATATATACAATTCTGTGTACATTGTGTTCTAATAAAGATGCATTAAGGTAAATAAAAAAGTAGAATTAAGGATGTATTATTAAACCAGCAACATATGTATGATGGCAATAATTAATGCACATTAGGTTGCCCGTCATTTATTATATAGCATTTATTATTTAATAATTATTTACCTAAAGTCAGTTAATAATGTTTATTATAGCTCCTGTCACTTGAATGGACAATTTCCCCCTGGTCCCCAGGTCATTGTCGTCCTCTTTTTGATCTGACATACATGTTCATATATATATACCTATTTAATGTACAGCGCTACGTAGAATGTTGGCGTTATATAAATCCGTTTTATTATTATTAATAATAATTATATATATATATATATATATATATATATATATATATATAGTGTAAATGTATTATCTAAAGTGTATCTGCAGCCATTTTTATTATGAAAAAGGGAAGAGACCAAGCTTATTTTTACCACCTGCATCCAGCTAGGGAGATTTTCCCTTACTTCCTGTCCTAAAGATGCAACAGGAAATGACAGTAAATCACACAATTTTGAATGAAAAATAAGTGTCTACAATGGGGGATTCACCTCACCTATTAATTTAATTTTACTTTCTGCCTTAGTGGTATAAGTCAACAAGACAAATGGGGGCAAATTTTAAAATTGGGAACACAATATTAAAAACCTGACAGGGGTTCTAACACTAAGTAGGTACTGAAGCCTTTGGATAACAGACATATTGGGCCTGATTTATTAAAGCTCCCCAATGCTGGATACACTTTTATCAGTGAAGCTGGATTATCCAGCAAACTGAAATGGATGTCTTAAGTCATTTGCTATTTGTTTAAATAGCATTGTGCAAATGTTTTCAATCCTGGACCAGATCCATTCTAGGACTGCTGGATCACACAGGTTTTCTGATGAACGTGTATCCTTCTCTTCCCTTGCAGAGCTTTAATAAATCATTTTTATTAGTTTTTGGTGACCAGAGGTCACTATTGGCATACATATTTCCTCCATACAGGAAATATGGAGGAAATTTCCTCCATAGTTTTTGGTGACCAGAGGTCACCATTGGCATACATATTTCCTCCATACAGGTTTCCTATAACTCCTTGGCTATTTCAGTGTTTGTTAGAGCAAAATCATCTAATAAAAGTTGTGGATCCAAATGTATGATTCAGACACAAGTGGACAAATTGAAATAAATGGTACAAAGTCAACATTCCAGACCTCTGTCTCATTTACAACAATCTCATCACATGGGTAACAAGTGCCCCAACAAAATGACCTCAGCCATCTGCATACTACGTGTTGTTTCCCATATGTGCCAATATAGTAAAAGGGAACACAGAACCAGTCACTCATTGTTCAATCTTTCATAGAAACATAACCTTTATCCCAATGTTATGTGTATTTGTCACTTCCTAACAAATTGTACTGTGCTAGAACAAAAGTGAAACAGATAGGACTTGTAATACCAGCATTTTGGCAGAAGATAGTTTGCATGCCTCTAAAAACTATTTCTCCTTTCTCCTAGTTTTTTTTTTCAACCATTGTGAGGCATGCGCAGTTCAATTTACACACCAAACTAATTTCCAGGCATATGCTCAGAACGGAGCAAGATTGCAGGGCAAAGTAACATGCATGTCGAGGATTCACAATATCAGTGACCACCAACAGTTTTTTAGTGAAGACTCTGGACCCAGAAGGATTCCCTTGGCCATGGTATAGTTCTACTTTCTCACCCACCATCTGTATATAAATGTTCCCTAACATATTGCCCCTTGCTGGCGATACAGTTCTACGCATTCTTCACCCAGCAAATCTTTCAGCTGATAACATTCTGTTTGTGGCTATACCAGGTATGGTGCTGATCACTAGCATATATTAATATAACAAGTGCACTCTGAAATTCATTTGAGATTTATAGTAAACCTTACCTCCACACTTTTTGAAACGTTGCTTGGTCTATGAAAAGTGTGTTTCATGATTGAAACATAATAGCTCAGTTTTTACTAAACTGGATCCCATGTTTATTTTGCTTCACCTAATTTCACTATCACTCCACTTTAACCTTCCTAGCGGTAACCCCGAGTGTGACTCAGTGTAGAAAAAAGTTGCTGAAAGCGGTAAACCTATGGGAAGTAAGAGTAAATACAGCCTTACCTGATCCGCTGGCATCCCGCATTGTCCACCGCCGTGATCCCTGTCTTCTGTCATCGTGTGTACGTTGCCGG
>NC_092858.1:119003103-119028881 GCF_032062135.1 Pyxicephalus adspersus
TACTCAAAATCCATTTGTATTGCATTCAATACAAAATGACTGTATTGAATGCAATACATTGGATTTATATGTGTAAAAGCAGTACCTTGTTTTCAAGAACATTTATTTTACAGTATAATAAAATAGTATGAGTATAATATTTAAAAAAAAAAATTTTAAATTATATATTTTTTTAATTTATTCAATAACCGCTAGGGAGGTTAATAAATGGTTCCCCTTGTCTTGTAGTACAGCACTAGAAAACACTGACCAGCTGTATGATGAACCACGTAGATAAAGAAAGGTTTCAAATGAGGATAGCAGACTCCAGACTATAGACAACTATCTATGTGTGTGTTTAAAAATGTAAATAGAGCATGTGAAACATGTGAGATAAGAGTTGTGGAAACAAGATAAATGAAATACTGTACTGTAAATTCCAATCACTTCCAAAATAAATCAGTAACATGTGAAGACTAGGGGCTTGTTCACATGGGTGGTCAAATTGCATTCGTGGATACCAATTTTTAGAAACTCTCTTTTTTTAAATCAGTTGTGACAGGTGGTTACAGATGTTAATAGAATGCCTAAGAAAGCTATATAGAGGGGTTTTCTAACGTTGCAGTTGTCTTGCACAGAAACCGTAGAGGAAGACAAAGCAGAAAAACATAATTTGTACTTCTTCCTCACAAACACTTCCAAAACACCTCTTCTATCCAAACTTATTGAGGTATGATCTCACTAATAAATTGATTCCATGCATTGAATTGTTTTGACAATTTTAGGTTATAGGTTAAACCAGTGTTTTTCAATCTCTTTAACATGAGAGAACTCTTGAAATAAGGTTCAGGTCTTAGGGAACCACTGACAATTATTTCAATATGCACTACACAACTAACATTACAACAGCGAGATGGTCAATGGGAAGAATGCCTTCTATATTTCTGGCTAGTGCGAAAAAGGTTGATACCCAAACACATAATGGTATCAGTGGTAACTGGCCTGAGGGGCACATATTGCTCATTGCTCAATGAATCCCTAGCAACCTCTGGAGGAACCCTAGGATTCCGCAGAACTCAAAAACACTGGGGTAATAAATCTGACATTGATAATATAATGCAATGTGTGTGCTGTGATCTGCTTTACAAAAAGGTAGAACAAGATGGAAGTGTTTCCTTTTACATTTAGAAAAAAATGAGTTTAAAAGCAAGCTTACTTGTTCCTCAATCTCTTTCTTTTTTAAATGTTAAAAAACAAATCAAATTTTTATTAGCTAGGTAATTATCAGCCTACACAAAAAGAGGACAGGGGACCTTAATATATAATATTGTTTTTAGGAACAATTTCTAAGTCTTTTAATAAATTTAAAAAGCCAAATGAACAAAATTGATTTTGAAATGTTTTTAAAATATTGCTACAAGTTAATGCTACAAATTCAATTATTTTACAATAATAAAAAAAAATCCTCATTACCAAAACTTGACATCAGAAAACAATGATGGAACAGATAAGATTAAATAACTCTAAAGCCAACATTCCAAAGCTAAATGTCATGGTAAAGATTTTAATCCAAACTCTAAACAGGTAGAGGAAGTTACCAAAGAAGTTTACAAGACCTACACGGTGATTGTGCCTCCTTTGTTTTGTTACTTCATTCATTGCTTCCTTTAGTACATGAAGTTTTATCTCACCCCTACTGGCTGAAGGATAATATTGAGGTGGTCTTTATGGAAAGTGAGGTGAGCATTTCATGAATACAGTCTATCTGCTAACAGAGTTAGTTATTTTTTAAAGGCAAGATTTTTTAAAGGCAAAAAGCAAGATTTAACAATTTCCAATAACTATGATGTATGATGGTTAATTGATCCGTCACCTGAAGCTGATTCTTTAAGCTACATACACATGCTAGATAATTGCTGTCCCCAGAGAAAATCTAGCATGTGTATCCAGGTCCCCCGACATTGCTCAACATTCTGCTTTGGTGGAATTATTTGGGCAAACGCAACATCTTACCTCCTCCCCTCTCTATTGAACTGAACAATGCTGTGTGTATAGTATAGCACTTGTTCATTCTAGTGCCACTAGATTACAAAAGATTGTTTCCAATTATATAAATTTGACACATGTACATAGCCTTAGATGTAATATTTATCAATTTATCAGTTTGGTAATCTTCTTCCCAGAAGGAATTATTTAAATCATTCTAATTGTTAGATGGATATAAGAGTCACTCTTCCAAATGTGTCTTCTCTATTCACATGAACAGAATGTTAAACAGAGAACACAACTCATGCTAATAGACTACTGGACCAAAGTTTGTATTATTTGTGGATAATATTACAGAAGTCTGAGTGCTGAATGCAGTACAAAAAGGTAGATAATTTTCCACTGATAAAACACAAACTGGAATTCATAAAATATCAGACATTCATTTTTTAAAAAAAGATCTTTTATCGACTGTCTGAATATAAAGAACGTCTTGTTTCAGGGCAGATTAGTTTCAAAATACGTCTTTGTGATGAAATAGGCTCAGATTTTGGAACTGGTACAAATTTACAGCAGTGCTAGAGTCAGCACATTTTGTATCTTACAGCTGGGAACACATGAGTCATAGGAAATTCTATTCTGAAATCACATAAAAGTAAATGTGCACTAAAAAGGCACAATACGAAATAATTTAAATTTCAACTACTCTTATTTCATTATGGGTTATTAGTCTGTAAAGACCTTTCAACTATTTATTTAAAGGGGTTTTGGCAAGCACACAAGGGAAAGACCTACAAAATATATTAAATTTGATTATGCAGAAATTACAGTTATTATCATCATCAATATTCCAAATATTATTACAAAAAAATTATCAAATAAAAAATACTATGTGTCTGGGGGGGGGGGCAGGTTACATTTTTTATGGAGTATTATACTTAATGTTTTTAAACTAAACTTTATTATAAATTATATTTCAATCACAGAGGGGCAGAATAGCCAAATAGCCACCCTTTGTGCTAGCATTGTGCAAGTGTCAGGCTCTTCCCTTCTAATTCCAACAAAACACTAACACTATAGTACATCTATTATTGATAGCAGTGAACCCAGGACTGCTCAAAGCAAGGTTTTTCTGGGTTTGAGTCAGGAAGAAAGGCTAAGGTGTGTGATCCCTCCATCAGCCATCCTAAAGCAGTAAGTACCTGTCCTGAGTTTCCCAGACGCTGACATAAGCCAAAAAGACAGACTATAGATGTCAACAATAACCAAAAAGACAAACTATGTATCCTGACAATAAACAATGGGACATACTATGGATCCCAACAACAACCAATGGGAAAGACTATGGATCCTGACAATAACCAATAAGACAGACCATGGATTCCGACAATACCCAGTGGGACAGACTATGGAACCCAACAATAACCAATAGGACAGACTATGGATCCCAACAATAACCAATAGGACAGACTATGGATCCCGACAATAACCAATAGGACAGACTATGGATCCTGACAATAACCAGTAGGGCTGACCATGGATCCCGACAATAACCTATAAGAAAGACTATGGATCCCAATAATAACCAATTGGACAGACTATGGATCTTCGACAATAAACAATAAGAAAGAATATGGATCCCAACAATAACCAATGGGGCAGACCATGGATTTCAACAATAACCAATGGAACAGAAAATAGTGTGGTACATATGTATATATACATGAGCTAAACTATAGTGACCAAGAGTTTGTTAGGAAGGTAGTAGCGGCAATGTAGCAGTTTCACACATTTCGCACATTCTTAGCAGCAAAGGTTAAACATGCCCATTTTGCCTCCAGCTTTAATAAATCAGGCCCATAGTGAAGTGGGTGAGGTGAGTTGTTTCTACTAGCCACAAATGTAAAAGGTATTAAAGATTCTGTATTTACACAAAATTTGAAATTTACTTCAAGGGTGGTAAAAAGGGAGAGAAAGCCTGAGCTACAGGAAACCTTCAGACAAAAGTGGAAGGTAACCTTTTTTCTTGCTGACTGACAATTACTGTTATAAAATAAATTTAAATAATCTTAAATAGGCTAATATTAAGCACCAAAATATATTTATTTTTTTTGTACATTTGAGTAGGATGCCCTCTATCATATCATGGCAGTATACAATGATAATGTCATCCTATAAATACAGAATCAGCTGTGCCTGGTTGGCAGCCATCCCCTCTCTGAAGTCGAGAGTCTAAGCACGTATAATCAACCAGAAGCTGAAGTTACATAAAGCTGCAGACTGCGGTTGTGCAATAGAAACCTTAAATAACATGATGAGATTAGCACATTTCCTCCATACTGGGCACAACATATCATCACATCTGCCATCGTTTTGTCAAACCAAGTGCAGGAGTGACAGTGAAGTATTCATAGACACCTGCTATAACTCATGATAATGCTGGCTATGTAAAGCAATGGGGATAAAGTTAAAAATGGTGGTTGAAATAACTCTTTCACCTATCTCCTTTGGAGCATACAGCATTAGAACAAACCTTTTTTTAATTTTTTAATAGAACATGGATGAATTAGAATTCCCATTAGTTTTTTGCTGTCTGTTTCCCCTAGCAGGAGGATTTAACTGGAAATAAGACAAATTTTCCCTAATGTGAATAGAAATACATCTATTGGTTGTAAACACCTAAGCAAGTGTACTGATTGGAAGATTTGAATTCTACTCCTTTGCTAAATACCATAGTAAACGCTATTTCAGATGCACAGTTGACTCAACAGGGTCTTTATAAAGTGTTCTTTAATTGGAGCAGTTTTTTATGTGCCTAGGAGTGGTCAACTGCACAATTTTCCATCACAAGTATACTATACATGTATGTTAATATTATTATTAAACAGGATTTATATAGCGCCAACATATTATGCAGCGCTGTACAATACATAGGGATTGCAAATGACAGACTAATACAGACAGTGATATAGGAGGAGAGGACCCTGCCCCGAAGAGCTTACAATCTAGTAGGTGGGGGAATTTCACACACAATAGGATGGGAGATATGTAGTGGTGGGAAGTAGTGATGGTTTCAGAAGACAGAAGAAGATGGGTAGGCAAGTTTGAAAAAATGGGTTTTGAGTGCTCTTGAGCAGAAAGTAGGAGCAAGCCGGATAGGACGAGGAAGACCATTCCAGAGAGTTGGGGCAGCTCTAGAGAAGTTATGGAGCCATGCATGTGATGAGGTTATGAGTGAGGAAGTAGTGGGTCATTGGAGGAGCAGAGAGAGCGGCAGGGGGAGTATTTTTTTTACCAAGTCAGAAATGTAAGTGGGACAATAACTGTGTAGGGATTTGAAGGCAAACCACAGGAGCTTGAATTTGATTCTAAGGTGAAATGGAAGCCAATGGAGAGAACTACAAAGAGAAGCAGCGGAAGAGGAGCGGAGGGAAGGATGGATGAGTCTGGCTGCAGCATTCATAATAGATTGTAGAGGAGTGAGTCGGGTTAGTGGAATACCAGAGGAAAGGGTGTTACAGTAGTAACTCCAGATGAGAGATTATAAGAGCATGTACAAGGAGTTTGGTGGTCTCAGGGAAAAGTTGCCTTGATACTTAGCTCTGATGAGGTCATTGGCCACTTTAGCAAAGACAGTTTCAGTGAAATGGGCAGCTCTAAAATCAAACTGGAGGGGGTCAAGGAGAGAGTTGGTGCTCAGGTAATGGGTGAGTCTTTTGTAGACAAGGCGTTCAAGAAGTTTGGAGACATATGGGAGAAGGGAGATAGGACGGTAGTTAGGGGGGGGGGGGGTGGTGGTCCAGTGAGGGTTTCTTTAGGATAGGGAGAATTATGGCATGTTTAAAAGCTGAGGGGTATTTACTAGTAGAAAGGAAGAGGATGAATAGTTCATTAGGGCAGAGGCCAGGGTGGAGGAATGGGCACAGATTAGATCAGAGGGAATTGGTGTTATATATTATAAACTATAAGGTATATGGGCACGTACTCGGTTTTACAAAAAATGATGGCAAAACACCACTCCAGACTCAACAAATATGCAAAGTAATTACAGTTGGCACTATATAAATCCTGTTTATTAATATTAATAATTTAAAGGACCCATGCAAGTCCCTCTTCCCTAAAAAGGTGGCAAACACAAATGTGCAAAATTTCAAATATCCAATATATATAGTTGTGCATTTAATTTAGTAAGCACCACAGGTGCCTTAAAAAAATGCTGTAATTGTTCAAGGCCATGCACATTATATAAAGCCATACATTGTCTTTCCTAACTAGGGTTCATCCAGAGGCTGCTAGGAGTTCTTTGAGCAATGAGCATTTTTTGATTTTCAGGTCAGGTTAAGTGATATCAATAATCTTTTTAGGTATCTGTAAAGGTGGCAGCCTTACTACCGACCAGCAATGTAAAAGGAATTCTTCCCACTGACCACCAAGCTAATGTACTATGAGTTGTGGATTTAGTAATTATAGCAGGGGTTCCCCAATGTAAAAGGAAACACTGGCATAACATAAAGTATAACTGTAAAAAAACAGCCAATAAACCTCTCCCCTTTGGTCTGTTTAATATACCAAATAAAAGCATTTCATTATATCTGTTGTTGTCGGATCTGTTCTTTACCATCTCCACACTTCACCCAAGGAGTTTTCCTAGTTCTTGTCTTGGACTACAGAGTAATTAGCCCTTATGTTTTGGTTATCTAAACATGCCAGTTGTTGAGTAGTTTAGCGTAAGCATAAGCTGAATAAATATTATGAAATGCGGAGCTCCCTCTGGTGTCTAGACAAGAACGCAAAATATGGTTAATAGGGAAATATTAAAAAATGTAAAGTAATATAAACAAAAATATTTAAATGATTTAAAGTACACTGCTTGGGATGAATAGAAATAATGTTAATTCACAAGCAAGGCACAGGATCACAGCAGGGTAAACACTGCCCACTGAATATGCACAACACCTTCCTTCTATAGAACATGTTAAGTTCTTTTATTTATGTATAATTGGAACACATCTATTTTTAATCCTTTTTTTCTTGATTTTAATTTCCTTTTCACATGTGTTTAAAGTTTAGCTTTATTGTACACACAGAAAATGTTGTGTTATCTTTCTAATATTGACACTCTCAAAATTAATTAACTTGAATATCACATAAATAAAAGTGTATGTATAAGTAAAAACTTTTTCATTTACAATAGAGTACACAAAGGTTAAATGTTTTTTTTTGCTGTCTGTGTTAGAAGTGGTTAGATGCGCCCTCTTGATTTGTCCTTGCAAACACTGTCACAAAAATGTTTTTTTTTAGTTGTTATTGCAACAAGAGGTAGAATCTTTTAACAGGTACACCAAATCCAAATCTACTTCCTGTTTTATCTCTGGCACAGGAAATGAAGAAGAATCTTCATAATAGGACGCAAACAACAAAAATAGACATGGCGGTTTACCACTATTAGTCAAATACTTCCTTTAAGGTTTGGATAAAGCAAGTTGCAGAACCCCTTGTCATAACCCTGTAGAGAGCCTAGACCTTTGCAGAATGATGGGATAAATAAATCTCATCATACCTGGTCTTCCTATACAGAGTGGCATATGCATTGCCCCCCTTTCTAAAACTCCACACTTGCATTCCTTTATCAACATCTTAATATTCCTGAGGTTATATATGGCAATTAGATTCTACCTGAGTGACTATTACCATCAATCACACAGGAGGAAATCCCAACAGCTGAAGCCTTAGCTGGTGAATGTAGCCAAAGAGAATTTGCCAAAGGGCAAAACTTAATATCCCTAATATCCAAACTGACACTGCTAAAAAAATGTTGTTTACAAGTTTACATACTCACCAAAAATCACCAGAATGGCCAATTCTATTCCAAAAATAGTCTATTCTAACAATATTGACAAATCTGTATTCCTTTCAAATCACAAAACACTGGTAAAAATGCAAAATACATGGAAGACTTTTATATGGTAATGACATGAAATAAATCAAAGGCGACCTATAAATCAACCATTCACTATGCTGATTTTAAAACTTAGCATTGATGCCAAACATTTCCAAGAATTCCCAGGCTTCAGAGCTATTAAAATATTTTCGTTAAAGATAGTTATATCAAGTCATATAAACCATGGACCTGAGTATTGTTACTAAATTTATCATAGCTACAAGATAGCTGAAATAGAATGTGATAAAGATTTGGCTGACCTTGGAGGTGTTCTTAGGCTGTGTTTTGGAAATCTGACAATATGGCTCTATTCGAGTATATTCTCAGGTCACCTTACTTTGCAAGGTTGGAGCCAATCTAGATTCTTCTCTAAAGGTCATGAAACCAAGGTGGCAGTAAACTAAGTGGCTTTGACTTCAATGTTACCTTTAAAGGATCTACCCGGTATGATCTTGGCTCTTGGAAAGATTTAAGAATATATCATTAAAATTATTGGGTGTAGAAGTAAACCTTGACTGTAATTACTTAGTGTTTTTCAATATCCATGATGAGAATGTTTAAATTGGATTTATTTGGCAATATCTATTTTTCAACCTAATGTAGGCTGGTTGCTCTTAGAACCTTCTTTATACTTTCTGATTAAATTTTAATTGTGCACTCCGTTTGAAAATATCTTGTCCGAAATCTCTAAAGTTAAAATGACTGTTTACTAGACAGTTTCCAGCATCATCACTTCTGACCATTACTCATATATTCAAGAAGCAGTAAGGCAGATTTATAAAGCACTAATGCTAAATCAAGTAGCAAAGTAATCTTTCTGAATAGTAGAATTGTGATAAGCCTACATTTATTACAAATCATTTGGTAGACAAAACAGTAAACACACTAGGACATTAAGCTAAAATGTGTTTTGCAGAGAATTCCAAAGTAAATTTAGGAGAGGTATCCCTATATAGGTTAACAATGCAACATAAAAAATCTCCCATCCTATTGTGTGTAAATTCCCCCACCTAGTAGATTGTAAGCTCTTTGGGGCAGGGTCCTCTCCTCCTGTATCCCTGTCTATATTGGTCTGTCATTTGCAACCCCTATTTAATGTACAGCGCTGAGTATAATATTGGCACTATATAAATCCAGTTTAAAAATAATAATAATAAAAATGTAAGTATATCTATGTATAAGTGGTATTTAACAACAAAAATATACTCATGTTTGCAAAAACTCCTGGGAATGGAGATCAGAGCTAAATCATTTCTATATTTTGATCAACCCCCAGTTGTAGAAATGGGTAGAGGGAGAGAATGCATAATTTCCAGTAAAGTTACCTATATCCACCCAACAGGAAAGTCACGTTTATTTAAATTTACTAACAATAACCCAACACCACATCCTTATAAAGACCACTTTATGATGCCACAAGTATTCAGGATCTGGGGTAGTAGGGGGGATAAGGCTTTTTCTCTTCTCCAGTGATAAAAAACAGCATAATTAAAACATACATTACACGTTATCCTTACATATCTGAATATACTCTGCTCACCTTTTATTTTACTGCAGTCACACCTATTTTGCTGTTGATATAAATGATATAAACACAGCATACTTTGGGTTAAGCAGTTTCAGGCCAAAATTACTAAATACCAACAAGTATCTCCAAGCCTATCCCTTAGGCCACAGGCATGTGTTAGCTTTAACTTGAGATTCTCACGGGGAGGGAGGTTTATAACACAGATGTTACCGATCCTTTACATGTATGTGCAGAATCATCATTTTTTACTTATGCGTAATGTAATGATATGCTATATTACTGCTGGCGTAAATGTCAGACTGTTATGCTGAATGTGCTTGCCATATTTATATAATTAAGCAGAGCATTAAAACTGATTCGGGCTAAATAAAAAAATATACTTTTATTTTTATTATAAAATAATAATGATTATATTAGCAAGCATGGAATAGTTACCAAGAGAGCTGCAAAATCATTTGTAATAAAAATATTCAAGAATATGTAGTTCTTGTTAATCTTAATGAATAGCTAACATTTAATGGTTAAAAAGTGCCTGGTAAGAGAGCTGTAAATGTGTTCTAATGAAAATGTAAAAAACAAGATGTGTTGTCAAGGTTTAATGCCACAACCACTGAATTTCTGATCCTCAGCCACGTGGTAAGATGCACATATGAAAAACGTATCGCCATGGAGCCTATAATAAATTTATTTTGAAGACCTGTTTTTTTATAGGTATGCTACAGTGATTGTGCCATATGCATTTTTTGCCAGAGCTTGCAAAATAACACACTTAGATCCCATTAATTTTGGCACAAAATCCAGACAGTACACATAGAAGACGTGGAGTGTGTGGCAAGCTTTGACCTCTGTGTCTATTACAAAACTGAACTGCACATGCCTAGCCAAGTATCTACAAGCCACGAGCTTAATTAACATTTATAGACAAGCAAGGAATTAAAAATAACAATAATTAAAGGTCAAAGTTGCATGACAGGTTAACCAAAGCGCTACATATTTTACGTACGTTGAAAATAACAGATTAGAATTAGAACCTTCTAAAGTTTGCAAACTGCTGAATAAAAATAACTGTAGAAGTACTTATTAACAAAATTTGAAGTACTTAGCTAGAGCAGGTGTCTTGAGCAGCCAATTTGTTTTATTTGAAAGATTAAACCTAATTTAGATTTTTATAAATCTGTTTTATATGTAAAAATCTTATTCATATCTTATTTTTAAGAAGAGTTTTGGACCTAATAATCTTACCACTACCTGCAAAATATTAATATCAGTGTGATGCATTTCAGATTGTCACCTTATAGAGCAGTGGTCGCCAACCTTTTCAGACCTACAGACCACTAAACTTACGGGCTCCGGACTGTGCATGCACGGGGAGCTGTGTGTCACTCAAAAAGAAAGAAACTTCCCCCATAGTGATGTCATGATGCCAGAACCGGCCCACTCTGTGCAGGTCTGAGCCTGTGATGGGAGAGTGGGCGGGATGTGTTCAGAGACACAACCCGCCCACCGCTCTGAGCCTGTGATCTGTACGGGAGTCATAGTCCGCGGCTCTGGCTGGTGCGCCCCCCCAGCGGGGTCCTCCCCCTGACCCTGCTGGGGGACGCACTGGCCAGAGCTGAGGACCAACAAAAACTTCTCGGACCACCAGTTGGCGACCACTATTATAGAGGGTCTTCTAATATTGTCTTACTGCATTATTGAGCAGAGGAGTTATGAACTGGAGCCTCAAGCATAGCTGAACACTGAGGATAATGTACAGTAGATGACCCGAGATTTATTAAAATGGTAGGGAACCGTTCAGCTGTAAATTAATTTTATAGAGTCTATAACTGTTACTAATAAACTGTCCTTTAAAAGGCATTATAATTGCATTACAGTAACGGAATACAAACCGTTATATGGAATATGTGACCTCCTGCATGCACAGTAGGTTGTATACGTTTAGAAAATAGGGCTATAAGCTAGAACAGCATTTGGTTGACTGAAAAAAAAAGTACAGGTTATGTGGTAAGAATAAAAATGCTCCTTAATGTGAAAAATCATACTAATACAACGTGAAGTTCTTTATGCTTGTTCCTACTGGCTTTAACTATCTTGAATAAAAATGCCTGAGTAAGGAGATAGCATGGGTATCCAGGGCTCTAGAGCTTTGGCCTGGTACAAACTGGTGGGATAATGAGGTTGCCAACATGGGCTGACTACAAAATGGGTTGTTTAGGCCCCCCTTACGAAGTGTGTATTTAAAAACTTTTAGCAAAATTCCAAATTAAGCCCTCAAATGCTGAATTTGAGATTAGAGTCTGGTGGCTGGGGCAGGAAAAGACATCGCTTTCTGTGTATGACATGTATAGCTGAAGTGCTTTCACTAGTTATGGAAGGTCTATAGGCTGAATTATTAAAGCTCCCTAAACCTGGAGAGGATACACTTTCATCAGTGAAACTAGATGATCCAGCAAACCTTGAATGGATTTCTTAAAAGTCATTTGCTATTTATTTGTGATCCTAGAGCAGATCCATTCCAGGTTTGCTGGATCACCCAGCTTCACTGATGAAAGTGTATCCTCTCCAGCTTTGGAGAGCTTTAAGAAAATGATTTTCCTAATTAAGTTTATCTGGAAAGATTTGAGACATGCTACACACATTTATACCTGAGCTAACAACCTTTTAAGCAACAGTTGGATGTACTTTAGCAGCCCTAAACTTGAAATCTGAACTAAATAAATATTGTATAAACAAAAGCGTCACAAGTATTCTTACTTGAATCTTAACAAACCACCTTGAGACAGTAAGTGTGTTACTTGTTAGATCATCAGGTAAAATTACTAGGAAAAAGTCTAAAATGAAAACTAACATTTACATTTTAGTTCTCTTTTGATACACTTTAATTTTCATATTGCTCTTGCTGACAGAGGGATTTCAGATTCAAACTGAATTGCCAACTGAATGCAAGGTAAACACGTAGCTAGTCATTTAAATCCAAGGGTCAGCAGGACTAGACATATTTTACAATACCAGTCTGCAGTTCCTCCCTTGTAACTCTGTGCAAGGGCCAGTGCCCTCTGAGCTATTTTCATTGTGAACTTCTCATTTCTATTTGTTAGGAGGGCTCAAAACCAATGCCCTAGTCCCGCTTCCAATATTAAAACTTTACCATCTGAAAGTTATGTAAGTGTATGAAAGGTCACTTGTTAAAAATGAACCTGCTGACAAAAAGCTAGATTTGTGATGAGTCATTTAGAAGCTAAACTTTGTCAATGTAATGGACAAAGACATCCTGTTCCCGATAAAAACTAACAGAAACCCTTTACTTCTTTATTTGTCACAATTCAGATTTTATTTACTTCTAATATATTAAATTCTCCTCTTAAAAATCCTATAGGTTACAAAACAGTTATACAGACTTTGTACATGCTTTTTATGTTTTAACTTTGCCCGCTTTACAGATTCCCTATTTTATAAATCCAAAGACTCTTTGTACAATGAAGGATCATTAAAACTAGGGCCCACTAAACAATGTCAGTCTTTAGTACGTACAACCAGTGCACATGTTTTAGGTTTTGTTCACTTGTGGTGCCCCTGCATTCCTAAATATTCAGTTAAACATTTCCCTGATTTTCCTGTCCCTTTTCATCATCGACTGATATTTTTTTTCAAAACTTAGATGCCCATGATGCTGGAGGTGACTGTGTTGTTATCACCTCTAAAAGTTTGATAATACACTGCAAGTTATATGATCAGCTCAGTACCAGGTTCTGATTGGTATACATCAAAAGTCTTTATTGAGCAATTTCTTCAAATCCAGAGAGGGGAACTGTCACCCAGCATTTGTCTCTACTACTTCTGAACGTAGCTCCTACCATACCAAGTTACCTTTATGCAGGAAGACAAATACTGGGCCACACCAGGAACCAGGTAGCCTGACCTCAACCTATATGTAATAATAGTAATAAAAGTCACATCTCTTGTAAAAAGTACCAACCTGAGCCAATAGTCCAGGTACTTACTGCACAGAAACGTATAGCATCAGCAGTAGCTTCCAAATTGGGAAGATTTTAAAAGGAACGTCTATTTATCAAGTGAAGAAGATGGCAGAGTAATCAAATATTTTACATATATCCATATGTGTCCATATCTCTTTTTTTGTTTTTTTTTTGTTTACTGTTTTAATAAATGTTATCTTGTTAAAGGGTGAACCAATACAGGTTACCAATACTATGTAACCCTAAACTTGCCCTGTCAATGGTAAAGTAAGTCTATCACAATCCTTGGCAGTTAAAACCATGCATATAAAAAAATTCATACACCTCCGGGTCACATTAGGTGAAACCACAAGAAAAAACAATGAGTTCATTCAAACATAGTCACCTGAACTTATGCACAAATCTCAAAGCTTCACTCCACCCATTTGTACCTCTGGAATCTATTTAATAGTCAACTAATCAAAAAGAAAGCACTAATGCAGGGTGCAGTTGGTTCAAAGCTCACAGTGACAGCATTTACTACTGTACCGTCTATGTATACTGTGTCTGTGAAGGAAAAGAGTTGTCAACCTAGCACAGGAAGTGTGTTAGAATTATAGAAAACCTCTCCTTCTCTTCATATCTGTGAACTGAGAGATGTTCACAGACAACAAGAAGATGATGGAGAGTCCGCAAATCAAGTTATCAGATCCAAAGATTTCTAGAAGGTGCTACAGGTGAAGTAGATGTACCAAAAAACTTTAAATAAAATGTTATTTGTTCCCTTTTGGTATCTAAAGATATGTTCATTTTCAGAGTTTACATACACATTTTTACATGGATGTTTCAGAATAAAATGGAAATATACATAAATTCTAATACCACAGGGTGTGTTTTGCCACAAGCCTCCTGTGTTGGTTAAAAACATGTTTTCAGTACACAAATCCTACTAGATTTACCAGGATAGTACAAGATTGCTTTGTAAGTAAATATAGAAATATAGCATTTTATCTTCCTACTCATGAAAACAAAATAATAATACTAATAATAATAATAATACATAAGAGGAGATGTATCGGTGTTTAAAACCCTCCAACATAAACAAAAACTGTAGCTTTCACTGCACATACCTCTCCAAAGGGTGTACAGTAACTTTCAGGCCTTTCCAATCCACATGTAGAGGAAGCTTTTAGGAACTTTGTTCTTCCAATCAATAGGTCTCCCGCCGCAGGGTAACATGCTCCACGAGCGCAATCTTGCTGAGCATTTGAAAGGGACAGAAAGCCTGAAGAAAGAAAACCCATGTTTTGTTTTTTATATAAAGAATAAATATGTACGGTTTATTTACATAATAAAAGTAACAAAAAATGTAAAAAAAAAAATGCCACTTTATTCAAAAGCTACTTAATTTTTATATAATGCTAAAAATACAAACATGGACCAGGTCACACCAGTGTTGATTTGTAAGGTTCTGCCGTGGGCTCAAAAATGGTCCCAGCTGCTCCCATTCACTTGATATGAATGCAGCCACAGCAGATCTCGGTATGGTTCCAGAAAACAACACATTTGGAAGTGCATTGGAGGGACCATAGGCAAATATGTTTCCGTTTACCTCTCCCATGTGCTCAGGAGCAGTTTGTTATGCTCCTAGGGGAGACCAACCACACTTTTTCCCCACCACAGGTATGAAAGAGGCCTTTTTGCTTGATTATTATCTCCTAGTAAAACATTACTTATTCCATAGTAATACAAATCAGTATTATGAAATGCTGGGTGATCACTCCTACCAAACCCTTTTAGACTCATGAAGAAGGAACCACAGTCTGGAACTTAGAAAAAAAAAACAACTTTTAATGGAATTAATGATGCATGTCATCTTATTGGAATACTATGAACAATTTCAAACTGTACACATTTTTTTGCTCTCTTTCTATCCCAGTGCAAATGGTCAAGTGGAAATATAGAGATTGATTCCCATTGCCTGTCTGGTATACAGTCAGCAATAAAAGCCAAACATATGTTCTAACCCTTCTTCACTCTATGTAAACAAAATTCTGTGTTTTTTTTGTATTTGGTCAAGCCACCATCTCTTTTTATCCAAGGAAATACTGTCCCTGGGTCTAAAAATGATAGAAAATCTCAAATGTTAAAGCTGCCATCACAACAGGGACAGGGAAATTTTGAGGGCACTCGATCTGAGGACAGCCATCTAAGAGAGAAATCCACTTTTCGCCCATTACTCCTCTGTGAGGGATTAAGGAGTAAGCAGGGAGAGATTTGTTTTCTTTAAAACATTTACTTTTGTATTGCTGTTTGTCTTTCATTAATACTTTTCTTGCCTTGCAGTAAGCAGGTAAAGGTATCACAAAGGAAAGGTGTGGGAACTTCAATGTTCTCACGACAGCAGTGTTGCTGCACTTAAGCCCTAATCATCACTACTTGTCTACCCTTCTTCTACCAACCAGTCTTTGAATTCCAACCTCACCTGGACATTTTGGAAATGGGGTACACTTTTGTGTACCTCTTCTCATAGCACTCTAACATAATTCTAAAGGGTTGAAATCAGCTTAGCTGGGACTTCTCATGTTTGTAAACTCTTACAAGCCCATGTAAATAGAGTATGGAGCTGCACATTTTTTACTCTATTTTTTATAAAGAAATCTGTGAAGTCTTTCAAAACAAGCATTACCTAACCTAACATTAAGCAACGCACTGGATGAAATGCAATGAGCATTATTAGTACAAAATAATCCACCCTGAAGGGATAGAAAACAAAGCACAAGGCTTACCAAACAGCAGGATAACCAGCCACATCCTTTGTTCTTGTGAGCTCTGCACACCTGTGGATGAAAAAAGAAAACATGACTGACTTCAGTGCACTGTATTTTTTATAATCGTTTCATATGCTAGTATTTATTGAGAATGTATTTCTAAATTTAAAACTTTATTTATTCATAGCAGAATGCAATCAAGCTACTTAAAATAAATAAATATCTTTTTTTTTGTGCGTAAGAGCTTTTGCTCTATAACATACTGTCCTGTGTCCTGTGTCGGCAACTTAGACCACTGCTCTCAAATAAAGAATAAGGTCCAAAATAACCCCCTCCAAAGCTCCAATTATTAATGCTGGATAGGGCTTTAATTAAAAAACAGGGTATCTGACATTCCCTCAAACAATCCTTGGTGGGAATTAATTACTAACATTGAAACACATCGACCTGGAAGATTCCCATGAAGGAATGATTAGGATGGAAATGTCCAATTGCCTGTTTTATAAATAGAGTCCTTAGAGAGTATGAGCATTTCTGAGTGGAGAACAGAAGTTGTGACTGAGCGCGAGACTGCTCAACTTAACACTGCACTCTGTGGTAAAGTAGCGGTCTGGATGTTCAGTATGCTGCGGTCACAAGACAGTTTGATATAGGACTAAAGAACCAACACATTAATGAATAAACATATTACATTTTTTTTATTTTTTAGGAAGCCTGACTGCATCCAATGGGCTTCAAAGTTGACCTTCACACAGTAGAAAATCTAAAATTACAAAACTCAAACATGACTATGTCCATAATTAAAAGGGAATCCAATATAATAGCTGATTTAAAACTAAGTACATTTGGGTGTTTCCTCAGTAATTCCTGACTGATCTGCTCATTTCAATTATCACATTTTGAAAATGTGTGCATGTAAGTCTGTTTTAGTGTTTTAAGGCGGCCCGGGGAGTTGTACAATACCTGGCAGCTTTAAAACACATATATAATGCTGTTATTACCACATGTATTTAGACTTACACATAGACAGAAAAACAGATACTCATGGTATGCAGCAGATATTTGAAAGCTATAACCCTTTATTTAAAATCTGGTATAGTAAATGGCCATATTGCTACATGTATTGCTAAAAAAAACTTAACATTATCGATGTGGTTATCCCAAAAACAGGGTTGTTTTGCTAGAGGGAAATAGAACCATTTGCCCATCAATGACCTATAATGAGTAAACTTTAAAAAATGGACAACTTCTATTAAACTCCCTGTAATGTCCCACATACAAACCATCAACTTCAAATGATGCAAAACTCTTAATTTTCTGCAGTTGTCCTATTTAATCCCAATAGCTAAATTTAAAATAAACTGTTTATCATATGCCATAGTTTTATAACTGCATTAAAGTATGTAGGATGGGTGGTATAACTGGACTAAGATTCCAGAATGGATAGGTAGAGATATGGAATCCTTCATGTCTGCTCTACACTCTAAAGCTAAGTACACATGTGCAATAATTGTACTTGTCTTGTCATGATCCTTTCCTACAACAAACGAGTACATACAGAACCGTTTTGCTCTATTGAGAGGGGGAGAACTTCAAAGCGGCACCCCGCTGCGCTCTCTCGCCTTCACTTGCATTAAGATCATTCCTTGTCCATCGTCCCTGGATCCGCCAGGATGGTCGTTCGAATGATGGACGACGAGAACTGTACACACGCAAGATTCTGTACACACCGAATATCAGACGAGAACCATTGGAGGTGTCTAGGTAGCCTAAGCTGATAAAGTCTGAAACATTTCATCTTATAGCTCTAATACTATCCTTGTTGGGAGGCCTTGGTATAAACAACAACATTTACAAAGCTGCTACCCTTTTTAAAGCAATTGGCAGATTCCACCAGAGGAAAAAATGAGACCACTTTAAAGCTTCATTACAAGTGAAAAAGACTATCAAAATAAAACATATGGTTTCCTATGGTCACTTATTGCCCGGAGTTCTATTCCCTATGTCAAATAGATAGTGTGTGCATGTGTGTGTATGTATGCATATTTGTAGAACTCTGTATGTCTTCTATTGCTTTCCTGTAACAGTAAAAATTTTGCATGGACATAATTTTTGTTAAGTAAAAGCACAAATACAAACTGTGTTTCTTGGACGATGAGCTTAAAATCTACAAGCAAAACAACAACTAGACATGTTTCTGCTCTGATGGCTAAAACCAAAATCAAATTAGGTAATGATCACTTTATATACATCTACACTGCAGATATAGAAAATACAATATAGATCAATATAAATCTTTCTGATTTACATGAGCAAATTAGAGGAAATGTTGTCCTTAAAACATCTAGGCCTTTACTGACAATTATTAGAGATTCAGATTACACTACGTTGGTAATAGCTTTCACAGAAATTCACAAGAACACAAAGTTGCCATAACAGCACTTTCATTAAGGTTTAACATCCAAACACTAAGCAAACTATTTGCACAATGCTGAGATTAAAGGCCAACATCTTAAAACAACATCATATCACTATGCACATTACCTAAGTATGAATGAAGTTACGTATACTATAGTAGTATTTAATAAAGAAAAAGCCAGCTTTCTATGGACTGCACTTAAGTCTAAAAAGGATTATTGCACTTTGCACATCTTGGTATTAAGCTTAATAGGCTTTTGCTTGCAAATACAATCTATCTAATGATCCTGGCTTAAAACCAGCCCCCTAGAAATATAAAGATTTATATTAAATTATGTAAATAAAATGCTTTTGTATGCAGTATTTTTCATATTACCGGCTACCTTTTCATAGTTACGGTATACAGCTATATCCATAATTGTATTAGTACTTACAAATAATTGTTCTTCAGATAAAAATAAATGCCTCTGAATAGTTTTCTACATTTGTATTAAAATCCAGCCTTGGAAGAACTTTGCAGAGCTTGCAGCATTATAGTTAGACTCACCTGGACTTTCACTTTTCTGATATCCAATTCTGTGAACTTGTTTCCTCCTCCACCCCAAATCCCCACTGTAATTCTCCTTCCTGAATTGCCTTTTTAAAGCCTGATACACCTACAAGCCTGCACAGTGTATGTGATAAGGGAGTGTGTCAGTATCCTCATCAGACATACACACCCAAACATGGTTACTCATCAAATACCATACCTTAGACACAGCACGCCAGCTGCACAGGTAAAGCTCTATGCACAGGATAATATCATGCTACTAAATCTCAGCCTACAAAAGATGGGACTGCCAGCCTTTCTGGCAATGTTACAGTTAATCATTATGAGCCTATAACATTCATCCACAGGTTTGAACAAAACTGTAACACTTAGGAGTTACCCAGAACTGGGAGTAGGGCTGGTTTGTCTGAAGACTTGCTTGAACATCTCTAGATTCTGCAGTACTATGAAGTTAGAGACCTGGTGCGAATTTTCAGTTCTCACTAAGATTTTTTTAACCCTTAAATTAAAAAAAAATTAAACAGAACATTTGCTTAAAAAAGTAAAATTCAATAAACTTTTTTTGGAGGGGATCTTTAACATTTTAAGTAGAAAATGTTCATTTCCAAAACATTACAAATACTAGGATTATTGATTCATCTGGAATTGGAGATGAAGAAAATCAGAATTCTGTAAATGGAGCACGGAAACCCCCTAGCAAAAATCAAAAATCCCTATTTGGTTAATCTAATTTATCTGATAAGTTCTGAAATAAATGTGTGTAAACATCTATCGGTATACCATGCAAGTAGAGATTAACAACATAAAAACCTCCAATGAGTTCTACTAGCAGTAACACAGATAATTACGGACAACCATTGGGATTTCCTAGGAATTCTTATGAACATTTCTGGAAAAATTAGCCATTTTGTTTAGGGCCCATTTGAGACTTCTGGCTGAAGCGCAAGGGAACCATTTTGTGCATGCATTTGAGGTGGGGTTGCAGCACCGTTCCTGGAAGCACTTTTCACTGTGCGGTTCCTCCACCAGAGGATGAATGTGCTTTAAATGCAAAGGCAAGGGCAATCCATTAACCTGCAGTACCGTTTGCCATTTCTGGGTGCATAGGAACACTGTGCTATGCCCCTAGGAGCAGCTTACTGTGCCATTTGCAACAGTCAACATGCTAGAGACTCAATAGTTGGATAAAACAGATGTACACTTAGCCCAGTACAGTTCTATGGAGAAGAAATGGGGAAGAATGAGCAGAACACATCCTGCTGCATCCTCTTATATAGGAAATGGCAAAAGTCATCAATGCTCTTTCTTTTAGTGATCTACAACAGTAAATTGCTAAATGTCATCAGAGGACTGGTAAATACATGCTAGACTGACATTTGAGGCAAGTGATCCATCACCTAACATCTGTAAATAGCATGGTGAAATAGAACCTATGATGAAAAATATATCTTTGGCTAACTCTTTCTTAAAATATTTCCTGCCTGTCTTGGTAATTATTCCGTGGGGCAATTTTATGAATTAAAAGCATAAAATTCAAGCATTTAAATCTAACTGGCTGCTTGCTGAAACTACCAAGAAATAAAAATGGCATCACAGAGAAATTCCAAACAATATTTTTAGGGCTGTATTTAAAAAACAAGTATTATGACGTTTAATCAAACATTCCTTGGTAGGAATCTGTTACTGCCAATGAAACACATTGACCTAGAAGATTTTCACCAGGGAATGTTCAAAGGAAAGTCAGATCTGTTTTATAAATGGCGCTCTTAAAGTGTATTTAAAGTGAAAACTTTTTCTAATAATGTTGGATAAAGTAGGGAATGGTTAGGACTCCCTTTTTTTTCTCTGATGCAAAATAGTTGTCACTGGAACAAGTTTACCCATTGGAAGGTTTCCACCTATCCCTTAACTCTTCTTAGGACAACAAATGTTAGACATGCTATTACTTTCTCTGTTGTTACCAATGGTAATCAGAATCAGCAGTAAAGGTAAATCTCACCAGTGGGGACACAAACAATAAAACTTGGCAGAAGTTCTAGTTTTCCACACTCCATCCAAAATCCGTTTATAAAAGTTTGACTTTTTATACTCTTTACACAGTGCAAATTCAAAAAGTATTTTGTTAACTAAACAGCCTCTGATTTAGAATCTGTAATTTAATATATTGTATTTATATAAACCAATAATGTTTGTTCGTGGGATAATGTAAGGTCCCAGCTTTTTGACAACAGAAGCTTGTTTTTGTGGAAAGCAAATAGTTAATATGGGGTTTATACGCAGCGACCAGCGCCCGAATGACATAAATTATATGCCCTCTAGGTATGAAATAGCTCATGTTTGACTGTCTGATTTCCTGTGTGTAGACTCTCCTTATTACTGTACCTCCCAGGGTGTGTCATATGTCTGTATTCAGGTATAAAAAAAAAAATCTCCTTCGGTTACACATAGCTCATAGTGAGGTCACTTTCCTGTGCAACCACAAAACAAACAGACCTGGGGGTGATATAGTTTGAAAAAAGATTTTAACAACAGCTACGGTACCAGCAAAAACAAGTATATTATTATGTAAATTAAAGAGTAGAAGGACTTGCAGAAAAACAAGATATTCTAATATCAGAATATTTATTTTGCCACCCAGAGGTGCCAACAAAACTTTTAACCCGGGCTGGACTAATCTGCACAAAATCTGGGGACTGTCAGGAGCTGACTATGGAATGTTTGAATGTAAGGTGGGCATAGATCTGATCATTTTCTGGCAATTTTATGGTTCCCAGGCAGTTTAGTATGGAAAAGGGGAGGAGAATTTACTTTCCTAGAATTGAAATTGAAATAAATACAGTCCAAAATTCACTTACCAGTTTAGCTCATAAGGTTGGATTACCAGGACTTTCTATTGTGCATTGGCTCAATAATGTGTTGAAAGATCTATTTTTTCCTTCATATTCAACTTTTCTGTTATCTATATATAGTAGTTTCCAGAAACAACTGTTTGACCTGCCAGGCCACTATCTTCATTTCTTTTCTAGAGGTCCTAATCAATGATCTTACATTTTCTGGCTGCCATTTTATCCTCTGCACTCAAGGTACCATTTTGCTGTCTCTTAGACAAGGTAATTTTCTGATTCTTTGTAAACTACACCTACTACAGATACAAAATTTACTGCTGTCTGTTAGAGAAATACTAAAAATGTGTGCGGGCATTTGCCCTTGAGGAGTGGATTGGGACAGCTCTGTCTTGTACATATGTTGGATATTTGTCACTGGAAGCAACCTTTCATGATCGTTTCCAGTGATTAATGAATGAGTGCTGTACACAAAGTGCCCTTTCTGTTCTTTAAAGAGGGCGGGGGGGGAATGAATGAATGGCACTCTGCTCACCTCTACGGACATTCATAGCAGTCTTTCCCGATCACTGATCCACCATGGTGACCGCTTGTTTTGGGCGACAATAATCTAATGCGTGTAGTCAGCCTTAGGCTTACTGACCCAAAACCCATGACAGAAGCTCCAAGCACTGTACACCTTGCATTACATGGCTGAGAACAGAAGATATACACACCTCACAAAGCTAATTTTAGAGAATTAAGAGTGTACAGGGCCCACAACCACCATAAATGTCATCAATCTACCCATCACTGCACCCTGATGTCACGGTCCCTTCCGTGACTGAAGTTAGAGGATCTGTCAGACAAGCTGCATGTGAGGTTATCTGACAGTCTGTTTGTTTTTTACTTGTTCCTGTGTTGTTGTTTGTAATGACCACACCTCTTGTCTCAGGTGCAGCTGGTGGTCATTACTGCTCCTCCATTTAGTCTGGCCTCACACTTCATGCTATGCGGTTGATGTTCACTGCTGGGATGTGAAGAGCTCGTGTGTTGTGCCATCCAGAGTTCCTGCTTATATATCTGCTATTAAGATAAGTTGAATTACTTTTGGTGTTTTGTTGTTCTTTTGTTGTTTACTAGGCCTCAGGGAGACACTGGGTCTTTCATAAGGGAAAGAACCAGTAGTCTCAAGCCAGTTACTAGTCCTAGGGCTATACAGGGCTAGTGTGGCCTAGGTTCTTGTCTATGAGTATTCCCACCATCAGGGGATACTCATACTGTTAGGAGTTAGGGCTAGGTTAGGGTGTCTGCAAGGGGTGACCATTCCCTTTTCCCTAGCCATTGGAGACCTAGTATTGAGTATAACCTTTCTGTTTCCCTCCCCTCCCTGTAATCCGTGACATTATCAACCGCCCAAAACCGCTATTTTTGTTTATGTCCGTGCAGTTTTGGATCCTATCTCTGCACTGGTCGCACAATTACAGGGGTTGTCTTTGGAGGTAGCTGACCTCCGCACGACCGTCTCACACTTACAGAGACCACAGGCTGCTGGTTCTGAGAGCAAGAATCAGGCCTGCCCTGAACCCAAGGTGACGCTCCCAGACAGTTTTTCCGGGAGAAGCGACAATTTTATTCGGTTCAGGGAGTCGTGCAAATTGTATTTTAAACTACGTCCAAACTCTTCGGGGGACAAGAGTCAAAGAGTGGGTATTATCATTTCATTACTTAAAGGCGATGCTCAGTCTTGGGCTTTTTCGCTGCCGACCGGATCTCAGTCCCTCCGGTCGGTGGATGAATTTTTCAGAGCGCTAGGTCTTATCTCTGATGACCCAGATCGTGTTTCCCTGGCCGAGACCAAGTTGCGTGGCTTGCAGCAGGGAAAGCGTTCTGCAGAGACCTATTGCTCTGAATTTAGGAGGTGGGCTACGGATACTGAGTGGAATGAACCTGCTCTCCGTAGTCAATTCTGTCATGGGCTATCTGAGAGCCTGAAGGACGCATTGGCGTTTCACGAATATCCTGGGTCATTGGAAGCGGCTATGTCCCTGGCTGTACGTATGGATAGACGCTTGAGATCTAAAGTTCCTCAATCTCAGGACGTACAATCCTATAAGATGGCGCCCTCCTCTGACACGTTGGGTGGAGAGACGCTTTAGGTCATATCTGGTGACGAACCAGTGCAGTTGGGGGGAGCTACCTCTGGACCTGGGAATAAAAACTTTGGGCATAAGAAGGGACTCTGTTTTTTCTGTGGAAAACAAGGACATTTTGTCAATGTCTGTCCTTATGTTCATCGCCAAGGTGAAAACAATAAAAAAAGGGGTGTGTTTAACCCTCATCTCTCACCGGGTGGTCTGTGTGGGGAATCAGAGAATTTACTTTTGTCATTTACCGGTAGTACTCGATTTTTCCTGTCTGCTGAGGTGGCGCTAGACTGCAAAACGGTGGGAATTGAAGTGTTTATTGTCAGCAGGGCAGGGGTTACCTTAATCGATGGGCAGTTCGTCCGTACGCATGGGTTAACAACTAGTGCACTAGACAAAAATATCTTGGTGTTTGCAATTGATTCCGCTCCTCTCACGCATAAATGTTTGTCACAAATGGTGCAGGACATTCGTTTAAAAGTGGGTGATTTTCATCAAGAATCCATCTCGTGCTTTGTGTTGGAGGGTCTACCTTCTCCAATGGTGCTAGGGTTACCATGGTTAAGCAAACATAATTAAATATTTAAAAAATAATTTCTGTTGTAACCACTAAGGTGTTACCTTCATTTATTTCTGAGTTTTCTGACGTATTCCCTGAAAGTGGAGACCAGGAGTTACCTCCACATCGGGAATATGATTGCCCTATCAACCTTATTCCTGGAGCTAAGCTGCCCAAGTCTCAGTTGTATAATCTTTCCGAACCCGAAAGGGCGAGCGGCCATGCGAGAATATATCGCTGAGAGTTTGGCTAAAGGTCATATTAGACCATCCAAATCTCCTGTAGCCGCCGGGTTTTTCTTTGTTAAGAAAAAGGACAGAACTCTTACGCCATGTTTGGACTTCCGGGAGCTTAAGCGTATTACTGTCCGTGACCATTACCCCCTACCTTTAATTCCAGATTTATTTAATCAGATTGTTGGCGCCAAGGTGTTCTCTAAATTGGATTTGAGAGGGGCGTATAATCTGTTAAGATTTAAGGGGATGGGGATGAAAGGGGATGAATGGAAGACAGCCTTCAATACCCCTGAGGGTCATTTTGAGAATATGGTCATGCCTTTTAGGGTTAACCAATGCTCCAGTGGCTTTTCAACATTTCATTAATGACATCTTTCATCATCTGGTGGGCAGGTTTGTTGTGGTGTATCTGGATGATATACTAATTTATTCTGCTGACATGGTGACTCATCAGGATCACGTGAAGCAAGTGTTACAGATCCATAGAGAGAATAAATTGTATGCGAAGATGGTGAAATGTGTTTTTGCTGTTCCGGAGGTGCAGTTCCTGGGTTACTTAATCTCATCTTCAGGTTTTCGTATGGATCCTGAAAAAGTCCGTGCGGTGATGGACTGGGATCGACCCGAAAATCTGAAAGCACTTTTGCGATTTTTGGGGTTCACCAATTACTACCGTAAATTTATTTTGAATTACTCGACTGTGGTTAAACCTTTAACAGACATGACGAGGAAAGGCTCAGATTTCTGGTCAGATGCGGTATTACAAGCCTTTTCAGCTGTTAAAAGAGTGTTTCGCTACTGCTCCTATACTGGTGCAACCAGATGTGTCACAACCATTTATTGTGGAAGTTGACGCATCTGAAGTAGGGGTAGGAGCAGTCTTAT
>NC_092858.1:119030036-119048576 GCF_032062135.1 Pyxicephalus adspersus
TTTTTTGGGGCATATGGGTTTCATCCACAGTTTGGCACATTTTCTGGTACTGAGACTTCAGGCATTCCTGAAGAGGAAAGATTTTCCTCTTCTTTGTCATCTATTTAGCAGAAAATTCAAAATAATTTAAAAAAAATGGGCAACAAGTATAAATGTATGGCTGACAAGAGACGTATGAGTGGTCCGGACCTAAGAGTGGGTGATTCTGTGTGGCTGTCCACAAGAAATATTAAGTTGAAAGTACCTTCTTGGAAGTTGGGTTCAAGGTTTATTGGGCCATATAAGATCTCTGCCATTATTAACCCAGTTGCCTTTCGTCTTGAACTTCCACAGGCTTTAAAGATTCATAATGTGTTCCACAAATCACTGTTGAAGAGATTTGTTGTGCCTTTGGAACCATCTTCCTTGCCTCCCCCTCCTGTCATGGTGGACGGCAATCTAGAATTTCAGATTGCCAGGATACTGGACTCCCGAATTCTCTGCAGATCTCTCCAGTATCTCCTTCACTGGAAGGGGTACGGTCCGGAGGAGAGAATGTGGGTTCCAGCGCCCGACGTTAATGCTAGTCGTCTAGTGAGAGCTTTCCACAGGGCTAATCCCGATAAGGTCGGTCCTGGGTGTCCGGAGGCCACCCGTAGAAGGGGGGGTACTGTCACGGTCCCGGTACTGCAGATAAAGTAAGTACATGTTTTGGTGACCTGTAAAAATATTGATTGTTTCTGCATGCACAAATCCATTGAGTGGGCAGGTCTATTACCCTTGATTTCTTTTTTTAAGATATTCCTTTCTTGATTTTCTTGCTTTAACTTCAGTTTTTGTATAGATGACCGTATGTCAAGCACACTGTGATGAAATGTTGAATTCATAGTTGACATGATGACTGTAAGCTGCCTAAACTCCAAACTATATCATTTCCATCACTATTCTTCAAAGTTTTATAAGGTTCCCCTTCTTAAATACTTCCTTTGAATTGCATCAAATTTGTCTACTGTCACTGTGGACAAACTAATCTATCTTGGACTTATAGGGCCTGATTTATTAAAGCTTTCTAAGGCTGGAGAGGATACACTTTCATCAGTGAAGCTAAGCGATCCAGCAAACCTGGAATGGATTTCTTTAAAGTCATTTGCTATGATTGCTATGCAAATGATTTGAATCCTGGACCAGATACATTCCAGGTTTGCTGGATCACCCCAGCTTCACTGATGAAACTATACTCTCCAGCCTTGGGGGGCTATAATAAATCAAGCCTATAGTCTACCCATTGACCATGTCAAACCATAGTCTTGGCTAACAAAGGCTTTTTCATGACAGTTTTATTTTGGTGCAATCTTTTTCTAATTGTAGGTGCATGTTTTTTTACACCAAATCTTGCAAGAGTTACCTGCAGATCCTACTATATATTTTGGAAGGTCTAGGGGACTTCTTATAGCATCAAACAATAAGCACAAGTTGGCATACATTTTATGGGTTGGCCAGTCCTGGATAAATTAGCAGTCATTTGAAATCTATCCTGAAAGGTTAAAATAGCTGATCTAGCTGGGGTCATTGAAGGGAAAAATTGCTGATCTAGCTTGAGCCATATATCGTAAGGGAGGTGTATTTTCTTTTTTGTCTACACAGTTTAAATGTAAACAAATGTCGGAGCGGTTGGGGGGTTAATATGAAAGTATTTTTATTTTTGTGCTGAAGGTAAGCAGCAAATGATACTGTGATGTTATGAAATATTAAGTAATCTCATTTTGTGCTTAAGGTGAGCAGCAAATGATATTGTGAAAATTGTACTAACTTTATTGTGTGTCCTGGAGACAGTAAGACGCCCCACCACTCTGGCGAGGGGAAACCCGTTAACCCAGAAACTGGTGATCGTAAGTGGCTGTTCTCTGGGATAATACTAACAGGCAGTTGAGGAGGAAGTTGAGCATAGACATAAGTCCTCTGTACCCAGTTGACAGGAATTGTCGGAGCCTTCACGGTTCACTACAGCCAGTCCTGAGAAGAGTTCAACTCTGCTTCCGTCTCAACTAAGTTGCAAGAAATGGGTGCAAAACAAGGAAAGGTTTCCCCACCACCTCCATGTGTAGGAGAGACATGTAAGGATTATGTAGCTCGAGTTTGTGGGACTGATTACTATTTAGTTATTCCCTGGGTGGATATTATGGCAGGATGAACAGAGGGGATGGGAAGCGTGAATTCTTTTCCTAGGGACTGAGCAAATGATTTATTCCATATGGACATGGTTAAGGGGTTATGTTTAGGAGACATTGATTGTGTTAAACATAGAGGGACGTCCTCTGCCTTTTCTTGTAGGTTTTTGCTGCTACTTGTAGTACCTTTTGTGAGGATTATTATAGTGGTTCAAGAGAGAATGCTGAGCCCTCTGTGGGAATTAATGGGATACTTACAAGATCACCAGTCAATGTTCACACACCGTTTCAGGATCATTCCAAATTGTCCTGTGAATTTATTAGGGAGAGATTTGTTTGTTCTATTGAAGTTACAGTTGGGGATTAGTAACACGGGACACCTACATGTCACATCCTCAGTCATGCCCATCCATGTACCAAATGGTAATTGTTTTTTATATTTGGAATGCCAACCACAGGATCCACTACTTGATCAGGTTCCTCCTGAGGTTTGGGCAAATACTGATCAAGATGTTGGCCTAATCTCTTGTACACCATACAAGGCAATGCTTAAGCCCGGCACTGCACCTGTTTATATTAAACAATACCCAGTTTCCCCAGAAAAAGAAAGGGGAATTGAGCCTATGTTGATGGAATTCCTAGGGGCAGGGGTTATTGAGGAAACTATCTCCCCCTATAACACACCTATCAACCCAGTGAGAAAGGCTGACAATACCTTTAGGTTTGTCCAGGATCTTAGAGCAGTAAATGCTCAGATCATACCCATAGCCACCACCTTCTTAAGTAAACATTAGAGTATATTCCTAAAACCATACTGTGTGTGTGTGTTATTGGGATATCTCTCCAGACATCTGTCTCTCTGGTGCAGGGGAAGTCACGGTGCATTTGATTCGTGGAACTAGAAGTAGAAGCAGATCCTTTCATATCCCACTTGTAAAAAAAGTTTTCCTACACTAGAATTATTGAATTCAAATAATTGTGTAACTTCTTCCTGAGGGCCTTTGAGAGTTTTTTGTCTTGGCATGATGATATCACAAACATCAATAACAAAGATAACATCAAACCTTTAGTATCTGAGGTTTAAAAAAGACAAGAAGGTATTATAGTGTTGGTAGATAACACCTGTACCAATTCAAATTTCGTAGATTTATATTTTTCTCTTGACAAATCTTTTTCCGCTAATTTAGATTAGGAGAATAAGCACCGTGTCAGTTTTGTGTGTGTAAGATTACACCTTTACCTGTTTGAATGAAGAACTAATGTTTGTTTGTTCAAATATGCAATAAAAACATAACAATTTACAGTGGGTGTATTTTATATGTAGTTTAAGTCAGCTATGTTACCATCACAGCAAATCAATGTGTGTTTTGCACAGTCAATACATACTGCATATGGCATTTTTGAAGATACAGGCCACAAAGCATACTCAGACCACACTAAGATGGGGTGGCAGGTGAATGGAGGTTAGAAGATTACATAGCGAGTGTGTGTATTGTAATTGTGATGGGAACAGGGAGGTGGAGGCTTGGCTTAGTACAGGATCCTGGGCTGGATAGGTGGCATTTATCTCTGGTGTGCATGTTGTATGTGGAAAGCTGGGGATAGGGATCACCACACTATTGCTGTATTCTATAAATTGGGAAGGGGGGGGCTTTTTATTGCTACAGACTGCAACTATTTGTCTGTATGAGAGTGATGGGCCACATGAATTCACTGGTGACAGCTAGGAAAACTGAGACCTTTACTAAGAACACTTAGATCTGTATTAGTTGCTGAAGAGGACATTAAGGTTTGCACACCACTATTAGTCCTTCTCATGCCCCTCACTCTACCCTAATCTCAGACTCTCAAACCATTGAAATTTCCCAGGTATGAGTATACTAGTGTCATAGTTAGAAACCAAGAATAAAAACATACAGTATATTATAACAAGAAAATTATTTATAGTATACCAGTTTCTAACTGCTGACATATAAGTAACAGAAAAAGTTACATACAGTTTTCCACATGTAGCAACCACTTAAAAATATTTGCGCTGCTTTGTGACCCATGTATCTATAAACGACAAAGAAACATTTTTTTAGTCATCACTGGTTTGATAATGTATTTTCTGTCCATTAGAAAACACAAGTCTGTAACTGACCTGTAATTACTTAAGGTCTATGATACCCAATTACAGGTATAAGTATATTACTATCAAATACTGTAGTTAAAATGGAACTTAAAAAAATGAATCTAACAGCAAGACTTTTTATTGCAGAAGAGACACGCGGTACTATGTCTGTTCTGCAATGAATGCTACCTGTCTGCTATCAAACCTCGTTAGATTGTATATTGAGCTACACCTTCAGCATGCCATGGTGTAGGAGGAATGTACTGCTGTGCACATACCTGAGAGTTATGTCTTCCTGGGGTAGCCAATCAAAACTGTAAGGAAAAGGGAGCAAATATCAGCTCCAATGCAGGCGCTTGCAGATGTTGCATCATTTACATAGGGGGGAGTAAGTGATGGTTAGGTAAATTAAACTTTAACCATCCTAAAAATGCTGATTGTCAAACCAATCACTAATATATTATTAAAGTTTTACCTTGTTATTGGGATTTTTAATATTTTTTGATTTGCTGCTTTTCTTTTAAATAGAAATGATACCTGATGATCCTGCTATTAAGGTTCTAATGCACAGACACATAAAGCCTCACACTTTATTTAATCTTAAAATAGAATTGGCACAGAAAATATGAGTTTTCTGATAAAGGTCAACATACACTGTAGCTAAGGTTTTGTTTAAACCAAGATTCCTCTTGGGAACGTTGAGTACTCAAACAATTATCTTTACCATTGGCTAAATGTCAGAAACCAGTGCTGCTGGCCAAGCAATTTACCAATAAGTTTAGCCTCATAGTAAAAGTAGTAATAGTACAAATATATAAAGCTGCGCAAGAAACAACCTTAGGTGTGTTATATGTGTTTTCTTCCACAGTTTTCATTATTTTCATACACTTTTCCAATTGAATGTAATTGGAAAAATGTGCAAAAATTGGGTGAACATTGTATAAATTATGGGCAACAGCATTTATGAAAAGACCCCCTGGCCCTGATTTATTAAAGCTCTCCAAGGCTGGAGAGAATACACTTTCATCAGTAAAGCTGGGTGATCCAGCAAACCTGGAATGGATTTCCTAAACAGTCATTAGCTAATTGTTAGCAAATATTTTCAATTCTAGACCGATCCATTCCAGGTTTGCTGGATCAGCCAGCTTCGCTGATGAAAGTGTGTCCTCTCCGGCCTTAGAGAGCCTTAATAAATCAGGTGCCTTGTGTCAGATGCGTTAACAAGATTTTGGAGTAACCTGGGAAAGCTGAATGTGAAAACCCTCAGAAGAAGCTTCCATGCATGTTAAACAGGAATGCTTTTTAGACATTTTCAGGCAAGATTTTTTTTTTGTAAGCTTTTTTCTCTACTAAAGCCAGGTACACAAGTCCATGTGTGTACAGTGACCACCGTCCATCATCCAAACGACCGTCCTGGCGGATCCACGGACGATGGACGATGAATGATCGTAATGGAAGTGAAGGAGGAGAGCGCACAGCAAGGTTGCCGCTCCATCGTTCTCTCCATAGAGCAGAACAATGCGATCTGCATGATCACATAATACAGTCTACATTATATCGCTGGTTAAGCGGATATTCTACTTCGGGTCAATGAGTCCAGCAGTCTATAGCTTTGAACATGCCTATCTCTGTAACTATACCTTTTATTGTCAATAAAGGAAATTAGGTGGCTTAAAATTACACTAACACGATAATAATAAACATCAGACCATGATGTCCTTCCAACATGTGCAGTTGAAAGGTGCCTGAGTGTTTATTGATGTCAAAGTCCAGAGGAAATTGACCCTTGTTCACAAGTAGAACGTGGAGCTGGTAGTTACAATGGTCATCCAGTTTAGGATAAAGTGGTACAGGTGACCTTCAGCCTAAATTGCTACTGTGGGAGGTTATAGAATGAAAAAATAGTAACAGTGTAGTTTTTTTTTTTTTTGCCGTGCAATTTTTTTCATGCCAAAATACAGCTTTTCTTAAGCTACGTACACACGGCAGATTTTTATCGGCATCGGCCAATTATCGGGCGAAAATCTTCCGTGTGTACAGTCGGTGTCGTCCAACGTCCGGACGACCGACCTGCCGGATCCACGGACGATGGACGACAGCCGATCATAATGAAAGGGAAGGGGAGAGCGCGCAGCAGGGTGCCGCTCCGTCGCTCTCCCCCCTCCCCTCTCCATAGAGCATGAATGGTGCTGTATGTACAGCATCGTTCATGCATCTTGCAGCCCCTTGTCGTTGGAAAGGATCGTGAAAGATCCTTTCCAACGACAAAAATTGCAAGTGTGTACGCAGCTTTAGACTTCCCAACAACAAAAGTGTTTAGTAGGTAATATTATTCATCCCATGTAGGAGCCGATTTACATCAATGCATTGCACACAGATGTAACAGCAACATAAACTGCTGAACATGAGATGCATTTGTACACTACAGTGCCTTTAATCTTGTATAGCTCCCCAAAGTACCTCCACGACTTTGGCCCAGATTTATTAAAGCTCTTTAAGATTGAAGAGAATACGCTTTCATCAGTGAAGCTGGGCAATTCAGCAAACCTGGAACTGATTTCCTGAAAAACATTTGCTATTTGTTAGCAAATGTTTTGAACCCTGGACCAGATCCATTCCAAGTTTGCTGGATCCCTCAGCTTCCCTGATGAAAGTGTATCCTTTTCCAGCCTTGGAATGCTTTAATAAATTAGGCCCTTTCTTAGAGTACATTGCAATATATGGTAACATACTACAAATGCTACTAGACACACTGCAACTAATTCGACTGGTGTCTCATAAAATATGTTTTACATTTGGTGCCCTAAGATCCAAAATGTAAGGAAACATTTGTATTGCATGGCGTTTTTCCTCGAGAAAGGGATCAGATAACAGATTTCCCTCTAGGCTTCTCACATATATTTTGCCCATATATAACCTGAACACACTAGGTAATGCTTTCATGTGATTAAACTTAACCTTTTCTGGATAAGTAAAATGTTGGATCACCACTGGGAAGAAAAGGAGGACATGCACATGAGAATGGAAAGACTAATCATAAAGTCAGATTTAAAAAAAGTTGTGAGTGAATCACAAATTGTTTTCCCCCAATGTAATAATGGTATGTAAATGTAAAACTTACTTCTGTATGTAATTGAAAAAGTTTAGAATATTAAAGTGGACCTATCACTAGATTTTTTACTTTACATAAAAGGGTTTAACAAAAAAGGGTGCAGCAGTGGCAACAAAGGTAGAATGAGAGTGCAGGGCCTCCTGGTATACTTATGTCACATATCCCAGAAGGTTTCTGGCTGCTACTTCTGTGTGTGCTCTACCTGGGCATGCACACAGGGTTTTTTTTTTTTCTATAATGGTAATCCTGTAATGCTGATCTCACGCATGCAAGATTAGGTGATGTAGGCACAAGAAGGAAGATGGTGGTGCTGGGCCCTGATACTTAAATCAGAACTAAACCAAAAACAAAAAACTCATACTTACCTTTCCTTCCTCAGAGCCCCCGATTTCTCAGACGCTGTCCTTGTTATTGCACAAATGAATTGCTTTCTGGTTATATATGCGTTACGAACCGTACTAATTATCTTACCCAGTATTCTGTGAATGTTTTAGAAACAAATAATTTGCTGGAAATATTTTTTATTTATACAAAGGGCAGAAATTTCGATTTTGGGTGATAAACCTCTGGTGATAGCTTTAATTAGTTTACTGTTGTGCTATTGACATAAAAAAGCAAATCTGTGCAAACTGCAAAATTGCATCCTGATGATCTGCTGAACACAGGGGTCCCCATCCATTGGACTGATACTGGGTATGATGCATGACTGGCTGAACAAAATGACAGGGTATATATATACAGATCATTCCTGTCATAGCAAAGACTGGGTGGCCCCAGAACCAGTTTCATTTTTTACTGTGACAGCAAAAGCAGCTAAACAGGTTGTATATTTCTCCCTTTATCCACAATAGAAGAGTAAAGGATGAGCTTATCATAATGATAATGCCCCTTGGATGTCACATTGATATCAACCTGAATAAATCGTGGGATTTTGAGGTTAAACTTTCTACATAGATTTAGCTCTAGATTTTTTTTCATGTATTAGTATTAAACATTCATGCAATAAAATGTATTTATATATTTCTTAGTATTCTAACCTGCTACTAAATAAAGGTCCTGCCTGAATCTACATTTAATAAAACAACGAAATGTAGGTACAAATATTTTTGAGGTGGAGGGGTATGTAAAACTAACCAAACACCACGGTTGTTTTCTTCCTAGTATGTGTGGATTTGTAAATGCTTAGCTCATTTGTAATTAGTGGTGCAATAGCAAGCTTTGTGGGAAAAGCAGGAGGAAAATGAAAGAATAACATCAGAAAAAAATATGATGAAAACATTTTATTATCTCATAAATAGCTAATAAAATTTGGCAATTTTGTAAGGCAGTGAAGATTTATGTAACATTTGTATTTTTGTATGAGCATGAGAACCCTCAGAAATAGAGCTAGTTTTGATGAAAGTAATTTATTATCTGATCATTGTAGCCACAACAATTTCAGTGGCCCCTGCTGAGTCAAAAACGCCAATGGGCAATTTTTAAATTTTTAAGCATCCAGTAAAGCCTATCTCCAGGTAAATTACAAAATGTACACACAGCACAAGTACTTTGGTGATTGGTCAGGAGTTAAAAGCTTGTTTTTTTGGGTTATGAAGTAGTGTAAACCTTGACAGCAGAAACAGAAATAACATTAAATATGTTTTTTTTAAAAGGAACTAGAGCTGTACAGTCTTGTATTGACTCCACAAATAAAAACCTTTCTTTGCTAACTGTTATGAGGATGTCCTTTTCTGCAAGTTCATTATCTCTGCTATTGATTGGTCAATTCCAGTGGACAAAATTATAGTAAAGCTCAAAAGTTGTGGACTGTGGCTATTGTGACCAAATAGGTTACAAAAAAAGGCCATAAGGAACAAACAACTGGATCTAATATTTCCCCAACACAACCACAACTTAAATTTTCACTTCTTTAAACTTTTCCTAGAATACTATCACAGCGGTATCTTATGGGAACTAATGCACAAAATGTATTACTACTCTTAAATTCCACCTCACCAATCATATTTTATCAGACTCAAATGTTTTAAATATGCTCACTCTACTGCTGATATATAACATGCTCAAAACCTAAACAGTTCTGGCAGACTGGTGTTCAACATGCCATAGATCACCCAGCGAATTACATACATCACTAATTATTTAATATTATTATTATTATTATTATTATTATTAATAATAAACTGTATTTTTAAAGTGCTGACATATTACATAGCACTGTACAAGGTCCATAGTCATGTCATTAGCTGTCCCTCAAAGGGGCTCACAGTCTAATGTTTCTACCTTTGTCATATGTCTTTAATACAGTCTAAGGTCAGTTTTTTGGGGGAAGCCAATTAACCTTATTACATGTTTTTGGAATGTGGGAAGAAACCAAAATACCCGGAGGAAACCCACACAAACACAGGGAGAATCTGCAAACTCAATGCAAGTAGTGTCCTGGCTGAGATTTTATGGGGAGAATATGGAAAAGCAGTTTTTCGTACCTACAGATGTCAAACACACCGATTCACACGATTCTTCTGTCCTCACATGCTATTATTGTTTACAAACAGTTCGGTAAATTAAAGATTAACTACTATCTCGCTGTAATGCATTCGTTAAAGATTCTCAAAACATTTACTGCCTTCATCTATTAATAAGTTTGGCATGTCATTGATGTGGCAAGCAATGTTCAGGGACAACGTGTGTTCAGGTATGGGGTAATAGTTTAATACCTTGTAACCCATCGCCTGATTTTTATTTCCCTATTACGTATGATAAAGATTTTCTACAAGTTTATGCTCCTGATCATAAACGACATGGAAATTATATCTTGTGTAAAAATGGGACATATGGACATTGTCCTGTCCCTTACAGCTAAACGCAGTTTAAAACATTACCCTGATGTAGATGTAAATTAAATTACCAAAATACCATATAATCTTTAAAAATAATCTGCAGAAAAATATTGCCTCCCTCCAAACCATCATTTAGCTTTTCAAGCAAAATATAGTTACCAAACTTAGTCATCCAGGTCTCTTGGCAGCCGAATTATAGGTAAGGGGTACTGCTAATCCATGTCCATGCCAGCGAGAAATTGTCTGTCCTTTTGCATTCATGTCACTGCTACATACTCTTCTTCTACATCCTTAGGGGACCCCACCACTAGACACCTCACAGGTAGCATCCACATCACATAGAGGTGAGACAGACACCTGAACAAGGACCTTTGTGTCCTGTAAAAAGAAGGGGAGAAAAACCTAAAGTGTGGAGTGTCATATGACTATGCATAGGTGGGTAAAAAGGACATTTATTTATGTATTTATTCATTTAATGCCAGAAATAAGAATCAGCATTTAGCATGCTTTATCCCATTCAAAAACCCACAATTTCAGTACAGATGAATCCTTGTTGGGCTTCCAAAAATCAAGTCAGGTATGTACCTACTCCTCTGGATTGATAACACTGCCTGTATTATGCTGCAAATTCAGTATATTCAGCATTGTTAGCCTTGTTGGACCACAGAAATACTGAACACCAGTGATGCCAAGCAGGGCCAAGAACATGTAAAATGTGTGATAAGGTCCACAATTTAGCCACAGCCACAATACCCCTATAGTGTGTGCTGCTGACTCCTATGCAGCTACCCCGTGTCATCCCTGCTAACTTTGTTCACTGCCTTTATCTACACTAAAAATTACATAAGAAACTGAGTTTATTCATATTTTCTTGCTAGACTTGTCCTCACAGTCATACACCTTGAAGACTAGTTGTATACCTCCACATGTGCGCCTCCATTTTGTACAACTTTCAGCCACCTTTGGACACAAGCCTCTCCGACATTTTGCAGCATCTCTTCCCTGACCTTGCTAAAGGCCGTGCAGATTCCTTCCTCAAGCTGTGACAGGTTATGGGGCTTAGTGGCATACACCTTTTTTTTATATAGGCGCACAAAAAAAAGTCACAAGGTGTAAGGTCAGGGGAGCTCGGAGCCCATTCAAGGGGACCCCTTCTTGGTCAGGAAACTTGATGTTCAGGAAATCTCTGGCTAACCTGGCAAAGTGGGGAGGGGCCTTTGTTGAAAAAAAAACATTAGCAGGGTCACTTCTCGCCTGAAGTTGTGGCACATCAAACAAATTTTGAACGACCTGAAGTCAGTACGGGTAGAGCTTTATTAGTCTCCGAAGCATCGAGCTTTTGTTGATGCTGGGTTGCACTGCAGTCCTCTGGATGGACTTCCCTGGCTTTGCACAAGCGCCTGCTCCAGAGTTCAGTGTTTTCATCTATGGTGGCAGTAGTGTGTTATGTGCTGGAGTAGTGTGATGGCCATAAAGCTTCTCAAACTTAAGCTGAAATGCAGTCGGGGACTGAAAAACTTCTTGCCAAGTGCAAATTTTGCAACGCTGCTCCAATGTCAATTGGCAAGTCATGGATAAGAGAATGATATACTTACAAAAATTGAAAAGCATAAGTTTTCATATGCTGATGGCCTCAAGTCTCTCCGAAGGATACCTGGAGCAAAACTGAAAAAAGGAAGTGTGTAGTGATTCTTCGGACACCTTGTACTGTATACCAGCACCCTGCATTTTACTTTTATCCTCAATTTATATCCTGATCACATCAAAGGAACTGATGCAGCTCACAACATCAACAAGTAATAGTATGACATGCAAGCACAATAAGCACACTGTTTGACAGGCATGGAGATAATGCTTACAGCTACCCATCTTCTCTAGACACACACTTGCTCCACCTACCTCTATTACTAGTCACTGCCATACTCTGCGGGTAGTGGACGCGCTGTGGGAGCTGTGGTCTGGATGGTACTGTAGTAGATTTGGGAGGTGTCTGGCTGATTTTCTTCATGGTGATGGTGCCTTATTACCTGCAGGCCCGTCCTATATCAGACTCCTTACTCCTGTCTTTTCTTTTCAGCCTGATTGTCACCCAGCTTCTGTTTCTTTGTGTTGTGCCAAAATTTGAGACCTTGCCAAAACCATTCTTCCCTAAGACCTTACACCACTTGCCTTCTTTCAAGCCGCAGGCCCCTGACTCTGTGTATTCTGAGTTTCATAGCCCTTAGAACCTCCCAAGTACCACAAGGTAACAGTGTCCTGGAAGGATCCTTTCTAAGTTCCTGTATCCCTGAGAATTTTTGTGTATCCTGAGAATTCCAGTGTTCCTAAATGCCTCCCCAGTATCCTTGTGTTTTCCTGTGTGCGCTGAGAGTTTCAGTTATCTTACTTTACTGTATGACCTCTATGTCCCCGTATGTCCATTGAAATTTCTGTGACCCAGTGACTCCAGAGCTGCGGACTGTTGCTAGTGTTCCTGCATATCACCTTTGCGCTGCAGAATCTGCTTCCCCTGTTCTCATTATTCCTCTTTACCTGTGACCCCAAGTGCTCCTGTACAAACTTTAGACTGCATTTGTTGCACTTCCTTGCCTGCAATGCTTGTACTGTGTCTCATTTCTCTCTACTGTTATCAGTTTCCAATACATATGTGAATGGGGGATGCAACTTGGAAGCCATCCACAGTAAGTCCAGCAATTGTGGAGATGTCTGGTGAACACTAACCTGCTTGTTCATACCAGTAGTGAATATTCATTGGTGTGCCATTTATTACACAAAGGTTTGTTAACATTTCCACAACACAACTTTTGAGATCTCTCATTACAGATTATATTAAAGTGGACCCCACTCTATAATCTCCCTGAAAATAAATAGTTATTTATAATACCTTTACCAGAAAAAAAGGACTGTGTATGTTTATTTACCCAATGCTTATTTTCTATTGGGTATGACAACACTATCCTTTTGATAAAATTCCAGGCGAATGATGAGAACCCCAAAATGTCAGAAAAAGCCACCCTGATTAAGTTTGAGAGCATCTTGTTGATTCAATAAGGAATCAATAAGGATATTGATATTTTTCTTACGCCATACCTCCTCTAGTGTAATGGTTAGTTATGCAGTATCTAACATCTGTGGTTTTTAGGACTTACATTATTATTTGATAACATCTAGCTAGCAATACGTGCTGGTCCCTGTGTTACCGGTACCTACCACTAACTTTCTATATAACTGAGACCAGTACAAGAAAGTCAAGAGAAGTATTTATTGTTGGAAAAAAAAAATGATCTTACATTGCACTCTACCAAACTATAAACTTTTCAGCAAGGATCATTTTTAAAATACTTGATTTAATGGACAGCCTTCAATCCATGACCTTGACATGACATGTACATGCCTATTGTATTTTTTATTATTATATATATATAAAAAAAATATATATATATATGTATATATTTATATCGCGAGAGAGAGAGAGATTATATAATGGTTAAACCAGTTTACTGCTTTGAATATCAGATGTATGTCACCAGTCTAGCACACAGGAGTGTTAGCTTTGGTATGATATGTAAAGCAGCTGAAGTACAATGAGGACAGACAGCACGTTTGCTGAAATTACCAAAGGCAGAGGTTAGCAGGTTCATTGCAGTCTGATGCAATCTGTGAGAGCAGCTGCTGATGCAATGTTATAGATGGAATAAAGTGGATCTGGAGCACTGACAAGACTTCTTTAAAGGGATTAGTTCAATCATGAAAATTTCCTACACAGTTACATTTTTATTTACTGCATTACAAGATTTTTTTCTTCATATGCTAAGAATGTTGCAGTGCGAGTCGCACATTTCACATTGAGAGACTGAGATTTACCAGTTCATTGCTGCCTGAGATAAGCAGAGGTTAGCAGGTTCAGTGCTACCTGATGCAATCTGCTAGAGCAACTGCTGATTTATTAATATAGATGAAATTACATGGACCTGGACCTTCAACATAGAATTTCTAAAAGAATTTCTAAAGTTCAGTCATCGATATTTCTAGTGTTGAATATGTTTTAATAATAAAAAAAAGTGTTCTGTTGTTAATTTCAAAGTCACCATATAAAGCCAACTGTTCCATCTGCACTGGTAACAAATGTTCCATGGCATGCATGCTATAAATCAAGCAGAGGGAGGGTATCTCATGAATGACAGTTACATACATCACTTTGGGTCATGCAGTTCAAACAAAGGAAAAGTAATTCTATCTTCACTCACAGCCTGAAGAAATGAGGAGGCAGCAAAAGCATTATAATAGGTTGGGGACAGATGATATTTTACCTATTAATATGAGTTTATTCAGACATTTATAGTAATAGAAAGTATACACAAAGTAATTACAAAGTATACACAAACAACAAAGTGGCTATAAGTACTGGTTTCTTACTACAGCCCGGGAAAATGTCTACACAGACATAGGCTGCCCAAAGCCAGACAGATGTCTCATTTAGCTGAAGTAACAAGAAAAAGCGCTCACACTAGATGACGGATTGTTTGAAGGACCCCAGCACACCTAGGTTGACAGCATGGCTGCCTTTCCTTCTGCTAAAAAATGAAATGTATGATAAAGAGCATTCTCAAAGCTCTAGTATGTTAATCACTGAATGTTTGATGCAAATGGCTCCACTACTTGTTATATACGCTATATTTGTTATACCTTATATATCAGGGCTTTGTGGAACCTCAAGGTTTCTGCAGAAGTTGCCAGGGGTCCCTTGAGCTGCTTCTGACTGACGTCCCATAAGATGATGCCTGCATGGTTTCAGGGCCGGCACCACTTGACCTTTTTGGCTGTTTGTAAAGGTTTTATGTATATTGGAGAACATTATTCCCACTGGAAACCAACGTAAGTAGCATGTTCCTATTGATTAAACATAATAGGGGTTCCCCAGCACCTGAAAATTGTTTTCAGGTTTCTCAGGAATAAAAAGTTTGAGAAAGGCTATTACAGATAATACTCTGAAAAAGTAATAAAAGATATCAGATAAATGTGTGTTAGCTTTTTAAAATCTGTATAAGGGATGTTTTGTACTTATTTGTACTTGCAATTCTCAAATATATTGAAGTCATATTCATAGCCTCCATGACTTGCAACATCTAGGATTTTTTCCCTGACAACATAACAGTCATTGTGTACAACTAGCTGCAATCCATGTAGACATTAGTGATACACCCTATATTACAACCAGCATGATGACACAATGGGCCTGATTTATTAAAGCTCTCCAAGACTAGAGAGGATACACTTTTATCAGTAAAGCTGGGGCACACATCAAACCTGGAATGAATCTGGGTCAGGACTAAAAACATTTGCTAACAACTTTTCAGAAATCCATTCCATGTTTGCTGGATCACCCAGCTTCACTGGTGAAAGTGTACCCTCTCCAGTCTTTAATAAATCTCCAGAGCTTTAATAAATCAGGCCCAATATGACTACTTCCTGATTACAGATGGGGGATACTAAATAGTAAATATTCTTAACCTGCAAAAACCAACCAGAATTTAACAATCTACGCAGCTCAAGTACATGGATGATATAAATGACAAGCATGGCCATTTGTTATTTGGCAGATTATGGAGTGCACAAGCAATAATCTTGAAAGTGAAAGTAAGGTAAGGGTGGCCATAGGGGCTGAAACCGCAAAATAACCTCCTGATATCAAGAACCATATACAATGATTAGACACGTTCACAACCTTACCTTGTATACTGTTTATGTAAGCCATAGGTTCCATTTCAAGGTATCCTATTTGTTTCCATGGGTAATTGTTTCTTTTAAGACAGTTTTTATTTCATAAACCTAGTGGTCAGTGGGAGAAGAAGTGTTCCCTTAAATTGGTGATCAGTAGGTGAAGAAGTACTCATTGAAACTAATAGTCAAAGGGGAAAGACGTGCTCCCCTGAACTAGTGGTCAGTGGAGAAAAAAGTGTTCCCTTAAACCAGGGGTGTCAAACTCTGGCCCCCAACGTACTTTTTTTTGGCCCCCAAAGAAATCCTAAATATAAACTGCAGCTGGCCTGCCACAGACCAGCAGGCTCTCTGCCTTTGCGTGCCCCCGGTTTAGACTGTTTTATAGATGCAAATAATGCCGGGATGTTTAGTAGCTGCGTTATTTCAATGAAGAGGGAGTTTCAGTGGCGGGCCAGATTTAGCTCCACATTGGCCGGGTCTGGAATTTCCAGCACTCCCCCTCAGCTGTACTTTTCCTTGCTACTCCAAGGCATGGACTTGAATGGGTCGATTTTCAAGAAGAATATTGGTATTATTATTGTTAGCCTGTGCAAAAAGATTACCATTGAAATTTCACACAGAAGGCTACAAATAGACAAAGAGGCATTACATTTTTTTCTAAAATAAAATTTTTTTAAAAATGTTTATGCCTCTTTCTCTATTATAAGCTTGTTCCAGATTGAATGTGAAGCAAAACCCCTTTGTTTCTATGTGAAAAGGTGTAATATCTAATGAGAAAGGAAACATTTCCTCAATTTTTTCAACAAGTTTCAAGGTTGGCCTGCGACTTTTTATTTTTGACCCCTGCCTTAAACTGATGATCAGCAAGAGAAGTACTCCCTTTAATGAACAGTAGAAAGAGGAAAAAGTGTTCCCTTAAACTGGTGGTCATTGGAAGAGGAAGCATTGTCTTAAACTAATAGTCATCAGGGGAAAAGTGTTCTGCTAAACTGGTGGTCAGTGGAAAGTAACTATCACAAAATATATTACAAAGTTCTGGAAAATCTAAAGTTTACCATACTCATTGCAATCTGACCGTACAATCTTTGAACATTCAACTTCAAATCTACCAAAACTGTGTATTGTACACACAAGATGGTACATATAAAGCAGTTTGTACTCGGATTGTTTTATGTGTGGTGATCTTTTACAGTCAGGTAGTCAGATTTTTAGGTGATTGGTAAGTATTAGGCTATCTACACATGTGCAATAATAGTTGGAAAGGATCTTTCATGATCTTTCCAGCGAAAAAAGACTGCAGGATGCATTAACAAGCATTGTACATTTACACCATTCTGCTCTATGGAGAGAGGAGGGGGAGAACCATGGAGCAGCACCCTGCTGCGCTCTCCCCCTTCCCTTGCATTAGGATCGTTTGTCGCCATCGTCCGTGGATCCACCAGGACGGTCGTTCGGATGATGGACGACAAGCACTGTACACATGCAAGTTTCTCATCTGATATCAGCTCAGAGCATTGCGTGTATGTAGCCTTAGACTGGTGCAAGATACTGGCAATAGAACGTTCTTTGTTTCAGACTTGCTATGAACTAGACTGTGCTAATGTGAGTTTATTGTGTCTGAAAATAAATCCAGTAGATGTGGAACAAATAACAAGCACTTTTGTTGTATTGTTCTCTGTTTGAAATGCTCATGCTTTGAAAATAAATTAAACAATATAATATAATTTACTAAACTAGAAGGAATACAAAGTATTTTTTTTCAATAAGGTTATTACCTAGAGTCTGCTCTTCTCCAGGAATCATTAGATAGACAGTCTGACCTGGGATTGTACGTGCTCTATGTAATATGTTCTATGTAGGTCAAAGGTAACAAGTATGTGACTCACAGAAGACACTCCACAACACTGATAAGTCACAGACACATTACAACTAATCAGCAACATAGTATGAGACCTGCAAGCTAGTATAGCACATAATGTGTAGTGCCAAAATGAATATTTAACAAATTCATTCCCACACTCTGAAAATCTCTATAAAGACGTAATATGTTGGCGCTATATAAATCCTGTTTATTAATAATAATAATAATAATAATAATAATAAAGACACAATCAAGTTTTTTTTAAATTTCAAGTTTTGATTTTGTTTTAATTCTTTTGAGAGACATAGCTTTATCTTTGTTCTTGTACTTTCTATAAGCTGTATTTGTACAGCATGGCAGATCAATATTTATCACTTGCCATGTATGGTGGGTGCCCTGTACTCCCTCCATATTAAAGGAGACCATTTTACAAGTCTCTGGATGTACAGATCACTTTTATTTTATTGGATAGATATATGTCCTGACTAATTGTCTTCTATGACTATGGTATTATAGATTTTGTGTACGGTCATAACATGTTGTATTTATGAAACATACAACTGGAACAAACATACTGGGTCCCTACACTGATGTTTGCTCACAAACTTGACACACCTATCTAGTAGGACAAGGTGAAGTGCAAACAAAATGCACCCAGAAAAATCAGATGTCACTTTATGGGGCCATACCTATAGTGATTTGTGACCTAGGCACAAGGGATCCAAACAAATGGGGCCATACCTATAGTG
>NC_092858.1:119050017-119161046 GCF_032062135.1 Pyxicephalus adspersus
ATCCAAACAAATGGGGCCATACCTATAGTGATTTGTGATCTAGGTACAAGGGATCCAAACAAATGGGGCCATACCTTTAGTAATTTGTGATCTAGGTACAAGGGATCCAAATAAATGGGGCCATTCCTATAGTGATTTGTGATATAGGTACAAGGAATCCAAACAAATTGTTGACCATCAAACATTACAGTATTAAGTATATACTACACTTTGAAATTGATGAAATAATAATAAATGTAAACAAACAAAGTAAAATAAGATTGTGACCCCTTTTGGGGACAGCTACTGATATGACAACGGACTTTGTAAAGCGCTGTGTAATGTCGGCGCTATATAAAAACTAGTTAATATTATTAATCATTTGATTGTACCCGTCTTCTTCTATCTCTTGAAACACTCATTACTTACCCACCATTTCATACCGCCCTCCTATTGTGTGCAATTTCCCCTATTCTTAGATTGCAAGCTCCTCTGGGCAGGATTCCTCCTGTGTCACTGTCTGTATCGAAATCCCTATTTATTGTACAGCACTGCGTACTATGTTGGTGCTATATAAATACTGCTTATTAATAATAATAATAATAATAATAATAATATTATTATTATTATTATTAATAATAATAATTACAGTTTCCAGCACAAAGATAGTTGTTGCTTAAACTAATGTTTGCCTGCCAATTTAACACCACAATTTTTTTAAGCCTTTGTGAAGTACAAACAGTACACAAAGTACAATGACCCAAAAAAATCAATCAGATTTCACTTTATGGGGCCATACCTATTGATTTGTGATTGATAGAAGGGTACAAATGATGCAAGGGATTACAACAAATGATTGATCATTAATGAAAACATTACAGTATTGTTCCATGCTTTGCAACTGATAAAATAATAAAAGTAAACAAACATTAAAACAGATTTGCTTGATCTGTATTACAATAATTTCTCCAACACACAGATATTTATATTCACAATCGGATGTGATCTTCCACCAAGTCAAAACTCAACAAGATCTGCCAGACGCTATCAGGCGTTTGCTGATTATATTTGATCAGATCGGTCACATTATTATGATCATCAGATGATTTGTGCATTGGTATTTATCAATAAACATTCTTTTATTATATTAAAGCACAAACCAATAGAAAACAACAAAGTGTTTGCAGTATCCCAAGCTGTGAAAACACCCCCTGGTCATCCAGTAATAACTAATGATGATTGCCTGCAGGACAGGTCACATAGCCCTGACCACAGCACGTTTTGTACGTGACCAGTACACTACAAGTAATGGCTACAATAGGAGCTTCTACCCCCCCTGCTAGATCCTGGGAATGGCTGTGTGTGGGGGGTGCAGCATGCTACGTGCATGTACACATCATGCTGCTGGGAGCCCCGCACACATTATCACTAGCCCAGCACTGGCTAGGTGTCTGACCACAACGGAAGCCAAGACTGCTGCGTGATCAGCACATGTTCACCCGCCCCGCCCCCGCCAACACTACAGGGGCGTGACTAACACCCAGTGGGCGGGGACTGCAAGTTAAAAGCCTGAGCTGCTCAACATGCGGGCAGATGACTTTCCAGCTTCTTACTAAGCGATCACACAGGAGTGCTAACACACAAAGCAGGTAAGATCAATGGCTTGCTTGGCTTTATAATACAGGCTTGTGATTCATATTTGGAGAAAATGGTGTGTGGCATATTAATTGATCCATCTGCCCCCCTATTATGTGATGAGATTTGTATGTACCCAGTGACGTGTTAGTAAATGATACAATATTAATGTAAATTGGGATGTTAGATTTTCAGGATCTGTATATTGTATAATTATGATGATTGTCCTGTGTTACTATGTCATCTTAGCTTCATAAAACAAGACTTATAAATTAAAGGATCTGCAAGCTAGTTACTAAGAAAAGGTTTGATTTCGTGGTAAAGCATTACTGTATTCTGATGTGAATGATGTGCTAGATTAATCCTTCACATTTTATTGTAGATTCTAGTTTAATGTCATTTGTCCCATGTGGATGCTGGTTCTATGTAATTAGCCCCATTCTAATGAGTGCCAGTTTAATATAATTAGTCCCTATGGATGATGGGTTAAATGTGATGTGGCCCATTGTGAATGCTAGTTACATATATTCAGCCCCTTGTTCGTGTAGATGCTAGTTATGTGATCAGGAGATTTATGTATAGATAGTATAGGTCCCATGTCTATATGGATGATGGGTTTAATGTGTGATCAGTGCTAGTGTTAGATGGATTCTGGTTAATTACAAACATCCTCATGTTTATGTGAATACTAATTTCATGCAATGTACAGTGCTGCGTAATATATGAGCGCTATATAAATCCTGTTTAATATTAATAAATGCAATCAGTCCTATTTTAATGTAAATGCTAGCTAAATATATATTTGGTCCCACAATGATAACTGATAATTAATGTTTTCTCCTTTTTATGTTTGTGTCTACAGGTAGATCAGATCAGTCCATATAATCTACTGCCATGGAAACAATGAATGAATTGATCCCCTTTGCCAAAGAGTTGTTGAGCCAGAAACCCAACAAGAAGATGGTAAAAATGTATGTGTTGGGCAGCGTGCTGGCCCTTTTTGGAGTGGTGATTGGATTGGTGGAGACGGTGTGCAGTCCATTCACAAGGAGCGAGGACACGGACTTTGAAGAACTCAAGCATTCAGCCCCACTACCAGCTCCTTCCCATGCACAAAAAAAAGAAGAGGTGATACTGGAGAAGATCAACCCCCAGGCAGTGAGGGGAAGAAGTGTGGCTAATCGGGGCCATGCATCATAAAGACTTATTTGTTCCTGCAAAGACTGCCAGCTTGTGGGTTGCATTGTGTGACCTGGAGAAGTGACTGAATGCCTGTATATATATATGGATGTGTTGCAACCTTATGGACTACCGACTTTTTGCTGCTGTGCAGCAGTATGTATATGATGGGGATATGCCACATAAGTGGTCAAAAAAAAACTTTCCGTCCCTAACGCTTTTTTTATCAAATACACAAATGTTACCTTTTAAATAAATATTTTATTTTACTATACTCATGCTTTGTCGTACATGAATGATTAATGAAATATGCTAAACCATAAATTTTATGTATGCAGTGGTGGCCATAGACATGAGTCTCGTATGTTGTGACTCCATATCTGTAGGTACCAACAAGAGTATGCCAGGCAATGATCCGGGAAAGCAATAAGGATCTGTACTAATCCTGTATGGGCATTCCAAGCTTGCTTTTGGGTTGGTGAGGAGTTTGGAACCCCTGTCAAGCTTATACTGATATCTGTCTGTGTCCTTGTCAAAAAAAAATACAACCCACCAGAATAAGAATACATTGGAATTCTTGTAAACCGGTTTAAATATTACCTACTCCAAAATATTAAAAGGGTTGGGGCAGGTTTAGCTTTAGATACAATGTGATTGCTATAAAATTTATTGAAAAACAATGTTCAAAATGCCAGTAATGCACTGATCTGCGTGTGTTGCAACATGCTGCTGTTTTGTATTTAATGGCATCCCAATTCATATATACAAGTCAACCCAATCAACCAATCTGTGATGTGAAAAACCATGGTATTAACCATTGATAGACAAGTTAAAGTGAACATGCATGTTCCTTGACACCCTACAATTACATGAATAAGTCCAAGCACTGACTGTCATAGATAATGGGCCTGACTTATTAAAGCTCCCAAAGGCTGGATAGAATACACTTTCATCAGTTAAGCAGTTATCCAGCCAACATGGAATGGATCTGGTCCAGGATTTAAAACATTTTCTAACAAATAGCAAACAACTTTTAGGAAATCCATTCCAGGTTTGCTGGATCACCCAGCTTCGCTGGTGAAAGTATTCTCTCCAGCCTTGGCGAACTTTAAATATATCAGGCCCATAGTGTATGCATATCTGTAGTTCTCAGTCCAGAACTAATGATTGGTACTATATTAAATCTTAACCTCTTTTAAAGCTATTTTTGGTACCAAGTCAATAGTCCTAGAATGAACTGTCCCTTATCTCCAATCCAATAACCCTGGCATTGTACCTAGCACGGCCTAAGGTCATTGGCCTATCAGTGTGTTTTTGGAATGTGAAATGACGCTCCAAAGGAAAGGGGGAACATACGAGGGGGTGCCAGGAAGTTACTGGCTTTGCCCCCTTCCAGATGAAATAGAAAAATGAGTGTGGGGGCATACGACAGCCTAATATCTTAGTATGTAACTGTGCAAATATCAGGTCTTTGCGATTCTTAAAACTGTTTTTTCTTTTAGTGAGAAGCTGTGATGGCAGAGGCACAAGCAAGTTTTGCGTCGTTGGAGTTATGGGCCGTCATGAAGTTTTTGTTTCTCCAGGGAAAGTCACAAACACTGGGGGAGAAGTGTCCTTCGTACAGCACTGTCAAAACCTGGATATCTCATTTCAAGACTGGGCATTTCACCGTTGAAGATGAGCCCCACAGTGGGCGCCCCCCAACCTCAACTGACCCAGCAACCTGCAATGCTGTCCAAGAGCTGATTATTAAGGACAGGTTAGCAAAAAAGATAGCCCAGATACTTGACATCTCACTGGAGCGTGTTGGGTTTGTTATCACTACTATCCTAGACATGCGCAAGCTTTCAGTGAAGTGGGTGCCAAAATGTTTCAACAGTGATCAGAAGAAGGAACGAGTTTAAGAATCCAAAGCCGTTTTGGCCCATTTTGAAGCTGCACAGCACTTTTTGGCTGGGTTAGTTACTGAGGATAAAACCTGGCTCCACATCTATGATCCTGAAACCAAGGAACATCTAAGGCGCCACAGCGGGTCCCCGCGGCTGAAGAAGTTGCAAATCCAGAAATCAGACAAAAAAGACATGGTGTCTGTTTTCTGGGACAAAGATGGTATTCTGTTGGTGGACTACCTACCTCAGGGCTCTAGTTTCACCGGACAGTATTATGCTAACCTCCTGGACCAGCAGAATGAGGCAATTAAGACAAAACGCTGAGCAAAGTTGACCAAAGTAATCCTTTGTTTGCAGGACAATGTATCTGCGCACACATCCAACATTGTGACTGCCAAATTGAACATCTTGGGTTTCCAATTGGTCCGTCATCCCCCCTACTCACCTGACCTGGCCCCATTGGACTATTATCTGTTCTCGAATTTGAAGAAACACCTGAAGGGGCAACGTTTTGAGGACATATCTGACATCAAAGATGCTGATGAGAGCTGGTTTGCGGCCCAACCAAAGGACTTTTATTTCAACAATCTAGAAAAGCTGCAACTACGCTGTACCAAATACATCAGTCTCAGGGGGAAATATGTTGAATAAATGTGTTATTTCATAAATCTGGCTCTTTTGTTTCTGGGGACAGCCAGGAACTTCTCAGCACCCCCTCGTACAAACTCCATGGAGTGTGTTCTTGCTAAGATTTGAACCTGGGAAGAGTGCTAGCTTTTGAGCCCCTCCCCAAAACCACCGACTATCTGTAAAATAATTGATAATATAAATATTGATTTGTTTTGCACCATCACATTAGTGTTATAAAATTTAGAACACATGCAAAAAAAGTAAAAGCACAACAACGACGAGAGCACCCATCATAAATGGTTATAGTTATACATAGGGTATCCCCAGTGTTACATCAGTATTAAAGTGGCCTTATCAGGATATTTAGAAAATTACAATTGAAGCACACTTACTGGTCCATTAGCCTATTTGCTACTTCAATCTGTAGCCCAACTCCCACCACCGATCCTATTTGACTCATAGGGCCTGTTGAAATAGTGGGTTCCTCATGCTGACCTAAAATCAATGAAGGATGTAATAGTGACATATGGGTTCATGGAAGGAACCATAGGGGAAAGCATTAGACCACACATTTGAAATTGTGAAATTGGATCAGTGCCAGCATCTCTGCTTCAGAACAAAGTTTCAGCTAATGGGCTGCAAATAAAACAAAAAAATATTGCTTTCTTCATAGAGTACTTCAGCTGTAAGTTTTAACTCCCTAAAAGGGTCACTTTAAACACTGGTCTAGATATCATCTCACTTAAATTATTTGTTGTTTAAGGTTCAAATATTTTCAAGATGCCTCTGCAAATATTATTCTCATCTTTCTGGCCAGCTTAATCAACCTAAGTGGTTTTAATGCTTAAGCCTATTCACTTGAAATGACCTGAAAGTAGTGCTAAGTACTTAAATAAGTCTCCCTGGAGAATGAAAATTCTCTCTGCTGTTACCGCTGGCAATACCATACTGTAACATTAACATTTATGTGTGTTGTAGTATATCCATTGGTAGAGTATAAGTTTTAGTTTGAAGGCATATATTTCTGTAAAATGAAAAAAAATGTTTTTAGAATGCTAGAAATTGCTAAATAATTATGCTTAAAACCCAGCTTTTTATATCCACTATATCCAAACGATTATTTTGGTTTGGATATAGTGAGGGAGAATTAAAACTTCTGTTAAAAGTTTACAGCTTTCTGTAATAATAATAATAATAATAATAATAATAATAATAAAAAAACAGGATTTTTTAGAGCCAACATAATACGCAGCGCTGTACATTAAATAGGGGTTGCAAATAACAGACGAATACAGACAGTGTCACAGGAGGGGAGGACCCTGACCAGAAGAGCTTACAATCTAGTAGGTGGAGGAATTTACACACAATAGGATGGGAGATATGTAGTGGTGGGAAGTAGTGACGGTTTCAAAAGACAGAAGAAGATGGGTAGGCAAGTTTGAAAAAATGGGTTTGAAGTGCTCTTTTAAATGAGCAGAAAGTAGGAGCTAGCCAAATGGGACAAGGAAGACCATTCCTGAGAGTCGGGGCAGCTCTAGAAAAGTCTTGTGTGTGTGATGAGTTTATGAATGAGGAAGTCAGTTGTAGGTCATCAAAGGAGCAGAGAGAGCAGCTGGGGAAGTATTTTTTTTTTTTACCAGGTCAGAAAGGTAAGTGGGACAAGAACTGTGGAGGGATTTGAAGGCAAAGCACAGGAGCTGTGAAGGTGAAATGGAAACCAATGAAGAGAACTGCAAAGAGATGGAGCAGTAGAGGAGCAATGGGAAGGATGGATGAGTCTGGCTACAGCATTCATAATAAATTGTAGAGGTGAGAGTCGGGTTAGTGGAATACCAGAGGAGAGGAGGTTACAGTAGTTCAGACCAGAGATGATAAGAGCGTGTACAAGGAGTTTGGTGGTCTCTGGGGACAGGTAGGGGCAGATTTTGGAGATGTTACATAGGTGAAAGTGACAGGACCTGGAAATGTTCTGAATATGGGGGGTAAATGACAGGGCAGAGACAAAGGTGACACCAAGACAACGTGCCTGAGGGGAGGGCCGAATAACAGTGTTGTTAACAGTTATAAATATATCGGGGAAATTTGGAATTTGAGGGGGGGATGATGATGAGTTCTGTTTTATCCAGATTGAGTTTCAGGAATCAGTCAGACATCCATGACAAAATAGCCAACAGGCAGCATGAAACCTTAGCCAGGACTAAGGGAGACAGGTCAGGGATGGACAGATAGATTTGAGTGTCATCAGCATACAGATGGTAAGCTAAAGGAAGATATGAGACTACCGAGAGAGGAGGTGTACAGAGAAAAGAGAACTAGTCCAGGGACTGACCCTTGGGGAACACCGAAATCGAGGAGAGTGGGTGAGGAGGAGTTACCATTGGAAGAAACTTGAAAGGAGCGGTCAGACAGATAGGAAGCAAACCAAGAGAGAGCAGTGTCACTGATACCAATGGAGCGCATGATTTGTATTAGAAGGGGGTGATCAACAGTGTCAAAAGTAGAGGAAAGATCAAGGAGAAGGAGCAGGGAAAAGTTGCCTTGAGACTTAGCTCCGATGAACTCATTGGCCGCTTTAGTAAGGGCTGTTTCAGTGGAATGGGCAGCTCGAAAACCAGACTGGAGAGGGTCAAGGAGAGAGTTGGTGCTCAGGTAATCAGTGAGTCTTTTCTAGACAAGGCTTTCAAGAAGTTTGGAAACATATGGGAGAAGGGGGATGGGACGGTAGCTCGAAGGTAGGGGGGTTTTAGTGAGTGTTTCTTCAGGATTAGGAGAATAATGGCATGTTTGAAAGCAGAGGGGTATATACTAATAGAAAGGAAGAGGTTGATCAGTTCAGTTAGGGCGGGTCCAGGGTGGAGGAATGGGAACGCAGTAGATCAGAGGGAATTGGGTCAAGAGGACAGATAGTAGATGGAGATGAAGTTGAGGTCCACCACAAAACTTCCATAGAACCCCAAACCGATAAAACGAGGCACACAAAGCTAACCCCTTTTCATTTTCCATCTCTTTAGCCATATAGCTATCTGCTAGCAAATTGCTTTTACCTTATAGTGGTAAATCATGGACATTCGACTAGGTGGCTGCTCCAGGTAAAGTCCCCAGGTCATAGAGGTAGTTTTCTCAGAGCTAATAAATGGAACACAGGGGGAGTTGGCATTATATGCAATGCTGTATCCTGTTGTACACGTTATGTATTTCAGGGTGGCGATTTCCCATAATGGGGCTTATTCTTCCTGTAAAGGGCATAAGAGTGTGTGCCATGTAAGTGCAGCATCACCTGGTCTCTGCGCCAGTCAATCACATCATGAAATAACACTGAATCTTCAGTCAGTAACATGACACATCTAGTTATCCAATGCATATTGGATATATATTACACATACACAATTTATTATTATTATTATTATTATTATTAATAAACAGGATTTATATAGCGCCAACATATTACACAGCGCTGTACATTAAATACAATAAAACACCGGTATATATAACCACATTTGCACTTGTAGGTAATCGAGCTTTCAGAACACGCTCTTCATCTTGATAGCAGTATTAATACACAAAGGTGAAGATCACAATCAATCCTTTGTATCAGCATTGTTTGGACCAAGAAAAAGGGCATACCTTTATTATACTGTTTTTTAATAGCACCAACATATTATGCCATGTACATTAGCTCAAGCTGCAGTTTAATCATAGAACAGATTGAGTAACACCACTGAGTTACTGTCAATTCATCTTTTAATTGATGTCTCAGTCCAAAACATGGAAAACAAAAATGGTTTACCATGTATCATATTTTAGGAAATACAACTGCAATTTGTACATATCATCTTGTTCCACCATCTGATTGTCCAGCAGCTTGACAGTTTAGAAAGTATTTTAATCTTTGTAAATCAGTTAATATACTTAGGATGTCTGTGTTGATGGTCTTATCTTTGCGATAAAGCCAAAGAAATCTCTGAAAAGACCTTCACACTGACTGCAGGAAGTACATGTTTTATCAGAAATGAGTACAAAAAAAAAAATCAAAGGTCGGTGCTCATTACCTGATAGCTAGCATAGATATTAGTCATAAGCCCAGTTATAGATATGATCTGTGTTTAGCACCACCTGGCTCATAGACTATGTATTGCAGGGGTGCCCACACTTTTTTGGCTTGCAAGATACTTTTAAAATGACCAAGTCAAAATAATCTACCAACAATAAAAACTTGCACTTAACTCCTGTGTGCAGTAGAGTTTATTTTGAAAGGCACGGCTCCGTGATCTACTTGTGTTGCCTTTGCGATCTACCGGTAAATTGCGATCCACCTCTGATGTATTGCATAACACACTGTTGATATTGGAGCTGGAAAGAAAGTCTCAGTCAGGTTTTTATTACTGTATGTGTACCTGTTGGGAAACTTTACTAATATTTATACTCTGCTATTTTCACATTGGGCACAGACAAACATATTTACAGGAGAGTAGGAATGGTTAAAAGTCATTTTGTTATTGCTTTCCATGCCTTTCTATCCCATTGACTACTGAACATATAATTATACTATAGGGGCTACATTGAAAGGAAGTGAGGACAGAGAAAACAAAAACTAAATAAAAAACTGCAGACATTTAAAATCTTCATCAAATAAAACAAAAACAAATTAAAATTGTATAATTACTGTACAATTGTGTACAATATGGACATTAAGAAAAGTAGCAAAATAATGGGGTGGACTTTAAAGAAGAAAGAATTCTGGAAAGGGACACTTGAGAAGAAAGGAGCAGCTTTGTGTTGTGAGGGGGTGGCTTATAGATCGATCTCTTGAATCTATATAATAGTATATTTTTGGCCTCAGGAACAATTTATTTCCATTTGTGGAATTGTAAAGATCTAGTTCATATAGCAGCAGACTATATTTCATATTACTATCTATCCTGAGGCTATCTTTGAATCAGATCACATGTTCTAAAAGTTGGGTGACATGACATGGAAGTCTTCCTAATGAGATACCCACCATAGGACAGTTGTCCAAAATATAGGCTTTATGGAGTCCTGTGAATGTGTCCATTTCTCAGCCAATCTCCCTGCTCTGCAAACATAGTCAACTCCAAAAAAATAAACTTCAAACAAGAAAAAATGCTTACCTTAGACATTTAGCTTTTTAGGCTTCATGGAGGCATTGGTGACATCACTCCTTACAATCTCCCAAAATCCTGGGGAAAAAACACATCTGCATTGAGCTGTGTATTCTGTTTGCAGGATTTGCAAAGCTATCTCAGGAGGCACAGTGATATCACCCACTACTCCTGGAAGCATTGTGAGCAAGATGAGTATACACCATGATTTAAACAATGTGTTCAGATTTATCTATTTAAATTAGTGCAAACATTTTACACAATGAATATCATATGCATAGCACAAATATTTACTGAACACATAGTACCATTCTGCATTCTATATATAAAATAAGCCATACATTTATTAATGGAAAAGACTGTACATCACTCTACAGACCATGCAGTTCTAGACTTTGAAAGCCCAGACAAGGGTGCCAATGCCTGCCAAGTTGTGCCTTACTTCCAGATAACAATACATAAGTAATGGCTTGCACTACCACAATTTTTTTCTTGCAATAAAACTTTTCCAGATGGTCGTCCCCCTCTGTCTCTAACACTTCACCTTTTCATTAGACTTCATTGCAGAGCTGGAAGACAGTGGCATGCTAAACACTTATTACAGACATTTTATGATCTGTTACTATATAATTATCTAGCCTAAAGCTACGTACACACGTCAGATTTTTATCGCCAGATAATCGGCATCGGCCAATTATCGGGCGAAAATCTGCCGTGTGTACAGTCGGTGTCGTCCATCGTCCGGACGACCGACCTGCCGGATCCACGGACGATGGACGACAGCCGATCCTAATGAAAGGGAAGGGGAGAGCGCGCAGCAGGGTGCCGCTCCGTCGCTCTCCCCCTCCCCTCTCCATAGAGCATGAACGGTGCTGTATGTACAGCACCGTTCATGCATCGTGCACTCCCTTGTCGTTGGAAAGGATCGTGAAAGATCCTTTCCAACGACAAAAATTGCAAGTGTGTACGCAGCTTAAAACCCCTGCCTCCACCTGTAAAGGTTTTCATCTGAGAAAGGGCTTAATAGTAGAGCCAGTGTTGGATAGGATGTCCGTATGTTATTTAAATGTTATAGAAATAAAACAGAATTGCTGCACATATTTCTCACTGAACTAATATTCGAAATTGGTTTAGTGAGAAATATGTATAAGGAATCCGGCTGACTGGAAATTACATTTACCACCCTAGTCATTGTAACATTGTAAAAAATAACTGGTTTAAACACATATCTACTATCAACCAGGGGAAGAAGCATAACAATGAGCCACAAAACATCTGTAGGGCTCAACCCTGTAGGGGAGGACAAATTTTACTTGAGTTCCAATTTGTAGTGTGGCATAGGAAATTCACACTGCGTAACATGTTGGCGCTATATAAATACTGTTTATTAATAATAATACATCTTTATTTTAGGGTTTTTTGTAACCTAACACATACAGAAAGTGGGTTGAGGCAGCAGAATGTCATACAGTAGCAGTTCACATCCATAGCATAGTCCAAAAAGAAGCTGACCTTAAAGCTACGTACACACTTCCAATTATTATCGTCGGAAAACGAACGACGAACGTTCCTGCACGATATACACGAACGATCGTATAGCACCGATCCTGCACATAGAGATAACGACACGATCGTTCGTAGATATTGTACACACAATAGATACGATCGTTTAAGCGATAGAGGAACTATGTGCACGACAGGAAAGTGAACGGACGTTCGTTCATCACGCATGCTCTGAACATGGACGATCAACGAACGACCGTACACACAAACGATGTTCAACGATCGTCGTCCAATCCGATCCGCCGGTCCGGTCGTTCGTTTCCAGCGACTTTCCTCGTTCGTCGGCGTCGTTGGTTACTTTTTTATGAACGATTTTTTTGCCCAATCGATCGTTCGTCGTTCGATTGGAACGATAAAAATTGGAAGTGTGTACGCACCTTTAGTCTTACTTGACCCTTTGGGTCCACAATGAGCCATAAGTGAAGCATCTCTACACCGGAGTGAGTCTCTTCCTAAAGTACCAGTCCTACTAGATTAAGTTGTCAGGCCCCGGTTGCCTCCCCTGCCCCCTCACATAAGGTTTCCACATATTCAACTTGTTGTAGAAATCCACCTAAAAAAGCTTTAAACATTGACATAGGCCTAAACATAGGCCTATTATTTAACTAAGCTGCTTCTTTGTTATAAACAGGTGTCTTCTCTGTGACAGAGGCAACCAACAATCATAACCAGAGGGGAATGGGTTCAAGAACTGTTCAGATTGCACTTCCCAGAGGTTGCTAGAGGTTCCCTGAGCAGTGAACAATTTGTGCCTCTCCGGTTAGGTTTAGTGACACAATCATCTTTTCTATCTGTTGACGATCTTTGCTGTCTGTAAAGCTACGTACACACGTCCAATGGTTCCCGCCCGATAATCGGCACAGGGACGTTATCGGACAAGAATCTGGAGTGTGTACAGCGCCCGCCACCCATCGTCCGAACGACCGTTCTAGAGGATCCACGGACGATGGGTGATGAATGGTCCTAATGCAAGGGAAGGGACTTTACTATACTAGAAAAGTGCTACATATTGTTTACTGGTCCCGTTTACTTCAGAGTAAATTCTAATTGGTTTCCGTCCACTATTAAACAGTGCAACTCTTACCTCTCTATTTGTCTCGATGAACACTAATAAAAAATTTAGTGTAGATTATAGAGTTGTCATTAAAAAGCAGTAGGTGAGGGGAGATCTGCAAATGGTACAAATGTTCTGGTGACAACTGTCTAAGACAGAATTTCTTACTTGCACATCCTGTTGTGACAGAGACTGATGGAAAACAATAAAAAAATTCTATCAAAGTTGACTTTGCAGTGTGAAAATTGATCAAAAACATGCTAAATTGAATGAAAAATCTGTAGTTTACAATTGGTATTCAGTGAAATTTTAGTTGCTTTAAATGGTACAAAATAGAGACGGAAACAAACAGAAGGGCCTTTTGGCAATTTTAAACAGTTCTTCAGTAAAAGACACGGAATGTTCTACATGACGTTCAATCAATGTAATGAAGTAATGCTAAGGAGGTACTAGACAGAGTCTTCCTAATTATACCGATATAGGTTTAAAGAAAGTCCCGAAAACGTAATTAGTCTCGATTTCCTGACCCATTTCGATGTTGCTGGTTTCTTCAGGGGAGGTGGAGAAGTGCAACATACAATTTCTGCCGGTCTTTTGGTGATAGGAAGAGTGAGGTAACATAGGAGGTATGTGTTTCAAGGAGTATATTCCCTGGAGATGAACTCCAAGTCTCAGAGGATTTGTTTCAGAAGTGGACATGCAGTGCTCAAAACTCCCTCACAAGCTAGCAACGGCAAAACGCGTCAGTTAATGGAGACAAATTACATTTTATGGACTTTCTTTATATCTTTATTGGTATATTTAGGAAGTCTCTGTCTAGTACCTCCTTGGCATGATCCTATTACATTAAAAGAATGACATGTACAACTTTCCTTATCTTTTAGTAAAGAACTGTTTAGAATTGCCAAAAAGCCTGTTTGTTAATTTGTTCTCTATTTTGTCCCATTTAAGATTTGGGCCTGGCAATAATCCATATATCTACACACAGTGGTTACTATCCATCCCCTATTAATACATGATTTCTGAATTTATCATAATGATATGCAAGTGACTACTTTGAATGGTGGCTATGCTCATTCATAGTACAGTGAGCAAAAAGTGTCATGGATGTGTGCACAGGGGTACCCCAATGTCATTTATCAATCTGCCTTGCTGGACAACAGGGTGCTGCTCTCTGCCCCCCACCCACATTAAACAGAACACTGTTGTATGTACAGCACTCATCCGTTCATTTGCCATGGGTAACACTCAAGAAAGATAATTTCCAGCAAAAGTAATCTGACCTCTCTAAAATGTCTGTCTTACCAGTAAATTATAATTGGTGTCAATCTTCAGTGTGGCATTTCCTATGAATCAAGAATAAATGAATGATTAAAGTTTCTCTTTATGGACATTTAAAAACTGACTTTTTTATTGAAAGAATGTTCTTCAAAGGAATGTAGATACACGGTAGTTAGCCATCTTTATATTTCAGGTAAAAAGCACCTAGTTATTTAACAGATTATGGTAAACATCTAACCTTTTATATTTATGATCCATGAACTTGTGCCTGCTTGTCCCAACAGTCTCTTTTATGCTTAAGCAAGCTGTGGAAAAATACTTTACTAGGAAGGCTGCCAACCCAGAGCCGGAATGAAGCCAACAAATTCTTATTTACACTGTGCCAGTAAAATAAACAGGCTTAAAGCTGAACTCCAAATGAGGCAAATAATGCCTAATAACAGCATGCATACGTATTCCTATGTGAGACTAGTGTTTGTTTGTTTTGTTTTTTTACTCTTGTAGTATTTCACAACTTTTTCTTTGAGTAAACAAAATTTCTTTAGTCAAATCCAGACGTGCAGGATGACTGGTCTTGTATACACCCTACTACCAGCCTGTAGCTGATGGACTTGATGGATCTTCCCACAGCTCTGTTCCCTCTGCAGGTAAAATCTAGGTTTGTCACATATCCTTTGTGACTGTTGTAGAATACATTAAACATTTTTGTGCACAAAGTTCAGTTTTATGAGCTTTATTTTATATGTTTGCAGCTTTAAATTTCAATCTTTTACAGTAATCTGTAGTTTGTGTATAGCAGAGATTAGACTGTGCAAAAGAGATGCAGAACAGGGAGCAAATTGTTTGTACTGAAGTCCTCAATGAAAGAGGAAAGATTGATAGAGAGATGAGGTTATGAAGTTGCTGCTTTTTCATTCACTGTCCAGTCACAAGCTGGTGTTGGGGAGAAGACCTGGAAGACACACAAAGCTGCAATACTGCAAAACTGAGAAAATCAGTTGTATAATTCTCAGAAAAGGATGGACATAAACCAAGAGCTGCCCCGACTCTCTGGAATGGTTCTATTTGGTTTGTTCCTACTTTTTGCTCATTTAAAAGGGCTCTCAAAACCCATCTCTTCATATGTCTCTTAAGCCACATACACACCTGCAATTATAGTAATTGGAAAGATCTTTCACGATCTTTTCCAACTACTAAGCACTCCACGATGCATGAACAATGCTGTACATACAGTACTGTTCTGCTCAATGCAGAGGGAAGGGGGAGCGACGGAGCATCACCCCGCTCACGCTCTCCCCCTTTATTTGCATTATGTTCGTTCAAAGTCCGTGGATCCGCCAGGACGGTCGTTGGGACGCTGAACAACGCCCGCTGTACACACTTCAGATTATCGACCCAGATCGGCCCCGAGCCGAGTATCGGGCGAGAACCATTGGAAGTGTGTTTGTAGCTTTAAACCCTCACTACTTTCTATATACCCCCATTATTGTTTGATACTTTCCCCACCTCTTAGATTTTAAGTTCTTCTGGGCAGGGTCCCCTACTCCTCCTGTGTCACTGTATCTGTCAGTCAATTGCAACCCCTATTTAATGTATAGCGCTGCATATTATGTTTGCAACTATATAAATACAGTTTATTAATAATAAATCTGTTGTAGGTAAGCAGCTCTTCTTATGTGTATTTCATCTTGGGATTTGGCAGCATGCTTTCAGTGCAGCTCAAAAGCATCATGAAAAAATATAGTACAATAATATTTTATTTCTCATTAAATACATACCTGTTTAATATCATGAAATACATAGGGGTACCTGTTGTTTTCAGTGATCCAATGAAAATGTGAATTGCAGTTCTACAAATTGTCTTTAATATTAGCAAGACCTAAGATACTCCTAAATTCCTCATACAATATAACAAATTTGGACACCTGAAAACTTGCAGTCGATAAACACAGTAGGAAGATATATTTGTTGACATAGTATTGTTTAATAGATAAGAATTTCCAAGACATTGTATGACCTTGGCTGCCAAAGTCATTGGTAGTTTTTTGCTAAACCACTAAGCAAATACATGTAACCTTTGTTAACATTTATTGGATGGATTTATTTGGATTAAACCTGATAAGATTAATGAGTAGAGATCCAAACAAAACATTTATACCCATCAGAGATGAATATTTTCACTTCTTCAAAGGATACAGCATTTTCTATCAGGCTTCTACTGAGGAGTGGGCAAATATCATATTTGCTTCAACAAGAATTTGTCGGTTTTATACCCAAAACATGCTTTACTATTCTTTCTGCTTACTTATATCATCTGGGCATACATGTACATTTGCAGTAAATACAATGTTAAAAAGTTTGAAAATACGGTAGCTGTTCTACTTGATGTACAGGACAATTACCTGATGTAAAACAGCAACTTAGATGCCAAGTTAGTGTGATTCTCCCCAGATTTGACGAAATGTCATGTATATTCAGAAAAATCATCAATCATTAAATTACTAGAGAATTTTTGGATTCAATCATCCCTACCTGTGAGCATTCACAGTTCCGTTTATCATCTTGTTTGCTTTTACTGGGCTGTGTATTCGTACCCTTAGGATACAGCTACCTTATTTATTTATAAAAGAATGGTGGATCCTATATCAAGATTCACAACAGGCCACATCCCCATTTTTTAGAACCAAGTGGGAAAGAAACACATAATTTTGGGACTTTTTAGGCCAACTAATTTTACAAAGTAAAAAGATTAAAAAACCTTTACTTCAATATGAAGTAAATATCCACACTTTTTCCAAAAATGAAAAACATACAAAAGATGCAAGATCTGCTGTGTAAACACCAGAGAGTGCTTTTACAACTTGCCCACGCATTTCGCAGAGAATACAATCTGCTTCATCAGGACAATTTAGGAGATCTATAATATTAATAAATGATCAAGAAATAAATTCATATAAACAGAATATACAAATTTATATAAAAAACAAGAAAAGTACACATGATTTTTTCATCAAAATGACTTACAATGATGCTCACATCAGTCCAACCATCTCTATATCCTCTCAAGGATGTTATGAGAAATTGAAAACAAACAGGCGCGGTGCAAAGTATGTCTCCAATACACTTTTATCAGTAATCAAAGATGTCTTGCCAAAGAGCAACAAAAAACAAAAAGTACAAGTTTGAATGAATTGAAATTGGTTCAGATGGTTATCAGCCAGCGTTATAGTAGTTATATAAATATTTACTCTCATAATAGAGATTTTATTTTAATATATATTACTATTTACTAATCATAATCATTATATTGAAATACATTTTTGAAATAAAGGTTTTTAAACATTTTTACTTTGTAAAATTAGTTGGCCCCAAAAGTCCCAAAATTATTTGTTTCTTAACCACCTGGTTACCTTATTTATTTATTTAAATCATTTATTGTTATTAAACTTTAAATATATAGCACTAACATATAATGCGGCATTGTACATTTATTAGGGGTTACAAATAAGCTTACAATACAAGAGGTGGGGATAGTAACACACAATAGGAGGGGGTATAAATAGTGTTTTGTCTTTAACTAGTTTTTAGTGTGATATAACACTATATCTTTCAGATTAACCTAGCTCTAACACCTGAAGGACACAACTGTTGTTTCTGACACCGTTGCCACTGCATGCATCTACAGCATTTAAAACATTTTTGGCTGAACTTCTCAGCAACTCCAGGCTATATTTAACAGTCTAATGTCACCTGCAGATACGCTTTTAATTTCTAACTATAAACAAGGATAATTTCAAGGACATTTTAGATGTAGAAAAAATGACTGACGAAAAATATGTGCAATAGGGAGGCTTTTAATCGAGACTTTATAGCCCTCTCACAATTTTATTTGTTTACAAATCTGTTCATACAGACTAACTACAAAACTACTCAAGTTTCAGCCTCTACTGCACTGGTGTTTTGAGACCAAAGATTTCCAGTGTGTGCTCTCAAAAAGTGAGGGCCTCTATTTAAAGTTGTGTTTTTTTTATTAATTTCAAATGTTTTTTTTTAATGCCCATACAAATCTATAGAAATGCAAAACCTCCTAAAAGTAGGTCAAAAGGAGGATGCCATTAGCATAAGCCAAAGCTTTTCCACACAGGCCCCAAGCCATTTGACAGTATATCTAAAACAAAAGACACACACATCACACCATAGTGACAGTACACTGTCTCTAAGGTGTGATTTGTGTGTCTTTTGTTTTAGGCCAGACAATCCTGGGTTCACACATCTATTGTGTTCCCACACACAAACTGCCATAGCAAATTCAGCTTCCATTCATCATTCACAAAAAGTTATGTGGTCATAACCATCTTGCCCCAAATTACACTCATTTATTGACATTCTTGTTCTGAGCTACCATGCACCTTTCTCTGCCAAAACTGTCCCTCCCAGAGTCTTGTGCCATATAACCACCATGACAGGCAGTACTCAGTACCAGTTCAGTCCGTTACCCACAATTCAAGAAAAATCCTATTCACCCTAGGATGATTCCACCGTCATACCTAAATAATGCTGCTTATTACTGTATTTTAGCAGTGGAACTCTGCCTACATGATGTAATGAATCCCAGACATAGGTAAACAAACTATATCACAAATCAGTGTACATATATTTGGGATGACACAATAGCAGATAACGCAGTATCATCTGGTTAGCTGGTCTGTTTGCTTGCAAGTGCAACTCAAATGATAACATATATATCAAAGGGATGTTGCAAAATAATCTATATATTGTCTGACCTTGGCTATGTGCAATCTGTGAGGGTTCCCAAGGTTCTATCTTTGGTTAGAGTACATTAAAAAGTTTGCTATTTACCATTTATTATTACACATACATTGAAATTTCTTCTATTAAAAACTTCCAATATTGAACTCATTTGCACCCCTTTCCCTGCATTGTTTAGGTTTTATAAAAGCTGGTTTAGCTGCCTGAAATTTAAAAGAAACCTGTATTGAGAGATGTCTAAAAGCTGCCATTGTTGACCCCCTATCTGCCTTGTCCCAATGAATTCTATGTTACTGACCTGGACTAGGCATACAGCTAGAAATGTCAGATGGTAGTACTTCTGACACGGATATATTTTGCAAAATATCAGCCAAAAAAATAAAGGAGAGTATAGCAATGGTCATCAATAGTTGTATTGGGGAACATGTGTAACTGTTGACAATACCAGAAATAGCTTTATATGTGACCAAAAAAGGGTTGGCTACAATTTACTGGAGACCCTGCAACACACCTTTGTTTGACTGAAATCCCATTTGCTCTAGCAAATGAAATGAAAAGAAATAGTTGTCTGGCTATGAGACAGGCCCATCTTTTCGAGCCACAAACATGGCACAGGTATGAAGAATATTCTTTATTTGCATAATTGTTCCTAGGATAGTGGTCTAAGATTTTTATGCAAGAGGATCAGACAGAGACATAACATTTTGACAGTTACCATTTTCAACAAGAAAGGTCAGTAATCATGGCCCATATGTTTCTAGCATGGTAGTTTTATCAAGTGATGCATGTACAGTATTTGTGTCATTGGTGACTGGATGATAGGGTAGTAGGATATGGTTATGTTACTGAAATCCCACATGGAGTATGTATTTCCTGCGGCATCTTATACCAAATTGTCCAAGGCATTTCATGTGCGTGTTTTTTCCTGTCACCTCTGGTACCTCCTGAAAACCTGATCACCAAGCAGCTTCTTATCAAAAATGTAATTATCACAACAGACAGAAAATACATGGAAAATCATGCAGTAATATAGTAATGTAATATGCAAGCAATGGAAAGGAAATTAAACAACAAATGAGCAATCGGATCCCAACCAACCTGAATTCTACAAGGTGTACGAACTTTGCTCCCCAGAATTAGGCTGTGTCCAGGAGACCAGTGCCAGCACTTTGCTCCACAACTATGCACATACAGTACTGCTGGGTGACTCGTTTTCCTCCTCCATAATATGAACATAGTAACTAATCATTCCCAGGCAGTGGAGTGGGTCACTCAGCATAAATCATTCATTACTTGTTCTTTTTTAGAGAATGGGGAAACACCACTGACAACTAATGCCTTTTTTGGTGAAGGAGAGAAACACCACTTATTAGTTATGCTTTTTGTTTACAAAGCAGGGACATACCCATCACATACCCTGTTTCCCCGATTATAAGGCACTCCCTTATATTTTTTGAAATGCCAAAATATGCCCTGGGTCTTATTTTCAGGGGATGTCTTATTTTTCCATGAAGAAGACTACAGTACACATTTATTGTTGAAAGTCACTCATGATCACTCATGTTCCATTGATTGTCCCCTTCTGATCACTCATGTGCCGTTCATATTCCCCTTCTGATCACTCTATGCCATTGATTGTCCCCTTCTGATCACTCTATGCCAATGATTGTCCCCTTCTGATCACTCTATGCAATGACTGTCCCCTTCTGATCACTCTATTCCATTGACTCCATTGTCCCCTTCTGATCACTTACCCGTAATTAAGTGCAGGGATCTCCATTAGTGCAGGGATCAGCAGCTTGCTTCCTTGTTCAGAATCGTGTGCAGGCTTTTTACTTTCAGTTTGGCTCAGGAATAGACACGCCCTGCAGCCAGCATCAGAGACACACACGCTGCAGCCAGCATAAAGGACACACACGCAGGATCAGATATCTGGAGCTGTCTTATAAACGGGTGAGTGTCTTATTTTAATTATTTTTTTAAAAATCGGGGGTGGCTTACTTAATGGGGATGTCCTAAAATCGGGGAAACACGGTAGGTAGTGCACCCCCTATGTAATCAGATAAAATGGCAACCATGAAGCTGCCTGGTGTTCACGGGAGCATCCCGCAAGAAATAACAGGTTTGGGTGCAGGCAACTCCCAGTTCCTGACAATAAGGTAGCAATGAAGTATGGTATAAAATCAGCAGGCCAAATTGCATTTAGACAGATGGTCAGGGCAGGCAGGTAACAGGAATCATTGAGAAACAGGGGGTACACATGAAAACAATTGAGGAACAGGAGACACAAAAACAGGAGCCTGGAAACATGCTCAGAAAGGTCTTTGCTTAGCCAACTGCAAATCCACATATGAAATATAATTTTTGCACAGGTAAATGGGAATCCAGGTGCAGACTAATCATGCACAGACTCCCTTAAATAGCTTGGTCCAAAAAGTCTTGATGCTAAAAAGCAAACCTATACTGCAGAGCTTCATCTGAAAGAAGTTATAGACCGAAAACTGACAACCCCACTGATCACCAATGATTTTCTGAGACTAATCATCAACACTTTTGGGGAGAGGAGGGAAAGTACAATAGACCTTTAATTATTTTAGAGGAAAGGGAGAAATTAACACTGACCACCATTTTTTTTTTAAACCGAGGGAACTGCCACTAAAGAGCAGTGTGCAAAGGGGGGACTGGGGCTAATCCACTAGCCACCAAAGCCTGTAAAGTAGGGTGATGAATACTGCACTTTGTAGGTCTTACTGATTGTTATTTAGTCCCTAACTCTTTTAAGTTCCCCTTTAGGGTAGGATCAGACAAAGTGTTTGCCATCTGTCAATATTGTGCGTGGTTAAATGTATGTTTACATTTTTTATTTATTTATATATAAAAAAGAAAAAAAGCCTTTTTTTGTGCTGAGGTGTCTGTCTCTTATTTGCGCCATTGTCATTTTTGAGTATACATGCGTGCATGTTTATGTAAATCTACACAAATAATGGAAAAAGTCAACATTACTGTATATAGATATTTAAACTACAAAACATATTAATATGGATTTAATAATCTTTATCTATAAACAGGGGCCTGGGTAATCAGGTGATATTTTATCATTACCATTAAAAAAGTTTGATTTTAAATAGAACATTCCACAGTAAGATTGTTTATGTTCCGAAATCCATTTTTTGTTGTAATACAAAGTGTAAAGCACCAAAACACACAAAAAACCGCAATCCCCCATATCCTCATAGAAGAAGATTAGCAAATACTATTAAAGTTGGTACAAATATTGTTGGAAGAGTTTTTTAAATCTGCTTATCTGCTTACATGGCTTACCCTTGGCACAACAATCCTTGAAAGACAAGTAGCCTTTTAAATCCCAGTTGCTTACTATGACTTTGCCAATCAAAGCAAAGGAATCCTAAAACTGAGCACAGAGGGAAATGTTATTAGAGGTCAAGAGCATAGAAGTGACTTTGTGATTAATAAAATAAATACCATTTCTATTTATACTCCAATTCTTAACCTTTATTCATATTTATATTTATGCACAAGCCCGAACTGGTAATCTGTCCATTTTGGCAGAGAAACTAATATGTCTGGTGGAGCTTGTGAGTTAGTGGGAGTTCCTGAAGCTGACTCTAATAATCATTCTTACTTAAGCTAAACTCTAATCACCACCTTAAAGTACATTCAAACCCCCACTTCCTCCTTTTGTGTAATGTACCTTGTTTCTGTTTTTAATTAGCTTGACCCTGTACTGTGTAATCCTTCTTTTTCCCCCAAAAACATAATTACAGGGGCTGCAAAAGATCTAACCTTGGGAGTTAGGATGGAGAGTACATGGTTTCCACAAATGTTTAAGATTACCAATGGGGAGAGCAAGTGAGGACTGAACATATGGCAATACAAGTAAATATCATGCATGTCCAACAATGGGGCAATGTTGCAAAAGTGCTTTGTGATGAACTCCTCAATCATTCCAATGATGAAAATAAAAGCATATTGGTGAAACCCATTAGTATCCTATGTTATCCATTTCGGACCCTTCTATACTAGAACAAATTGGTAATAAATACTTTGAAATATATATTCACCAGATGGAATTCATCAATTATTTGATGTCAGTCCTGTGATGTAAAAGGAAGCAGAATTTGCGAAATGCGTTAAAGATATTGGGACTGAAATTGTATTTGTACATTTTTCTGATTTTTAACATATGAATTATAGTTTTAGGAAAATGTATGTGACATTGTGATTTGATTAAGAAAGGTGCCTTAAAAGAAAACAGTCACCCAGCTTATCTCTAGCTCATAATCTGCAGAAATGCTGTACATTACAGTAAGCAGGTAACCCTTTATCTCAATCATTTACTGAAAAAGTAACAGTGATTTCACTTGTGTTAATATTGCACTCTTGGCAAACCTAAAACTCGTCTTTCAAACAGTTTTTCTCTAACCTTTTTCATCAGTTCTTCTCTGCCACTGTTTACTGCACACAAATCTTAGCTGTTTCATATCCTATCTTTTCTCAGTTTAATCACATAGTAGCCCAACTCATTAAACGGCGACTCACTAATAAAAACCATGACAGCAAACAGTAAACTTCTGCAAGTACAGGGAATTTATCAGCTCACAGCATTGCTTTTCGTACACTGGGCCTGATTTATTAAAGCTCTCCTAGGCTGGAGAGAATACACTTTCATCAGCGAAGCTGGGTGATCCAGCAAACCTGGAATGGATTTCTTCAAAGTAATTTGCATTGTTAGCAAATGTCTTAAATCTTGGACCTGATCCATTGCAGGTTTGCTGGGTCACCCAGCTTCACTGATGAAAGTGTATTCTCTCCAGTCTTACAGAACTTTAATGAATCAGACTCCCTGCATCAGTACTATAGCACTGCATGCAGACCGATCTCAGAAAAGCTAACACATGAAGTTGAGACTAAATGGGTGTCAAAACTCTTGCATTCTTGTGTGTCAAAGTGCACTTGAAACGATAGGACAAGAACAGTTATTCTGATACCCACAATATGGCCAGTCACAACCAGCTCAGTGACCCCCATCCTCTTTGCTCTTGAAAGCCAGGGTAGGGTCAGACTCTTCCAACTTTTCTTCTGTTACTCCCACTCTTTGCACCTTCCATAGTCTCTGTCCCTGTTTGTGGCTAGATTGACAGCCACAACCTGATACCCTTTACCAGCACAACCTCCTTACCCTTATCTATGATCTAATGAAGACCTAACAGGTGTTTAGATGCAGCACCTAAAGTGTACCTAAACTCAGAATTTTCACTTTACATTAAAGGGTAGACAACCTTTTTATTTAAAGTAAAAACTTTGTTTGTTAGTGTTTTTTTAAGTGGAATACCCTTTTTTAAAAAAATAAATAAAAAAAAAGGTGCAGCACCACTTCTCAATTCTCGATCGCCTAGGGGATCAAGAATGAATGGGAGCTTAGAACCACCTGGGATACACACAGGCTCTAGGCTGCTCATTCTGCGCATGTCTGAGAGAGGAGCCCTTTCATCGATAAGGAAACAAATTGCCGATCTCAGGCATGCGCAGTGCAAAATTGAGTGATGCAGGAAGGAGAACCCAGAAGAAGTGGAGAAGATGCGCCGGGCTGAAGACAGACACCGGCACGATGAGGGACCTGATGGAGGAAACCCCCGAGGGACAGACTGACCTGCTGGATTGAAGAGTTATTTTATTGTTTTTGGTTAGTTTTGGGTTTAGTTCTGCTTTAACATAGTGCATGTCATCAGCAGATCAACATCTGTAGTTTCTAGGTTGACCTCTTGTGTTAGAACTGATTTGCTCCTCAAGGACTGTCAAGACAGAAACCTGGAAAGGGAGGGCCAGGAGAGCGCAAAATTGCAGGAGTGCTTGTAAAGATTGTTTTGTGGAAGACCTAGTCACAGGAAAATGGGAAAAAGTTTTTTTTTTTTTAGCACAGGGAGGAGTATTTACAAGTGTTGAAAAAATGTATGGCTGGGATTCAGGTTTATTCTTGTAGTGAAAAAAAGCAAAACAGTAAAATGTCTCCAAAATAACAATGTTGACAGAACCCTAGCTTTCCTAGTGGAATCTAGTGGGCCAAGAAGCACAAACTGATTTAGCTAAGGAGGAAGAAAAGCAAATATTAGAATTGAAGAACTGTTATCCCCATGCTTTCCTCTTCTGGAGTTAATATAACGTCCCTATAAACAATTTAGTCATTTATACAAATGTTATGAACAAGCTCTACTTACGACGACAGGTTGGGTGACTTCATTATATAGGGCTTTACATTCCATTCCATTTCCCTACCTTTACCCTAGTTAGGCACCATTCAGCTGTTTATATGTGGAAGAACAGGAAACTCGCATACAACCCATAACAACACATATAACAATAGGAGTGCACATACTGCCATAATACTCATTTCCATTTGAGGTAAGCCTGGGTACCAGCTTAACATATAATCATTACACTAACAGCTGATTATATGTAAGCACTGCTGATTTTAAATTTATATATTATAGTTACAGGCAGATGTATTCAGCAGAATAAATACATTTAAATACCTATAATTACTTGTATTAGAGATTAAACATTCGTAAAAAATGAATGTTCCTTTTAATTAAAAGGCAAGGTGATGGCAGCTAAAATAAGAAACAACTCTAGAAATAAAAAAATATCCAGTCCATTGCCTGTCCCTTCTACAATAAAAAATCCTTACCTGCCTGGTCAAATTTTTTTTAAATACACTCACCTTTCCCTGTGTCTGGGTTTGATCTTTGATCACATTGGAGTTTTTTCAGTCCCGTGGGGGAAGATGGGATGCGCTAGGTATTCCAGCTTCCTATGCAGCTCAGTGAGCTTTGGCAGAAGAGAACAGCAATCAGGCAGGTATGTTTTGTTGCAGAAGGGACATTGTCAGTGCCTTTTGCAATAAAGCCCAACCTGATCCCAAATTTTGAAAGTGGAACTTTAGTTGCGCTTCAACAGCACAGCTGGACTTCCTGTGATTACAGCTCTGAAGGATTTTCTTTATTAACATCAACTGGATGTGTTAGTGGCAAAAAGAGCAGGGTTACTGATGCCCAGAACAAGATACCCCTGCAGCTTCAACAGTAAATACAAAGTCACCAATGGACTAAAGTACCCTCAAAGAAGTCAACCATCACTTTCCTATACACTTAAAGCTAAAATCTAAAGTAGCTAAGGAAAATATTTTATTTTTTTTCAATTTCAGCAGTCCCTCTCCCCAATGCAAGGGTTAATAGCTCATTTTATCTGGAAGATAATGCTTTCAGCATGAAATTTAACACAAAGTTATTTAAACAGAAGTGTATTTCCACTGTATACTTTGCTGTTTGCCCAGAGCTCGTTTTTAGCAGTGAATTGCAAACTCAGGCCCTCTTACTTAACCCTTAATCTGTTTTTTAACATTCCCCTACAAGATAACGAACAGTTAGGTATTGATGTGAATCTTTAACACATAAAAGCCTTCCTACTCCAACATATAACCTCTAGCCACGTATGTGCTTTAATATGTAGCTTTTAATGTGCTGGTATTCCGTAGACATGGATAAATTTACAGATAAATTGGTTTCATAGCAGCTACCATTCTCAATGTATCTGCTTGGTGAAGCTGTTTTTTTATTTTCTTTACCTTATTTTGTGATCATTTATTTCAGTGTATTACAATGTTTATTTGTCCAACTAATGTGATTAAGAACATGTACGCTGATATTCATTGTCAATAAATACATGTGTACTAGCTGTCAATCTCAAAACTGAGAATGGCACCTGCTATTGAACCAATGTACCTGTATGTCTGCCCATGTAGATTGTAATACAGAGACACAAGGCAGGTTGTGCAGAAAATTGACCTAACGCGCTCCATGTGGTAAAGATGTAGGACACTGAAAGGAACCGGAATGTATGAGATACTGCATGTACATAAGTAAAGTCGAAGTGTGTACTGTTATTCATGTGTAAGGTAAAATTAAGATGGCGGATACTGCCAATAGAGTCATTGGACCTTACTTGTAGGTCACATAGGGCAGAACTAAAGTTCCAATCAAAATTTGTAATCTTGTAATTTGTAATTTTTGGGTGCACATTTGGGTGATCTGTTTAAAAAGTTTTAGTCACCAAAAAAAAAATCAAGCACACCTTTACATACAATGTACAGTTGTGGACAGGAAATTTCGTTTTAGTTTGGGTAAAGTGTTTGAAAAAGCAATTTTTATCACCTTTGGTAAAAGAAAAAATAAATTCAAATACACACATACAAATATTCATACATTTCTAGTAAGCCAATATGTTGATCTTTAGCAACAACTTCTAAAAAGCCATGTCTGGCACTGTTGTGCATTCCCCCACAAGTACACACTTTTTGATTTTGTAAATGTATTCCCCATCATAGATGCATGATGAGTGTGGTCCACAGCAATGGAACTTACCCATAAAAAACCCTAATTTTAATAAACCTGATGTGTTTCACAAGTGACAAGAAAGCATCTCTATTGCATGCAAATTATGGCCATTGGTCATACCAAGTCCTTGACTATCATTTGCTTCTACTCAAACATATAGTCGTTTTTCAATTTACATCAATTAGGTTTATGTACCAACAACCACACAGTACATTATAGTTATATATGGTCAACTACCTATATCTTTGTTACCTTACAATTTTTTAACAAACAGCCTATTCAATTACAATCTATGTACTTCTGTTTTCATCGCTAATTACATTTTTGACATTGTTACCTACATTATACAATGTAACTGTAATTTAATTGAATGTTACCTTATCACACATTGAATTACAAATGATTGTATGTCTCTACCTCCCCTGAGGATGTCAAAACAGCGTAATGCATCAGAAACTTGGATGATCCTATCAAATTAATCTGTCCCTTTCGATCACAATTGCACATTATATTTTAGTTTTACTAAAAGTATAGTATAGTATAACCGCTGACCAATATACAGTATCACTATGTATGTGAATCTATAGGTAAATATATTTTTTTTCTATTGCCCTCTTGTCTATCTTTTGTTTTAGATCTATGAATAATCTTAGGGGCTGGCACCAACATACTCGTACAAAGGGAATGTCTACCCTTCTTCTTTTTTGTGGCAATTGGTCTACCTTGGACAGCCACTATTTAACTGAGTCTTCACTTCTGGCATTAAAGATGCCTGGGCTTGAGCTAATATGCTTTTTACCTAATGGCCAAGTGCTGCCTGTGGGTGCTCACTGCAGCTAGGCCTGACTGCTGTGGACCGGAAATAATCTTTGCAAAACATCTGTTAGATGCTCTGCCATAGGTAGGTGATGGAGCTGTGCCAGGTAAGAGATGCATCACTGCTGCCACCAGGAACAGCTCTGTATTGTTTTTTTCATCTGTATTGCTTTTCATCTAACCCATGGTATGCTATTTTAGTGTAGCCCCAAAGAAACTAATGAAATGATGGGAAACTATAGAGCCCATTATAATACTAAAAAAAACTTTCATTTATGTTGGTCCTTTAGGAATCCAGCAAAACAAATCAATGGAAGATGTACAAAAAGCTGGTGGACACACAACACTGGAAGCAAAGGTTCTGGGATGCACTAGGATTTAACAGAAAAACCTCATGCTTAACGGGTGTAGCTACAAACCACAACACCCAAAAACAAAATTTGTAAGGGTCATCTCTAGCATTAGTAGCATGATTTTGAGTGTGTAGTAAGCCACTTACAAAATGCACCACAGTAAAACCTGCTGTGGGTAGAATTACTCTGAGGAGCTTGTCATGTATTGAGAAACTGCCTTGAAAAAATGAAGGCACCCTGCTCTAGAGGGGAAGAAAGAGGGACCCTGGAGAAAGTTAAGCTTTGATCATATTTGCAGGTATTTGTTTAGTGTTTATGCACTCCACCACACAATGTGTCTAAATAAGCTTTACATATGGACGGCAAAGTTCATACCTATGCAATTAGAGGGGGCACATTTGAAAAATCGAAATGTGCAGCATTCTGCGAGAGCCGATAATAGATTATGGCACATCTAGGTGTTTATCTGCCTGTGTTATGTCAAGCACTAGTTAGTTCTGCCTAGCTCAGTTCCTTAAAGTGCAATTCACACAACCCTTCTTCCTACACATACACCATTGTTGTTGAGGGGATCGATTAAAAAATGTCTATGGGTTGGCCTGCCATCAGTCTGGAAGGAGTTATAGGGCAATTTGCAACCAATTTGAAGTCCAAAATTTTAAAGCCAGAAAACATTTAACAATCTTCCCAGATGTCCCAGACCATACAATGCTCTGAGAAATTACAAAAAACTAAAGAGATTCATTTCACACTCTACACGCCTCAGTTATCATTTTCAAAGTTAAAGTTTATGACAATATAACTTGATTTTTTTCCTTATGACTCATGATTCTGTTACAAGAAATTTGGATGAAGGGACAATTAATTTATTGGTATTATTATTGAGTAGCTTATGGCTCAAAAAAATATGTTGCTCTAGTATGCAGGGAATTATGCTAACAGATCACATTTTCTGTGTAATGCAAGACAAATAAGGCAAGTCTCATACCTCCACATTGTGGTAATGCACAGTAATACAAATTACAGAATTCAGTGTGCTCCTGTGCTATTTCTTTCAAAAGAAAGAAAAAAAGGTACAATTTTAATACTGCTGTGGTGCCTTGAAAATCTATTCAAAATGAACAAGGCATAATATGTTAAGAGCTGTGTGCTGCAGACCAATAGGATGATAACTAGGTCTATATGTCAGTGGACAGCTGCCCAGTATGGTCTAAATTTACTATGAACCTTTCCATAGTAGGTGCCTCACCTATTGAGAACAAGTGAATTTCTTCTATTACAGTGCTTGGAAATTTAGTTTTATTATAAATTATATTTATTATAAATAGTTTACTGCCAAATAACATTTGGTTTGAGAAAAAAAAAAAAAAAACACCAGGGAATATTTTCTAGTTTAGGTCCAACACCAGCTCTGGATTGGTTGATGTCATGAACAGCCAGATGCGTCGTGACAAATCAGGACCAATACGCCTTTCTCTTGCTTGGTCTTGATTATTGGCTTGTGTGACTTCATCATCTGGGTCACCCATATCTTCTGCTGTACCTGCAGCACGTGGTATCCTCAAGTTACTTAGAAGAGACAGTCTCTCTTTATCACTATTACATGCTACATATGCCTGGGGACAGAGAAAGAAGGTGAAAAAGATGAAAATGTATGTTTTTTGTAAGTAGATTTACACAGTTCCTTCACACAGGACAATCTTGATTAGGATTGGAGACGGCCTATATTTTCTGTTTGGCAGAATAACTTTCACTTCCTTCCGTCCGACCTTCTCCCTGTGACTTGACAATATAAGCAGCATTCTGATGAGCTCATATGTTTTATGCTATCTGCATACTCTTTGCAGTGCAGCTCAAATAACTGCTTGTGCTGCCTCTCCCTCCTAAATGTATTACTGACTGTCATTTCTTTTATACATGCTTGTTTATTCTTAGTCAGTTTTGTAAAAGTGATCAATAGTCTCTGTGGTATACATTGTTCTGTTAGCCACCCCTTTAGTGAAAAAAACATCTACAGACCTCAGGCAGAAAACAATATTACACAGGTAACTTACCTGCATGAGGAGTTGTGGGGAAGGATAAACCTCTGTTATAGCTGCAGCCATTGCTGGACTAACTCTGTTGAACTGCTGAATCTGTCTCCTCCAGGCCAATGGTAAACCTGTGAGTGATCCTTTGGGTCCCCAACCTCGCCAAGTGCTTGCTGAGGTACAGAATGAATAGCTCTGAGGTTCCCAATTCAACCTGCAGACATGGACAGCATGTTGTTCAGAGAGGTTCACCTAGCTGCACCATCACTTGTAAGTTGTTGGGTCCCAATAACATTTTCAGCTAAGAAATAATATCGTTTCTACTTATGAGAAGAGATCAGAAGTCAGCTGTCACTGCATCCAAAAAATTAACAACAGGAATCTGAACTTCATTAATACTGCAGGCAACAAAAATAAAGTGTCTCAATGGCAGATGAAAACATGTCAAAAAAGGACCGGAAGATGTCAAATGCCAAGACAGTGTTTAAGTATACATTATGACTTTTGTCACACATAAAAACTTTCAAACACAGTAAATGTACAGTTAGGTCCATAAATTTTTGGACAGAGACAACTTTTTGGGAAGATTTTGTTGTGAATAGACAACATGGGGTCAAAGGAGCTCTCCATGCAGGTGAAACAAGCCATCCTTAAGCTGCAAAAACAGAAAAAACAATCCGAGAAATTGCTACAACATTAGGAGTGGCAAAATCTACAGTTTGGTACATCATGAGAAAGAAACAAAGCACTGAAGAAACGAAAGACAACAGTGGTGGATGATCGCAGAATCATTTCCATGGTGAAGAGAAACCCCTTCACAACAGCCAACCAAGTGAACAACACTCTCCAGGAAGTAGGCGTATCGATATCCAAGTCTACCATAAAGAGAAGACTGCATGAAAGTAAATACAGAGGGTGCACTGCAAGGTGCAAGCCACTCATAAGCCTCAAGAATAGAAAGGCTAGATTGAACTTTGCTCAAAAACATCTAAAAAAAGCCAGCACAGTTCTGGAAAAACATTCTTTGGACAGATGAAACCAAGATGAACCTTTACCAGAATGATGGCAAGAAAAAAGTATGGAGAAGGTGCGGAACAGCTCATGATCAAAAGGAAACCACATCATCTGTAAAACATGGCGGAGGCAGTGTGATGGCTTGGGCGTGCATGGCTGCCAGTGGCGCTGGGACATTAGTGTTTATCGATGATGTGACACAGGACAGAAGCAGCCAAAAGAATTCTGAGGTGTTCAGAAACATACTGTCTGCTCAAATCCAGCTGTGGGCAAATTGATTGGGAGGCGTTTCATAATACAGATGGACAATGACCCAAAACATACAGCCAAAGCAACCCAGGAGTTTATTAAAGCAAAGAAGTGGAAAATTTGTGAATGGCCAAGTCAGTCACCTGATCTGAACCCAATTGAGCATGCATTTCACTTGTTGAAGACTAAACTTCGGACAGAAAAGCCCACAAACAAACAGAAACTGAAAGCCGCTGCAGTAAAAGCCTGGCAGAGCATTAAAAAGGAGGAAACCCAGCATCTGGTGATGTCCATGAGTTCAAGACTACAGGCTGTCATTGCCAGCAAAGGGTTTTCAACCAAGTATTAGAAATGAACATTTTATTTTCAGCTTTTTAATTTGTCCAATTACTTTTGAGCCCCTAAAATAAAGTGATTGTGTAAAAAAAAATTAAAAAAAAGCTTTCGTTCCTTACATTTTTATCTTTTTGGTCAACCCACTGAATTAAAGCTGAAACTCTGCAGTTCATAAATATTTATGGACCTAACTGTATATATTTTTATTATACACTTACCGGAAAGGGCGCTGAGCTATACTCTTGGTCATAAAACATATATGTTGTCCTAGTTCTCTCCATGTATCCAGGAATAATACTTCTGTCTCATGGTACAGCTGTAAATAGACAAGGGCCTGCCTCCCCCAAAACAGAAAAACAGTTATTAGGGAAGTGCTATCACACAAACAATTTAGTTGTATCTTGCAAATGGAACCTTCAAATGTTACAAACATCAGTTTCACTTCTGCCTATCCCAGCTGTCCAATATTCAGGATTCTGCACCACTATACCATATATATATATATATATATATATATATAAAATATATATATATGTTAATAAGGAAGATGAATATTTAGTGTTAAGTCCTTACCTCATCTATTTGTTGCCTAGTCAGATGACTTTCCTGCTGTTCATCATAGAAGTGTCTTGGCTCCAGAGAGTGTCTCTCCATCTTTTGTGACAGTCTTTGATATCTGATGAAAAGAAAAGAAATACACTGCAAAAGCTCAGTCAGCTAACTTTAACCACATCAGTGGTTTAAGCATAAAAGGAAAGTTTTCAATAATGAAGATTGTAATCTGTATTCCTATTTACCTTCTATAATCATGAAGCCCCAAAACAGCCAATGTCATTTTCTTTCCAGGGTATTTTCTGTCCATTGCAAACGCAGAGGATAGAGTCTCCCAAGTCTTTGAGTTTTCTAGAGCCTGGAATGGACAGAGATCAGGTACTTTATATCTTTATGTCAGAATATTCATTGATGTATATGTAAACATCAGCAATTACGGTAACCTCTCCAATTAGCTTTCTTTCAGTTCGTAAAACATACCACTGAAAGTGGTTTCAAAGTCCATAAAATACCTGTTGATGCTGACAGAAATCTTGCTAACTGGTAAATTTGTGTACAATGAAGCCACCATATCTCATAAATGGTTAGCTGCAATACAGACCATACATTTTAATATTTAAATTTGTGTTTTGCTTAGGATGTTGGGGGTATGATTTATTGTATTTTTTTTCAGAAAATATCAGAAGAAATATTATAATATATTTCTCAGACATATTTGGAACATATACAGCAAGTTCTCAAATTAACACCTCTGCAAATCTGGTTAGCATAAGATATACAGGAAGGTAGGACAAGGGAGCAGCACCCAGTTGTGCTCTCCTCCACAGAAATGCATAGCGGTTGTTCCTGATCCATTGCTCATTAGTTCATTGAGCAACGTTGGGGAGCGACTGTTCATCTCGGACGATGGTCATGTGTTTACGAAGCTTTACATTCTTGCAAATAATATTACGTTTTAGATCTATAGGACCATAGCCAACCATCCTCGGTTTGGCTATCTGTATACTTCTGTATATTATTTCCTTTGTACCTTAAACTACTTTCATGTGTGATCTCATAAAAATTCAGAAATATGCAAAAAAAAATGTTACTAGTTTCAGTATTTCGGAGGTATAAAAAAAAAAGGACAAATTCTGGAAACACATTTCTTACAACTACTCTGAACAAATACAATTATCACATAAAGACATCAAGCCACATATACTGAGCTACATGCCCCATAGGTAGCTATAACCTTGTGGCCAAACCTTTGCCTTCCCACATTTTACCTCACTATAACAGGAAACCCTCTTAAGGAAATCTCTGGGCTCCACCAGTATCAACATTTGATCCTCTTCACCTTTACACAGTTCCAGACCGTCCTAGAAAATAAAAGAACAAAGAATGGAATATTGATAAATAATTTTGTCTTTTGAGGTCTTCGGTTTTCAACCGATTAGGTCATTAGTGAAACATTCTTGGCCTGCTTTTACAAGTTTTCTAGTTTGTAGAGGGCTACTGTATGGTAATATCAGATTCTGATCAAACTTTAAGGAGTCACTCTGATGAATACAAAACTGTCTCTGTGTTATCCTATTTCATTATGTAATAGCAACAAAGGAGGGGCCCTCATAATTGAAAGGTGTGATAAAGACCCTAAATGAACTTTTTACTCAGTCAGAGATTATAAAAGCTGCCATGTCAAAACCAGTTCCAAAATATCCATCTTGGTTGGTGTTCTGATTCTCTGCCTTGAATACCTTCTGATTCACTAACCCAAAATGGGTATACAGCTCAGGTGTCACACAGTTTCTGGTTTGTATTTGATGCTACTTAATCAGAGAGATCAGTTTTACATCTCTGAAATTAGCATTTTTTAAAATTAATTCAGCATTGGCAGCTTACAGCGTTATCTTTTGAATTAATTAATACTATGGGTCAGGACACATCTTGCACAAGCACGTTTACTGTTACTTGTTAGGGCTGCACCCCCTGGCAGGTGATGTGGGATCACCTGGGGTGCGGAGTATAAGTATCTCCGGGTCTTCGCACGAGCACCGCGCAAGGGATGATGGGCCCATGACCCTAATGGCCCCCGGAATACTTCACTGAGGGCTGAACACCAGGTCGTGGCCCCCAGGCTCTCCCCACCAGGTGCGAGTGGGACAGTGGGCTTTAGTGTAGAGATGCACAGATTAGGTACTCAGTTGGTTGACAGCAAGAGGTATGGTCCAGGCAGACTGACGGTCACGGCAGACGGCAGACAAGTGTACACCAGGTAAAAGCACAGGTCAGAAATCCAAAGGGCACGAAATTGAAGAAAGCGACTGAGCAACTCACAGGTAACAAGGGTCTGAGCATCCAGCAACCAGAGCCTGAAATCAGGGAAGTATAAAAAAAAAGGCTAGCAGCCAATAGCAGGGCAAGGTTGGAACCAGGAACTACTTTGCTCATTGGCTGTGCTCATTTCCTGAAAGTGCACCGAATGCTAAAATAAAAAGGCACATCTTTGCACAGCTAAAGGAAGGCTGAGGATGCTAAGGGCTTCTGGACAGATGATCTCCGGCAGAGTGGTAACTTTACTATTACACACACCCAAACAAACGCACTGCAGCCATGGATGATCAATAGAGTGCATTTAAACATGATGTAGGTGCTCGAAGATCCAACAATGATAAAATGCTTCATTTCACTATTTTCTTTTTTCAAAAATGGTAATTGTTTATAATGCACAGGGCTTTTAAAGGCAGTACCTTGGGTTTACACATACTTATATGATAAACTCAAAAAAAAAAAGTCTAGAAAAGTCCACAGAATGCATTTATTCTATTTGCGCACTCAATATTGTAATTATTTTTTTTTTTTTTTTTTTTTAATCAAGAGCTTTCTTAGTTCTTCCTAAACTTTGAGGTCAGAAAGCAGGCTGTTAAACTCTCCTCTCTGACAGTCTGCTTTCTCCTACTATGAGCAGGCAAATTGTTAGCATATGAGAAAGGAAGCACAACTAGGAAGCTGGTTGGCTTCCCCTTCTCCTAGACTGTTGTATAGGGGGTGGCAAAAGGCTGACAAAAGGTCACATTTCAGTACATGTACTGATATCCAATAAATACAGAGATGACTAATCAGAGCATTGTGTATTGAAATTAGAAACACTCTACTGATCATTGACTCAAAGTAATGAAGTCTTCCAGTTAGCATACTAACAAAACCTAGCATTTCTAAAGAAGACCTTACCAATGGCAGCTCCCACAGGATCTAGTATTGGAGAACAGGAAGATCTCCCGACATATTTATGAACTCTGTTTCAACTCCAACTATATTCTCCAAAATCTCAAATAGTAAACCCAACAAGGATAGAAGGGAGGTTAAGCCATTCACAATAGCCACTTTAGGTGAAAACCTATAAGTTGAGTAATGATCGCACCCAAAGGTCCTAAAGATATATATAAAAATAAAATTAAGTTTTTTGTATGTGCCGGAAAAATAAAATATTTTTTAGTTGACTAACCCTTTTACTTTTAAATTTTACATGGTTCACCACAAATAGGAGAAAAAATACTAATGTTGTCTGTTCCAAGCACAACTTACTACACAAGTCCAGTCAATGGGCAACTCTCTTCTCCAGGTGATGCTAAAAGGCACAGCATGTGGCTCTATGGAGTACTTGTAGCCAGCTGTTGTCAGGGTTTCCAGCAAATCTTCTGACGCTGCATCTTGGAGAAGACCTGTGCAATAAGAAATCAATAAAAATGTTGTGGACATACACGTGTGTTTTGTAAAGATGATTCAAAAGCAATATGTTATGTTAGCATGCACCAAAGGCCGTGTTTGTCATGACAATTCTCACCAGCTAGCAGATTCAGGTCCTGCTAAAAGCTGCAACGGTGTAAAAGATAATCTCACATAATAGCATACACCAAAGGAGCCAATTCTCATTGTGTTCCACCCCACCAGCTAACTGGTCCTTTCAAAGTTTAAACTTAGAAAAATGTGACATTTTCCTACCTGCGTCCACTTGGACAAGCATATATTTCCCACACTGATCTGGTCTCAGCAGTTTCAGTGCCTGTGCAGATTCTTTCCTTTTCTCCCGTTCCTCCTTCTCCAGAATCTTGAACCTTTCTTTCTCTTGGCGCTTTACTTCTTTCTCCCTTTTTCTTTCCTCAGCCTGTGCTCTGTCTGCTTCCACCTCCTCTGGGCTTTTCTTCTTTCTTGTTCTCCTGACTGGGCTAGGGGTGGTGGATTTAGGAGGAGGTAGGGATAAAGTAGATGTGATTAAAGCAGAGGGATGTCCATCACCCTCCTGAGCTTCACACAGCTCTGCTCTGTACGCCTCCACCTCCTCTGGGCTCTTCTTCCTTCTTGTTCTTCTGACTGGGCTAGGGGTAGCGGATTTAGGAGAAGGTAGGGATAAAGTAGATGAGGTTGGAGCAGAGAGATGTCCATCGCCCTCCTGAGCTTCACACAGCTCTGCCCTTTTTCTTTCCTTAGGCTCTGCTCTGTATGCCTCCACCTCCTCGGAGCTCTTCTTCTTTCTTGTTCTCCTGACTGGGCTAGGGGTAGCGGATTTAGGAGAAGGTAGGGATAAAGTAGATGTGATTGGAGCAGAGGGATGTCCATCACCAGCCTGAGTTTCACACAGCTCTGCAATTCCAGACTTTAGACCAGGTCCAGCCCAGCCATGTTGACCATCAGGCCCTCCTTGGTCACCACTCTCGTTGGGTTCTTTCTTTACATTTGAACCATCACCCAAGTCACACAATACTTTCACACATTTTATTTCTGCCTTGGATCCCTTGATGTCAGCTTTCACAATGCAATCTGATTCTTCGTCTTCTGAATCAGATATCTCCCACGTTTTGGCCCTTTTTCTCTGGGAAATAGCGTCTCTGACTTTCACCTGCTCCATCTTCAGAGACAACCACACCTGTACTGCTTTCTAGAAACAACACCATACACGACAAATGGGAAGGGCTGAACATCCAAATATAAAGAAATAAGGAATGGATTATCTGCAGGAAGAATAAATCAAATCATTTCAATGCTAAGCCTCAACAATACCATCAGTGACACAATATCAGTATCAGAGGCATACATTCTCTATATACTGCACATGTAACACACACACACACACACACACCTATATAAGTAACATATAAATAAATAGCATATACCAATATACCATATGACTATATATGTCATCTGATTGTAGTACAGCAGCAGTCAGTAATGGAAAAGAACTCCCTTCATAGAAATCACCTTATTTACAAGACTGTCGAGAAATAAATGTAAAGTAGAAGAATATAAACAATACATCATACACACACATCAGCTTTTCCCAACACTTCAGTACCTTAACAGTACAGCTAAATAATGTCAATATGTCATTTGAGGGACAGCTAGTGACATGGCTATAGACTTTGTACAGCGCTGCGTAATACGTTGGCGCTATATAAATACTGTGTAGTAATAGTAATATTTAATAATAACAATAATATTTGCCCAGCTCGACTGACCACTTACAAAGCCGGCTGACAGGTGGCGCTGTATGATTACATCACGGAGACGGTAGCGGCCATATTTGTTCTGGGCACATCTGTTACAAAATGAAATTGCATTGTTTTAAAGCAATACGTGTAACTGTTACCTTCTAAGCACACAAGTAATTAAAAATCTTAGATTTTATTTTATTATTGAAAGACTAATAAACGCCCCTGCGTTTAGAAGCTCTGCTGTATGGAAATCTGATCAGGTGACACAATTCACAGCTCGGTGAGGTCAACAACGTGCGACATTTATGGGGATAGTGTGTTGTTTGTATATTGTGGAAATATCCCCCCCCTTTACTAAGCTCTGGTCTTACTCATACACCCCCCGGTATGTAAACGTAACCCTTTCCTTCCTGGAGTCTTACCTTCTAACCTTGAGCTGAACCACTCCTGCCCAAAACCAGGGAGCAGCACTGTCACCTCCTCTGCTCTCCCTTATACAGGGCTGTTTATGTATTCATTTATGAAGCATGCAGAGGGCAAAACCCTTTTGTTTTATCACAGGTTCTTGTTGCAAACACAAATCTATACGGAGGGGGGCACATACAAAGTTATAAAAAAAAAACTCCCAATGAAAGCACACATGGAAAAGGCAACTATTAGAATACAATGGGGCAAGCTGCCATTAGTGTAGTGAGGAGTTCCCTTCAAACTAACCTGCCATGAAGTGGCTGCCAGTGCTGTCCTAACAAGCCATAGGCTGATCATACAATCCCTGCACAACCTCCATTAGATTTACAGATAACATGCCACACAGTCCTTTCTATTTGTATCATCATCTAATGTAAATTGTATAGTCAGCTATAGAAAGCACTGCATGGTCCAGGGGTACTGTGAGCCCAGACTGGAGTGAGTCTAGCCCTAGGAGTCTGGGCTTATGTGAAGGATGCTGGGGAAACTACCAAAGAATAGATAAGCACCGCAGCAAGAGCTGCCTTTGTGTTTTTGCACAGCTGAGCTAGTGATTTTTAAACATGTGAAAAAAGTGGAGTTGAGCTTTAATATTATTATTATTAATAATAATAATTATAATAATAAGGTAATATTCAAGGTCAATTTGTTGAAATTCAAATTTATTTCCTTTTGATCAGCAGTGCTTGTTTCTTTCAGAAGGGTTTTATAAATGCACCTGCAATTTTATTTTGGGACACAAGATGGCGCAATGGGATAAGATTACACTATATACAATATATTTAGTGTATTTCATGTCTACTAAATCCAGAAATGACATCAGTTTCAATTAATTGGCTCTAGTTCTTGTGATACAATAATCAGAATAGATGATTTTACCAACAACAAATGTTAACACAGCATATTTTTATCAATCTTTATTTACACAGATGTTTTCCATTTTATATTTTAAATGTAGCATTATTTTCATGAAACTTTTTATTTGCCTTCTTTTTATTCAATCACTTTCTCTTTTTACAGAAATATGAGTTCTTCAAGAAGAAGTTGTATAAATGACCCTAATGTATTTTGCTACACTTGTGGTGAATATTCTCAGCAAAAACAGAAAAGAAACATTACAGAATTTGTGAAACAAGCATATCTTGCATATTTTGCTATTAAACTGGGGCAGTAAGATAAGAATTGGGCTCCCCATATGGTATGCAAAACTTGTGTAGAGTGTCTACGTCAGTGGAAAAATGGAAAACTGAAAAGTTTGAAATTTGGTGTACCTTTGGTATGACAAGAGCCCAAAAATCATCATAATGACTGTTATTTTTGTGCTGTGACTGTAAAATGGGAGTACCCTGATTTGGAATCAGCAAGGCGACCTGTGCCGCATGGTGCTGATGTTCCCATACCAGTGTTCGGTACACTCCCTAATTTTCCTGTATCCGACATGGAGGATATACAGGGTTTGGAGTGTAATCCAGGAGTTAGCAGTGGGGTTTGGAGTGTAATCCAGGAGTTAGCAGTGGAAGTGAATATGAAGGAAGCAGTTCTCCCAAGAAGAGCTCAATGATGTAATACGTGACCTAAGTCAGACAAAACAAGCATCTGAACTTTTATCATCCAGGCTTAAAGAAAAGAACTGTGTGAAACTGGAAGTTAAAATAACAGTTTATAGGACAAGAGAGGTGACACTCCTACCATATTTCAGTGAAGATGGAGACTTTGTGTACTGTTGTAACTTCCCTGGACTACTAGCCCATATGGGAGTATCAGAATACCGAGCAGAAGACTGGTGGATTTTCATAGTTCCACTCAAAGTTTGAAACCTGTTTTACTGCATAATGACAACTGCTATGCATCAATTCCAATTGGTCACTCAACAAACTAAAGAAGAATATGAAAATATCAAATGTTCTTACAAAATCTTTGCTATCATGAACACCAATGGTCTTTATGTGTTTATTTAAAAATGGTGAACTTTCTACTTGTACAGCAAAGTGGATACACAAAGTACCCATGTTTCATCTGCTTGTGGGATAGTAGAGCAAGACAGGTTCACTGGAAAAATAGGACATGGCCTCCAGGGGAAAACATGAAAAAAGGTGCAGCCATCATCATTACCAAGCCAATGGTTGACAAAGAATAAATCATTCTCCCTCCACTACACATAAAGTTGGGATTAATAAAATAATTTGTTAGAGCTGAACAAGGACAGTGATTGCTTTAAATACATTTGTAGATTCTTTCCTGGATTGAGTACTGAAAAATTAAAAGCAGGAATCTTTGATGAACCCCAGATTCGGAAACTGATAAATTATTTAAAATTCACAAGTTACATGACTGATACTGAAGCTTCTGCCTAGCACAGCTATGTCATTGATGTCAAGAACTTCTTGGGTAACGATAAAGCACAAAATTATGAAGAACTGGTACAAAACTTGCTCTTAAACTTTAAAATCTCCATAGTCATTTGCAAAAATACCCAGAAAACATTGGCGATATCAGTGAGGAACAAGGGGAGAGGTTCCATCAAGATAAAAAGGTAATGGAAGAATGGTATCAGGGCAGATGGGATAGACACATGATGGCAGACTACTGCTGGAGCCTTCAACGTGATTGTCCTGATCATCAACATAAAAGGAAATCATACAAACAGAGTTTTTCATTGACTTCTTTGTGATTAGTTCTTTAAAAATACTGAATATAGAATATATTGACATTAAATATTTTAAAAAATTTAATATTATATAGGTAGGCATATCTAGTTTAAATTTGCTTCATTTTCATGTTTCATTAGTTTTCTATAGGGTTATTATTGAGGTCATTATTTCAAAAACTAGAGCCAATCTAGCAAAACCAATATCATATTTGGAATCAGTGCATCAAACATAACCTAAAATGACTTTAATCTGTTTGGCAAAAAATGTTTGTTGTCCCAACCCAGGTAATTTTAATAAAAAATAATAAGGAATGAGAAATAATAATTTAATTTTATGGCCATTCAGCTTGGTGATTTCTGGGCTTTAGCAAAAATTACTTCAATGATAAAGAAAGTGCTTAGAGGAAACTGTGATAAAATGCTAGGAAACCACTTGTCTACCTGCCTGTCTATACAAACCATAGGTGGTCTGTCACAGTGACTTATCTTTATTTATATGGCTTCCTGTAGTATACCAATAGGTGTAAACCTAAAGCAAGTTTTCTTTGGTTTGGTTTCCTGTGACCCAACTTCAACATGCTCCCTGCTTTCCTTGCCATTTTTTTGCTTGATACTGACCATCTGTTTTTTTTTCAGGTGCAGATGGTTGTTGATTCAGTGTTGCAGATGCACCAATTCCAGTCCCCCACTATCCCCCTGCACTGCTGTGCCATGCTTCTGCATCTTTTCATGGGCCCATGGAGTACCCTGCCAATGGGCAGCCAATAGAAATGTAGCAGAACAGAAGAGAAGAGGAGAGAAGGACAGGGATTTAGGTGAATATAAAGGGCATTTAGATGCCGCAGTTGGTTTTGGTGGGGGGGGGGGGGGGGTTACCTTTATCCTGGAGATCAGTTTAAATGCAATATCCATATGAAGAAATGTTTTTCTTTAATTGCTTTTCTGCTCGGACAGTAAAATTCTCTGTGTAAACTCGTAAACCAATATACTAGTACATTTTTTTAGGCCCTGATTTATTAAAGCTCTCCAAGGCTGGAGAGAATACACTTTGATCAGTGAAGCTTGGTGATCTAGCAAACCTGGAATGGATCTGGTCCAGGATTCTATACATTTGCTAGCAAATTATTTTTTTTTTATAATTTTATTTTTTATTCAGTGAACAGTCATACATACTGGTATTAAACATTAAAACATACAAATCACCAACTGTGTTATCTTCTGCATCACAAACATATTATGAACAAACAAGCATAATGACTGAGCACAGGCAATTTTCAAAGTATTACCAAAAATAACCAAAGAAAGAAATAGAGAAATAGAAAGCAATAGAGGAAGAGGGGGGGGGGGAGAATGGGGAGGGGCACAGCATTGCAGGCCAGATTGAAGAAAGGCCAGATTTAACACAGTAGGGAACACATAGCAATAATTCAATGATATCCTCTGCATTCAAAACAGATCGTCGCCATTATCAGCCTCACTGTATACTGAAAGGTACGCTTGAGTCGTGGTATACTGTATCCAATAGAACCAAGTATTTCATAATTTATACGATCTACCGTCCCGGCTGGTAATAAGGTCTTCCATTGCCATAATGTCATTCACTCTTCTAAACCATTGAAACAAGGTGGGAGGAGAGGATTGTTTCCACAGGGCTGGAATACAGGCCTTAGCAGCATTTAAAAGATGTTTGAGTAAAGAAGCATGGTATTTCTTTTTAGACCAATCATTCAAATGTAAAAGGCCTAGCTCCGGGCTGTTACGTATATCTACCTCTGTCAATTCTTCAATAACCACCCCTGACCAGAAAGACTGCAACTTAGAGCACTCCCAGAATATATTAAACAGGCTGCCAGCAGCCGCTTCACAACGCCAGCATCTATCATCTATCATCTACTCCCGGATACATTTTGGCCAACACAGTCGACACTCTGTACCACCGCGTGAGCAATTTATAGTTCAGTTCCTGATAAGAGTTGCTGAGAGCGGCTTTATGACCCGTGTACAGGAGACGATCCTGCTGTTCTGGCGAGAACGTGGTGTCAAGGTCACCTTCCCATTTATGCAAAAATGGTAAAGTTAAAGTCGAGGGGGCAGTATCCGTCAATAGCATCTGGTAGGCACTAGAGAGAGTCCCCCCGTGATAGGGGGAGCACAAACCTGGATGGTGGTGGGAGAGAGTGAAGAAAATGACACAGCTGTAAGCTGCGCAATGCTCTCAGCTCTGGAAGTTCATGAGCAGTTGTCAAACCTGAGACAGGTGCCCACTCCGTGCCCCTCAAAAAATGAGATGCTCTGAAATTTCCCTGCTCCCTCCATGAGCGAAACCTAGAATCTGATGCGCCTGGGGGAAACCCTGGCGAAGGGTAAGTACACACACCAGAGATCCTGAAATAATTCTGCACAACACGGAGGGTCGTTCCTATCAGCGGCAGCTTGAGAATGGGAGATAGTGTGTCTGGAGGGGACCACATGGCCTCTGCTAACGGTAGATTAGCAATGGCTCCCTCAAGCGCTACCCATGGCTTAAGGCCTCCGTTTCTGCACCAGTCTATCAACCGTTACACGGTAGCCTGGTGGTACAATAGGGGATCATGAAAGGCAATACCTCCACGTAATACCTCCACGGCAACCTTAAAACCGTCGCCCGATACGAGGGCTGTCACCCCCCAGACAAAGCGGAGAAACTCCTGTCTAAACCTGCAGAGTACCTGTTGTGGGATATAAACCGGGAGGGTTTGAAGCAAATATAGCAATCTCAGCATAATTTTCATTTTCAGAATGTAGCAAATGATTTAAGGAAATCCATTCCTGGTTTTCTGGATCTCCGAGCTTCACCCAGTGTATTCTCTCCAGCCTTGGAGAGCTTTAGTAAATCAGGGCCTTAGTTAGAGCTCTAAGCCAGAAATCCCATTAAGACACTATAGAATAGTGTTGGGTGTGTTATGTTTCTTCACTTCAGGGAAAGCAACACATCACTGTGCTCTCTCCACCAACCAGCCAGCTCTGTTTGTTAGAGCACACAGCATTTGTAATACAGTAAAAGCTAAACAGATTTATATTGCTGCTTCTTCCTTTCCAGCCTTCATCTACCAGTTTAAAACTATGTTTTTTCTATGTGTCCCTCCTGGGGAGAGTCACATGCTGGCAATGACTAATTAGGTGACTACTGTATGATAGGAACATAACACAATATCTGCCATGCTCAATCCCTATTTAATGTACAGCGCTGCCTAATATGTTGGCGCTATATAAATCCTGTTTATTAATAATAATAATAATAATAATAATAATAATAATAATAATGCTCTGACCCAGACACCTAAGCAACACAATTTTGTCTTTTGTTAAAGTCTTCTGAATCACATACATTGCTTAGGACCTCAAAGAAGCATGGGGTTAGCATGGGTGCCATCAGTGGGATTGGGGGGGGGGGTGGTAGGTACTCCTCCTTCTAACATATTAAAAATAAATGAAAAGCAGTGGCTTTGCCTTAACTCTAATGTACACATCCTTGCAATTTAGAGAGTTAGTGTGTTTTCATACGCTGCACATTTTTGGTCCTTTCTGGTCGTTAGGCAGTGCATTTAAATGAATGCAACAAACATTAATGAACAAAATAACACTCGTGTGTTTGCTGCACTGCAATGGACCAGACTGGCATGAATACCCTAATTCTGAACTATCTACGTTTACAGCTGTGTGAAATATACAATAAAGGATACATCAACATACCAGAAGCCCAACTATCACCATTGCAAGGTATCCTAAGTGTGTGCAAGCACCAGATACCTCAATGTACTTACCGTGTTTCCCCGATGATAAGGCATCCCCATCAAATAAGCAACCCCCCGATTTTTGCTCAAACAATTAAAGCACACCCCGCAAATAGGACATGCTCCGATACCTGATACTGTGTGTCTCTGTGTGACTCCTTGATGCTGGCTGCAGTGCAGAGGGAATCTGAAAGTAACTTCAAAGGACAAGCAAGCTGCTGATCCCTGCCCTAACAGAGTCTGTTACCCGGCCGTAGAAGCCAAAAAAAAGTGAGAAGGGGACAATCAATGGCACATGAGTGATCAGAAGGGGACAATGATTTGCACAGAGTGATCAGAAGGGGACAATTATTGGCACATGAGTGATCAGAAGGGGACAATCAATGGCACATGAGTGATTTTCAACAATAAATGTGTACTGTAGTCTTCTTCATGGAAAAATAAGGCATCCCCCTGAAAATAAGACCTAGGGCATATTTTGGCATTTCGAAAAATATAAGACAGTGCCTTATCATAGGGGAAACAGGATATTATAATGGCTGTATCTCTAATACACAAGTCAACATAAGGGTGGGGTTGAGCACAGCATACCTAAAGACTGTCACATATAATTCACCTACCTTCTACTGTGCTGGTCTCCAGCAATAATGGCACCAAAGTGCTATTACCACAGCTTCCACTTCCATCTCCAATGCTGATTTGTTCATGACTCTTACCAGGTTTTATGAGATTACATGTGGTTTTTACTTACTTATGTTTCCTTAACCTGTTACTCACACCCCCAAGAGGAGTAGTCTACCCCACCTACCAATCCCAATGTAATACAAAATTATTTTAATTTCCCGCCGCTCCTCCCACCCGCACCAATGTCACAGGGAGGAGCTGTCCCCAGGACCTGATGGGACCAGCAGGAGGCGGGGGACATCGACCGAGCAAGGTAAGTACTTTTTTTTACGTTTTAAGCGACCCCGAGTGTGACTCGGGATTACCTTTTTGGAGGTAAAGTCACACTCGCAAACGTAAAATAGATTTTCTAAAAGTCATATGCGTTTTGTTAGCAAATGTTTTCAGTCTTGAATCAGATCCATTGCAGGTTTACTAATGAAAATGTATCCTTTCCAGCCTTGTAGAGCTTTAATAAATCAGGCCCAATGTCAGTGAATGTGTAACTCATACATGACGTTAGTAGTCAAATCTCCTCTTATTTTTCCATTAGCCCCAATAAAATCTATAATGCTGAACTGCACAGAAGCAATTATTAGGTCAAGAAGACAGTCGGGATCTAAACAGTAAATCTGGGCAAGTTTAGTGATAGGAGTGAGCTCGACCTAAATAGAGGGGTAGAGATAAAAGTCTTTCCCTTTGACCAGCTTTTAATACTGGACACCCAAACAAAAGTTTATTAAAGTGCAAATGACATCTGTAGTACACTCCTTTCTTCTCTCCTGCTTCCACTGTCTCCTCACACTTTTTTTTGATGGCAATTTGCAGTTGAAAAATGACAACTGGGCAGTGTTGTGTAAATACCGCAGATGCTGTAAAAATATAGACTGTCTCAGAGAGCATTTATTCAGACCTAAGATGCAAAGTGACATTGTTACTTTTATATCTACATTTTCCCAACCCGATTTTAGGGATAAGCTTTCATCTGCATTCAAATGTGGAATTAATTAATTAATATTTAAAAATGCTCAATCAGGCAGGGCCAGGCAAATTTTTTTTCTTCAAAAATCCTACCTGATTGCTCCATGGAACTGTCAGAAAAGCAGAGATGTGTATCAACAGCTCAGCTTTAGTTGTCAGGATACCCAGCAATCACAGGATCCCCTGGACTTGCTGGGACTAAATATATTTCCGCATGCCTATGCAAGAGTTACTTATCCCAGCCCGGACCTATCAAGATGGTCGAATAAAGCAAAAAGGAAGTAAAAAAAGGAGGAAGATGATGGCGCCCTGCGAGAAAACAGGGACAGGTGAGTATAGTGGGGTTTAGTAAAACTGTTATCCTTAATAATCTATAATTACCCACATCTACCCTGTTTTCCTCTCAATTGTTTCTTTGATGATTGTTTTTTTTTTAATTTGGTTGTTTTTTCATTGTTTTATATATATATATATATTTATTTTTTTATATATATATATATATATATATATATATATATATATATATATATATATATATATAAATCATTTCCAAAGTACTGCAATGCTATATATCAGAATGATTATTTTTACTGCCATTTAAAACACAGATTATAGCATAAAATGTAGACTTTTAGGGGTCTATTTATAAAGCAGTGGAAATGACATGACAGGTGTTTTAAATGGCAGTGACTGATTCTCCACCAGTGAAAGTTCCAGTGAATGTCAGATTCCCTGTTATAGAAAAAAAACCTTAAACATTTTAACTGTAAACAGTATTTTTAAACTGACAGTAAAATGTGTGTGTTTATTTTTTTTCTATTGACTATGAAATATTTATTTACATTATCACAAAACGAAATAGGCCCGTAGTAGAAATCTACAGGTGCTCCTGTGTATAAGGTGGTGTACAGGTGTAGGGACAGAACTAGTTAAAGTTTAACATTGCTGCTGTAAAAGAAAGGCCTTGAACTCCCTGATACAGCAAGGCCAAACCTGTCTGGTTTACAGAAGCTCATCCCTGTAGAGGCAGCACTGATTCCGTAGCATTGTTAACGTGCTGTGTGCAAGCAATTCTTCCAGTGCAAGTCAGCCTTCATCATGTCTTTCTTCAGTAAAACACTGGTAGTATTGACTGGGATACTCATAGCTATTTATTTCTACCCTGGGAGACCAGTGTTTGAACCATGTAAGTATTTTACAACTCTATAGATTTATATTATGTTTGTTAAAGATGGCTACTGAAAGACTGCACACAATTTTCTTGTATGTTAATAGTAATGTGACTTAAAATCTTAACACACTCCCAAATCTAAAAGGCTTTTTGCAACCAAGTCCTGGCAGTGTACATGCATGTATTACAGTCTAGTGATGGCTGCATAGCATTTCTCCAGCATTTCTAACATGATTCCATGGTGACAATAGCAGGGCGTACCTTTTTTTAAAGTGGACCTAAACCTTGGACCCTTTTATTTTTTTAAGTGCAACACCCTTCTTTCACCGCAGTGGTTGAGACTGAATGAGAGTGCAGAGCCTCCCAGGATACCTACGTCTAACATCCCAGGAGGTTCTGGGTGCTCCATCTGCGCATGCCCTAATTTCGGACATGCGCAGAAGGGGCATGGTTTCTATTAACGGGAAGAGATGCCGATCTCATGCAAACGCAGTGAGATCAGCTCTCTTTTTTTCCCCCGATACAGCGGGTGACGTGCCAAGAAGACAAGAGAAGACTGAAGATGCATCCTGGTTTCTCCTGCAGTTGCCGGGACTGAATAAACTCCTGTGCACCTGTACAGGAGTTATGTCATTCTAGCCTGGCTAATCAAGATGGCCAAAAATCGCAACCAGGAAGAAAAGAAGATGGCGGTGCCCATGATGGAACTGGGAGGTGAGTATAACAGGTTAATTCTGCTTTAAGGTCTAAGAGGCATATTTATAAAGCAGTCTTTTACTATATATTCACTGCAGGTGAATCAACTACTTTCATTTAAAGCACAAATATTTGGAAAAAAACACCTGTAGCTTATATTTGGTAAATGTTACATTCATGACATTTATAATTATAACCTATATAATTTATTGAAGCATGTTAAATGTAAAAATCTCAGTGACTCATTATTAAATAGAGTGCCTCTGCAAACAGTGTGAGCTAAATTTGGGACAAAACATTCCTGGGAAAAGGGACAGGGAGGTTAAATGTTACAGATACTATTAGGACAAAGAAAGGGTATGTGTACCCACAGTAGAGAGATGATGACTGGGCCACCCTACCCATAGGTCAACCACAGATACAAATCTATTCCGCGTTGTACATTAAATATTACTTGAAATTCACCAGTCAAACAAGTGTTGGATAGGCCATAGACAGAGTACAGTTATTGGATTTACATTTATATCCAGGACCCTGTGAATTAACTACAGTATGTCAGAACCATAAAGCTGGTATAATAGTTTGTAAACTCAATGTGGGTAATCTTACAAGTATCTCCTGTATAAAGGAAAGAGAGAGGGTAAGAAGCAGGATGTTGGGGAGGGGGGGGGGATGTAGGTGGCATGTCTACTTCACTTCCTATTAGATGGTGGTGTTCTGATGAGAAAAATGAGAAAAATTAGAGTAGTTTGAGTTGGAGCGGCTGTATATTAAATAGGGGTTGTAAATGACAGACTAATAAAGACGGTGATACACGAGGAGAGGACCCTGCCCTGGGGAACTAACAACCTAGTAGGTGGGGGAATTTACACACAATGAAAGGGGGATATGTAGTGGAGGGAAGTAGTGATGGTTTCAAAAGGCAGATGAAGTTGGTTAGGCAAGTTTGAAAAAATGGGTTTTGAGTGCTCTTTTAAATGAGCAGAAAGTAGGAGCAAGCTGAATAGGAAGAGGAAGACCATTCCAGAGAGTTGGGGCTGCTCTAGAAAAGTCTTGTATCGGTGCCTGTGATGTAGTTGTGAGTGAGGAAGTCAGTAGTAGGTCATTGGAGGAGCGGAGAGAGCGGCAGGGGGAATACTTTTTAACAGGTCAGAAATCTAAGTGGGACAATAACTGTGTAGAGATTTGAAGGCAAAGCACAGGAGCTTTGAATTTGATTCCAAGGTGAAATGGAAGCCAGTGTGAAGATCTGCAAAGAGATGCAGCAGTAGAGGAGCGGAGGGAAGGATGGATGACTCTGGCTGCAGCATTCATATTAGATTGTAGAGGAGAGAGTCGGGTTAGTGGAATACCAGAGAGGAGGAGGTTACAGTAGTCCAGACAAGAGATGATAAGAGCATGTACAAGGAATTTGGTGGTCTCAGGGGACAGGTAGGGGCGGATTTTGGAGATGTTGCGTAGGTGACAGTGTCAGGACCTGGAAATATTCTGAATATGGGGGGTAAATGAGAAGGCAGAGTCAAAGGTGACACCAAGACAACGTGCCTGAGGGGAGGGCTGAATAACAGTGTTGTTAACAGTTAGGTATATACCAGTAAAATGTCTTCACCATGGTGAGCGCGGATTTTTCTTTACTGCCATGGCGTGGAAGTAATCCTGCAGGATGGTTCTCATGGAATGGAGCAGAAAAAAGCATATGGGCTATTGGTTAATGAAATGGGAGATAGATTGGGTCTGTTGGACAATGGCATTAGCATTCTTTAGGGAGCCACTGGCTGAGTACGGAGCCAGTATACTGGGCCTGTAAAACCGGTGTCAATTGCAGAGGAATCCAGTGGCCATGACACTTTGCTGATTCCTTTCAGAAGTTGGCACCATACCAGAGTTTAACTGGCAGTGTAGTCCTAACCTAAAGGTTTACTGCAAGGCCAGTGGGAAAGTTTAAATAATTCTTTTTACCAAGACTAAAACTGCAGTTAGAGCCAAATTATTCACATGACGACCTAGGCATTTTCCTAGGGCCCAGCGTGGATCCTAGTGGTTTCCAGAAAGGACAACCTTATCTGGGGTGACTCTTCCTTGACCATTTGTCACTCGCATATTGCCATGTTTCACTTTTAGTTATATGCATGTTGTTTCAGTTGTCTTGCTAGCATATTGTCTTGTTTGCTTGTATATTGATATGACGGTATACTTATTGCCAATAATATAATGGTTGCCTGTTGTTACCACATATTTTCATATTTGACCATTTGTTGCCAACATGTTGTCACAAATGTTATTTTGTTGCCTGCATTCTGTCAAAATTGTTTGTTTGTTGTCCACATTATTGTCATAGGTATTTTCTTACTGTCTGCATGTAACTGCTACTTATTCATTGTCCACATGCTGTCATGATTAGTTATTTGACACCCTTTTTGTCATGTTTTAAAATTTGTTGCTCTCATTTTGTAACATTTGACTTTTACTTGTTTGCATATTGTATATTATTTTCTATTGACATTCCTAAATATTGCCAAGTAACCATAGTTACTACCGAGTAGTGGTCCCCAACCCTTTGGAGCTTGCGGACCACTAAATGCACAGGTTCCAGACCGCACATGCGGTGTCACTTAAAGGGAAAGAATCTTCCCCCAGATTGACGTCATGATGCCAGAACCCGCCTCACTCTCCTATCGCAGGTCCAGAGTCACAACCCGCCCACCGTCCTAAGCCTGTGATGCGTACCGGAGACAATTCTCCGGACCCCGCTGGGGGGGGTTTAGAGGACCTTGTTACTATATAGTAATTTAATGTCCCTTAGGCAAGCCCCTATCATACCATGCCAGTGTTATTCCCATTTATTTACAGCAACACAGTTACTATGCTTTTATTAATTTTTACCACCATTATTATGTACAATATTCTCTCTGTGTTATACCAACTTTCAGTATCTCAGTATTATTTATTCTCATAATTATTGCTGAAAATATTTTGATGTATAGTGTGATGGAAGTGCGTGCTAAATTTGCTACATTCAGCTAGGACAGGTTTAAAGACAGGAGAGTGGTCCTAGGCACTGAACAGCTTTAGTCTTGAAGTTATGATATATACAGTATTTAGCTTTCTAAATAAAACTGAAATACTTCAAACATTTATAGAAACTAAAGAGTGCAAGCTGTAGGTGGCCAACGGTGCCATTTTGCCTGGGGACCCATTTACCTTTATTGTTCTCTGCCCAACCCCTATACATTGCTCCAGGTCCGAGCAGGTTGCATTGGATCATGATTCACAACATCTGCAATTCACAGGACAGTTTTTTCAAAGCTGCACTGCCCATCCAATACAATCATAATATTACTATTGTCAGCCCTAGCCGCTAACAACACTGTTGTGTGGCCAATATCTTAGCGGTATTACGTGGCCCCACCTTGCAGCAAATTCTTGTTAACCCCTGAAGTCCTGGATCAATCTGGTGAGGGTTGTGTAGAAATATCAGTAACGGGCAAATATCCGAAGATTACAATTTATGCAGCACATAAACATAGTAAACATAAATTCTAAAGTTCACTTGTCCACAAGGGATGGCGAGCCGTTAAAAAAAATAATAATGATAGACATGAGAAGGATATGTGCATGGTATATACTGGAGAAAGTCTGGATTGAAGGACTCTTTTTGTATAGTACTCATCTATGCACATGTTTTGTACTTGTAACCTTTGGAATAAATCAGTTTAAGCTCAAGAACTGAAATTTGTGGCATCATTTTAAACTCTCTTTTTGTAAAATTAAATGTTTACCATGAACAATAGTTTAAATGGTAAACCTGCTTGTGATAACCTGTTTGGGAATACCTACCTTTTGAAATCTGTGTTTGACCTTGATGGTATCCAAGAAACCTGATAATAAATATATATACTGTAGGTGACACAGCTCAGTGCCTGGTATGCAAGGTAAAAGTTTAATGTCCATTCCAGCAAAACACAAATGTGTAAAGCAAACATAAATATAATTCTGTGTTTCCTTCCCTGTAACCATGCCACCGCAGGTTTCTGTTGTAAGCTAACATTTGATTTGTGTTTGCAAAAGGCAGTGCTGCGTCCTTTAGTGACCAAGGCAAAAAGCTCATTTGTACCCTCTCGCGCTGTAAACTTTATCAGTTGCCTTTGGGGAACCCTCTTCCCCCTTTCCAAGACACCCAATGCAGCTACCTTTTCCACCTACGCCTTGGTCCAGCTCTGGCTATGGGTTACTGAATTTTGGGCATTATATTTACTTGCTCCTCTACTCTTGCTCTTTTATATATATTCAAATGTTGAAATCTACCATGTTTATTGAGAAAGTGCTGCCTAAAGTAACTGCTTCGGTGTAGTGTAATGGTGACAGGCTATTTTACTGGGTCAGTTCCTAGTATTCTTTTTGCTTTGTAGTACGTTTATGATAACTCTCCTACAATATAGATATTGAATTAAATAAAAACTATGATTTTGTGTTATTTGAAGCCAAAGAAAGATAAATTTAAATGAAAAGGAAAATGTATAAAATATTTTCAACTGTGACATTGATCACACACAGTAAGAAAACTCCTGACCTACTTGGGTTGACTATGACATGAAAGTTCATTGGGTTAAAGATCATTCTGCTGGTTACCGATTAACATGAATGACTCCAGTGTAAAGACTCAGCCTAGAACAGGCTTTACAAATTTTAATAAATTTAGGTATACATTTCATTGGAAATATTATTACTTTTACCTAAAAAATCTCATGAATATCGATTGGGGAAAAAGAATATCGCCTGATATGGCTACCTATAGAACTATGCTTAGAAACTTACGTGCATATAATGTACGTGTTTATAGTGCATATATATTTATCTTCTAACTAATATACAGTAGTTAGAATTTAGGCTAAACTTGAAATATTTGAACCAGTGAAATGTTTTCTCCTTTTTAGCACCCTTTCTAAGTATTTCCTACATATTATATACTAAAAGCACAAGTACCAATATTGCCCCTGATTCATCAATGAAATCCGCGCTCGCTGGAAGCGCGAAAGTACGCGCGGCCAGCGATCGCGGATTACCGCGGGCGCACAATTCCGGATCGCTAATACGAATGCGCGAGCGATAATCCGATTTTGCTTGATGAATCAGGGGCATTGACTTCCACGATCATAAACTCATACTGCAACCTCAGAGCAGCACCTGCAGTTGCATGTATGCATCCTCAATTTATTTATACAGTTGATTGTTCAAGATGCCCCTAATCTCAGGATGCTGTTTTGTTTAAATTTCATTGTGAGCTTGGAGAATTAAGATCTGGCCCACCACTTCTCATTGGATATAGAATTACGAGGGGGTGCTGAAAAGTTCCTGGCTTTGCCCTCTTCCAGATGAAATAGAAAAATGAGTGTGGGCACACAGGAGTTTATTCAGTCACAACCGTCACAGGGGAAGCCGGGATGTGTCATTTGTCCCAGCTAAAATCACTGCACAGAATAGACTGGGAACACGCACCCTGGCACCTGTATGATATACAAAGGGGTGCTGAGAAGTTCCTGGCTTTGCTCCCTTCCAGATGAAATAGAAAAATTAGTATGGGGGCATATGACAGCCTAATATCTTAGTATGTAACTGTGCAAATATCAGGTCTTTGCGATTCTTAAAGCTGTTTTTTCTTTTAGTGAGAAGCTGTGATGGCAGAGGCGCAAGCAATTTTCACGTTGTTGGAGTTACAGGCCGTCATGAAGTTTTTGTTTCTCCATGGAAAGGAAGGACACTTCTCCCCCAGTGTTTGTGACATCTCAGTGTGAATTTCCTTTGCTGACCTAACTTGGAGAAACAAAAACTTCATGACGGCCCGTAACTCCCAACGACGTGAAACTTGCTTGTGCCTCTGCCATCACAGCTTCTCACTAAAGGAAAAAAAATATTTAAAAAAAAGTTTTAAGACCTGATATTTGCACAGTTACATACTGACTTCTAACTCATATTACACCAACAGAACCTATATCCAGCTATCAGCCACACAAATCCCTGACATTTTCCTGAGAGGCAGATGTGAATGCATCCCTGGCAGCAAACCACTTCTCATCCTTACTGACCAACATATAAAAAACTCACCTATTAAATGTTCCACATTAATTTAAATAATTAACATTTGCTCCACCCACTGAACCCCACCCACTATTTGCTATGAATATCCTCTGTCTTTGTCCCTTATTGCCACTTTTAATTATTAGAAGGTAAGTACACATCACCCACAGTACATAAATTTTGTATACACCCCCTACCCATTGTACAAGTATTATTTTGTATTCCTCCACGTACTGTACACCTCCCATATTTTTATAGAACCCACCTACAATATACCTGCTGTCATGCTTGGGGAGACGGAGCCTCTAAGGGGCGCTATGGCTTGCACAAAAGTTGTGTAAGCCCTTAGAAGAGCCAAGGTGCTAAGCAGTAACCAGGTCTTCTCCAGAGCCTCTAGTGGTGAGGAAGTTGCACTGCTGGTTACTGAGAGGTTGCGGTCCTTGGGCACACCAGGGTGGGCAGGATGAACACGGTACCAAATCACAAGGCAGAAGAGTTGTCAAGGAAGGCCGGGGGTCGAGGCAAGCTGCAAGCAAGAGAGGTCAGGTCACAAGGCAGGGGTCAAAAACCAAGGATCCAGGAAATTGAGACCAGTGACACAGGGGCCACTGCAGACACAGGGAACACAGGAGGCACTAGAAGCACAGGAGGTACACAGGAATATCTATAGACACTGGAACAGCACAAGAGAACTGGCTGGGAAACAATAGACTGGGCAACAAAGGGTTAACACGGGAGCTAAACAGGGAAATACTACATTTATCAGCAGGTGTATAGGAAATGCTCAGCAGAGCTTGGGGTCTTGGCAGTAGTGGAGACAGGTTGCATAAGTGCTGGGTCTGAGCTGGCTAAATAGCCAGGGATGATTAAGAGATATTTTCCTGATTGTCTGGCAGGATGGGCGAAACTGATAAAATGCTTTAGTGAGGAAGAGGTAAGTGTGACACTTACCTACACTGCACCTTATGTACCTACCCACCCTACACCTTATATATTTTCCTTTTCTACACCTTATATACTTACCTACTCTGCTCCTTATATACTTACCAATTTTACACCTTGTATACATACCTACTCTACACTCTATATCAAGTGCCACTGCTGCTCTGCTAATGCAAGTGTTTCAAATTTCAGCACGTACAAGCCCTCCTGCTAATGTAGGTACCCCAAACTTCAGGTTATGTGAACCAGCAGGGAAACCAGCAATCTGTGGTTTCCCCTGCTGGTTCACATACCCTGAAGGAGCATCTTTTCAACACTCCACAAGCAGTGGGTGGTGGGCAGAAAAGTTACATATGTGCTGCCAATTTTTAATACATTTGTAGTGTGTCCACCATAGATTGACATGAGGATTAATTTACTATAGGGTAGAGGCTCCTTACTTGCAAGGTAAATACCTCTTTGTAAAGTAAAAAATACTGAATACGCTGAACCTGTGTTCACTTTAAATAATAATCATGTGCAAAGGGAAAAAATAAACTAACATACATTAGTAAAAGTTTATTTACATTGCACGGGAAACTCAATGCTATTCCTGATACTTCATTGTTTGCTGTGCTATCTCTGTTAATGTGACATTTCTCTGAAACTCAAGCTTGTAAAATTGTTCATTAAGATGATATTCTAAGATAAAATTCTATGAAGTATTTATCAAATCTTTTATTTGACTTAGCCATGTTAAAGGGCAAGAGGGTAATCATTACTGGTGCAAGCTCCGGCATTGGAGAGCAGATGGCCTATCAGCTGGCTAAGATGGGATCCCACATATTGATAACAGCCCGTACTGAAGAGAAACTCAAAAAGGTAACATCTTTCTGTGTTTCTACTCTCTTTTTAATAATAGATGGGCAGTGATCATATGATCGTAAGTGGTTAAACATTGCATAACTTTTAGATCATGTTGTAGGACATTAAAGTCCACTCTAACAATTTTTTTTTATTTTGATACTAGGGAAATTATTATTTACCCACTGGCTTCTTAATTATCCAGGGTATTTAGTTGGAAATATACTGCCTGACTAAAACAAGTTTAGAGGAAATTCTTCCAATATGTGTTTGGATGCATAGAGTATATATAGAATTTACCATAATAACTGATGTGCCTTTTGATAACTGGCCACTAGGTGGCAGAATGAAGCTCAGTTTATAATAATTATTATTATTATTTATTATTATTAAACAAGCGCCAACATATTATGCAGCGGTGTACAATAAATAGGGGTCAGAAAGCTTTAACACACAATAGGAGAGGGAGTTAACACACAATAGGAGAGGGATATGTAGTGGTGGAAATAAGTGGCAGAAGAAGATGGGTAGGCAAGCTTGAAAAAATGGGTTTTGAGTGCTCTTTTAAATGAGCAGAAAGTAGGAGCTAGACGAATAGGATGGGGAAGACCATTTCAGGGAGTTGGGGCATCTCTAGAAAAGTCTTGGAGCCATGCATGTAATGAGGTTATGAGTGTGGAAGTCATTAGTAGGTCATTGGAGGAGCGAACAGAGTGGCTGGGGGAATATTTTTTTACCAGGTCAGAAAGGTAAGTGGGACAAGAACTGTGGAGGGATTTGAAGGCAAAGCACAGGAGCTTGAATTTGATTCTCAGGTGAAATGGAAGCCAATGAAGAGAAATACAAAGGGATGCAGCAGGGGAGGAGCGGAGGGAAGGATGGATGAGTCTGGCTGCAGTATTCATAGATTGTAGAGGAGAGAGTCGGGTTAGTGGAATACCAAAGAGGAGGATGTTGCTGTAGTCCAGACAAAAGATGATGATAATGCATGAAAGAAAGCCCTGCATGGAGATTCAAACAAATCGTATAAAAAATATGGGTTAAATTTATGGGCCAGAAAATGTGTAGTATACCGATAAAGCGGCTCCTCCACCAGCAAGATGAAGTGAGTATTTATCATACTTACCAAACTCATTAGTATTTCTGAACTCTGAAACATGCAGTTTCTGAAATCTGTTTTGTCTTTTAAACAAGCCTATTTTTTTTTGTTAGGTTGCAGAAAAGTGTACAGAGCTCGGATCGGCATCTGCTTATTATATTCATGGAAGTATGGACAACATGACTTTTGCTAAACAAGTAGTACATGAAGCAGAGCGTTTATTTGGTAAGAAGCCGAATAATGTCTGGCCCAACACTCCTAAGGCTCCATTTATAAAACAGGGACTCAGATGTTCCCTCATTCCCTGGTAGCAATCTTCCAGGCAGTAATTGGTTCCCACTAGGCTGATTCCCTGTTTTATGCATAGTGGACAAAATGAAGATATTTCTATCTAGTTTTAAAGATATTTCATTTATAAGCACTACTGCAACGTTTGATTTTAGATGGTAACTATACTATTTCATTTTTTGGTATTTTTGTTGATTTGTTTTTGTTTCATAAGATTCAAGATTGCATAAAAAATGTGAGGAACTGAAGCCTTTTTTTAGACAATCACTTCATTTCAGGGGCTCAAAAGTAATTGGACAATTGACTCAAAGGCTATTTCATGGGCTGGTGTGGGCAATTCCTTCGTTATATCATTATCAATTAAGCAGATAAAAGGACTGGAGTTGATTTGAGGGGGGGGGTGCGCTTGTATGTGGAAGATTTTGCTGTGAACAGACAACATGCGGTCAAAGCAGCTCTCCATGCAGGTGAAACAAGCCACCCTTAAGCTGCAAAAACAGAAAAAACCCAACTGAGAAATTGCTACAATATTAGGAGTGGCAAAATCTACAGTTTGGTACATCATGAGAAAGAAACAAAGCACTGGTGAACTCAGCAACGCCAAAAGACCTGGACATCCATGGAAGACAACAGTGGTGGATGATCGGCTAGATTGGACTTTGCTCAAAACCATCTAAAAAAGCCAGCACAGTACTAGAAAAACATTCTTTGGACAGATGAAACCAAGATCAACCTTTACTAGAATGATGGCAAAAAAAAAGTATGGAGAAGGCGTGGAACAGCTCATGATCCAAAGCATACCACATCATCTGTAAAACATGGCGGGAGCAGTGTGATGGCTTGGGCGTGCATGGCTGCCAGTGGCACTGGGACACTAGTGTTTATCCATGATGTGACACAGGACAGAAGCAGCCGAATGAATTCTGAGGTGTTCAGAGACATACTGTCTGCTCAAATCTAGCTAAATGCGGGCAAATTGATTGGGAGGCGTTTCATAATACAGATGGACAATGACCCAAAACATACAGCCAAAGCAACCCAGGAGTTTTTTAAAGCAAAAAAGTAGAATATTCTTGAATGGCCAAGTCAGTCACCTGATCTGAACCCAATTGAGCATGCATTTCACTTGTTGAAGACTAAACATCGGACAGAAAGGCCCACAAACAAACAGCAACTGAAAGCCACTGGAGTAAAGGCCTGGCAAAGCATTAAAGAAGAGGAAACCCAGCATCTGGTGATGTCCATGAGTTCAAGACTACAGGCTGTCATTGCCAGCAAATGGTTTTCAATAAAGTATTAGAAATGAACATTTTATTTTCAGCTTTTTAATTTGTCCAATTACTTTTAAGCCCCAGAAGTTAAGTGATTGTGTAAAAAAAATGCTTTAGTTCCTTTACATCTTTTTGTTCAACCCACTGAATTAAAGCTGAAAGTCTGCAGAAAAGCACCTGGTTGTTCAAAATTAGATACAAAATTTATTCAAAGCAAGGGACTTTTTCTCTTACTTATAATGTGATGTTGGTGATGTAAGGTATTTTCTTACTGATTCATGTGAACTGTGATTCGTATTTACCAATCGTACATTTTAATTACAACTATTATCTGGGGTCCTGTTTTGTTGGCCATTGCCTTGACTCTTTTTCTTTATGAATAGGTGGCCTGGACATGCTCATTTTGAACCACATTGGTTATACCTACTTTGGTTTCTTCGATGGAGATGTGGATCATATAAGGAAACTTCTGGAAATTAACTTTCTAAGTTATGCGACTATGACAGTGGAGGCCCTTCCGATGCTGAAAGCAAGTGGTGGAAATATTGTGGTGGTCTCCTCCTTTGCTGGTACTTACATGTTTATAATACAGCAGTTAGTCCTTCAGGAACATCTACACTGGGAAACTGTAGTGTTTTAATTAATTAAAATGCCTGACAAAGGGGCTATTGGTCTCAAAAGTACATTAAAGAAACTATACTCAAAAAAAAAACAAACATATACCTTCAATCCCGCAGGGCAGACCGATCACTCTGAAAATGTGTGCGGAATCTGATCCCGTATCGTCCTAACATTCGTCCCGGAGCCGGCGCTCTGGGTGCCGCCATCTTCGTCTTCTTTTTCTGGTTCTTCATCCTACATCACCCGACCCAGGCGCGATATCGGGTGATGTTGGATGAAAAAAACATTTGAGCAAAAAGGCTCTTTCTGCGCATGCCTGAGATGCTTGGGCATGCGTAGAAGGAGTGCCCAAGAGCCTCCTGGGATGCCTGACCTAGGTATCCTGAGAGGCTTTCTGTTCCCATTCATTCTCGACTGCCTAGGCAGCCAAGAATTAGGGGGGGGAGGGGGGCTGGGTGCTGCAGAGAATTAGGTAATGTTGCCCTAAAAAAAAAAAAAAAAAAAAAATTTTTACCCTACATAAAAGGGTTCTTTACTCTTTTATGTAAAGTGAAAATTCTGAGTATAGGTACGGTTTAGGGGCTCCAGGGCTTGAGAAAGAGGAGAAGGAGAAATGATAACAGATCAAGTGTTGGTTCACAATTGTTAGAACTTAAGAGGGATATTTATGAAGCAACAAATGTGACATTCAGCAAACTTTCACTGTAGGTTAATTATTGAAATTTAAAACATGCCCTAGCAAGATGCACCTATAGTGTTTTTTTGGTGAATATCATGTATACCCCTTGATAAATTTACCTCGAATAATCATTATTACCTCATTTTTCTAATTACATCATTAGACAGTGGGTGGCCAGGTCTTTTATTAAAGGAGACATCTTTAGAATTCCTTTAGACATACATGCATGCCCTCTTTGCTTCGTAGATTGGACAAATAGTCTGCACTACCCGGTGTCGAACAAAGTGGGGCGCCTGTAGTTGTACAATCCGGTGATCTGTTGCTACATTACACTGCAGCTTAGAGCAGTTTTGGCTAAAATAACAATACAGTGACTGTGGCTTTGGATGGGGGAAAAGAAAGATCTGTACAAGGGGGAGTTGGAGTAATTTGTACCCCTGACCCCTATGCTCAATTTTACCCAATGCAAGACTTTAACTCATGCAATTGCTCTATTTTTTTCAGTCAGGTAGTTTTTTTTTATTTGTGCCAAGGCAGGGGACATAAACCTTTGCTTTGAGGCCCAATGGCTTCCAGCAACATACCTGCCCAAAGCATAGAACTCTGTGTGAGAGCAATATTTCATAGAAAGAATCTCTACTTTTAAAACCTGCTTTAACTTGTTTTTTTTGCCTACAGGAAAAGTTGGTTTACCGCTAACTGTACCTTATTCCACTACCAAGTTTGCTCTTGATGGCTTCTTTAGCTCATTAAGAATGGAGTTTTACCACCAGAAAGTAAATGTCTCCATTACATTGTGTGTTCTCAGCTATATTGACACAGGTAAATGTCTAGACAGACATATTATGTATTAAATGTATCCTGTATTTTCATATTATATGCAGCATGCTGAAAAAAATGATATCTAAAGCCCTTTTTATATGCTTAATTTAAAAAACAACATTGGTATGTTAACAATTATGTATATGTTGATGTTTATTACATATTTAAGGGTACTAAATGTAAAGGAAAGATTACTTTTTAACAGCATTCAGCAATAATATAAATAGATGTGTTTACACACAGGAACTGTGAAAAGGCCTTTCCCAACAACTTTCATTGGTATTCAATGTTTTTTTTTCTTTTGGAGCCTTTTCTTCTTGGATTTACTAATGAACATCAGATCATTATTACCATAAAATATTTTTTTACTTCAATTTTGGGGCAGATATCCCCATATTGCCATCCATCACTCATTGTGGTACAGAATTCAGAATTGACTTGATGGCTGCAAGTTGCCCAGGCCCTAAAACAGCAAAGTAACCCAGTGTGCACAGTATGACATATGTTTAAAACAAAAAGTCAGCATCAAAACAAACCTAGACTACCTTATAAATAATTAAATCATTTACACACATGTTGAAATTGAATACAAACTTTAAGGACCTGGTAAACTGCTGCAATACTTTTTTTTTTCTTTCCCTATTTCATTATTGCAGATACTGCTTTAAATACCGTTTCGCGTGTGATACAGCAGCCTGCTGCTCCAAAGGAGGAATGTGCTTATGAAATTATCAAAGGTGGAGCCATGCGTCAGAGGGAAGTATATTACCAGTATGAAGCCACTAAGATCCCAATGCTTATGAGAGATTGGGCCCCTGAATTATTAGAATATCTTGTGCTTAAAAACTACAATGTGGATGGACTCAGCAAGAACAAAGAATAAAAAGTTTTTTGATAAAGTAAGAAATAACAATATTCATTAGCCAAAGCTAAAAATGTGAGTTTAGGGCAACTTTAAGTTAGAACAGATATCAGTGGAGACACTTATTACAGTGGCAATCATTTTAGAGATTTATCTGATATTGAAAATATATCTTTTCACATTTTTTGAGTCTACAGCATAGGAAGTGATGGGAAATCTCCCTAATGAGAAACAGAAAGCACAAAAAAATCCTAAACACTTTACTACCTAATATACCAACATACACCATACACATCACACACTGTATCCTTTAGATACATTTCAATCTTCCAAACAACATGTAGGGTAAATTTATGTCTCTATGATATTTATTTCCTTCTACTTGTAAATGTAAAATGTTTAGTTTAAAGTTTAAATATGCAATGAAAATAACTTGTGAAACAAAAATAAGCAATAAAAAATATCCAAGATTTTTCTGGACAATCAAAATGATTTATTCTTCTCAATATACCTATGAATAAAAAATTAAAGGAAAAAAATATTTTTTTGAAAAAAGAAAAATCCTCTCAAACACTAAAACTGCTTTCCCGCACGCAGTGTAGCACACAGCCACATAGGAGCAGCCAGTTTGTACCCAGGTCCTTTCTGGTGGGGCAACAACAGAAACTTACACAGGTTTGCAGATCTTCATTTTTAAGGTTTTTTTTTGTAAATCCAAACTACATACGAGGGGGTACTGAGAAGTTCCCGGCTTTGCCCAGAAAGAAGAGAGTTATGAAATAATTTATTCAACATATTCCCCCGAGACTGTTACACTTGGTACAGTGTAGTTGCAGCTTTTTTAGAAGGTTCACAAAAAAGTCCTTTCATTGGGCTGCAAACCAGCTAAGAGCAGCATCTTTGACGTCAGAAATGTCCTCAAAATGTTCCCCTTCAGGTGTTTCTTCAAATTCGGGAACAGAGAATAGTCCAAAGGGGCCAGGTCAGGTGAGATGGGGATATGGTGGACCAATTGGAAACCCATCGTGTTATTTTTGGCAGCCACAACTTTGGACGTGTGCGCAGGTGCATTGTCCTGCAAAAAAAAAGGATCCCTTTGGTCAACTTTCCACAGCGTTTTGTCTTAACTTAATTGCCACCTTCAGCTGTCCAGGAGGTTAGCATACTACTGTCCGGTGATACTGGAGCCCTGAGGTAGGTAGTCAACCAACAGAACACCGTCTTTGTCCCATAAAACTGACGCCATGACATCTAGGTTCGGAACTTCTTCGGCCGTGGGGACCCGCTGTGGCGCCATTACTTTGACAGTTCCTTGGTTTCAGGATCATAGATGTGGAGCCAGGTTTCATCCTCAGTCACTAACCTAGCCAAAAAGTCCTGTGCAGCTTCAAAATGGGCCAAAACAGCTTTGGATTCTTCAACTCGTTCCTTCTTCTGATCACTGTTCAAACATTTCGGGACCCACTTTACCACTTTGGTGATAACAAACCCAACACGCTCCTGTGAGATGTCAAGTATCTGGTCTATCTTTTTTATGGATATTCGCCGGTCCTCAATAATCAGCTAATGGACAGCATCACCCACTGCAGGGCTCATCTACGGTAAAATGCCCAGTCTTGAAAGGAAATATCCAGGTTTTGACAGTGCTGAAGAAAGGACACTTCTCCCCCAGTGTTTGTGACATCTTAATGTGAATGTCACTTGCTGACTTTCCCTGGAGAAACAAAAACTTCATGACGGTCCATAACTCCAACAACGTGAAACTTGCTTGTGCCTCTGCCATTATAGCTTCTCACTAAAAGAAAAAAACAGTTTTAAGAATCGCAAGGACCTGATATTTGCACAGTTACATACTAAGATATTAGGCTGCCATATGCCCCCACACTCATTTTTCTATTTCATTTGGAAGGGGGCAAAGCAAGAACTTCTCAACACCCCCTCGTATGAGAGAGAGGTACTTTCATGCAGTACATCATAATCCCAATATAACTGGAAATTTTGTCCCTACAGTCCCAAATTTGAGCACCTGTGAGATGCTGTCCTCAAAAAGGAACTAAGACTTGTTATACTCACCTGACATCTTTCTGTTGCGGAGAATTTAAACTGACTTTACTACACTAAAGGAGTGCTACAAATGTTTGCCTGTATATAAATATAAATATTGTTTAAACATTGTTTAAATATTGTTTGTTAAAAACTGAAGAACAAAAAAACGCACTACATGATAAAGCATTTGCAGGCATTACTGTGCGGTTTCTTGTTCAGGCATGACACAGGTTTGCTTTAATTAATAAATACATTCAGGCATGAACATATACAAGCCAAATTTGTGAGGTTTTTATCACTGTATGGTAATTCTTTTATGCATTGTTTGTATTTATCAATATTAACTTTAAATAATGTCATAGAATACCATTGAGTTCATTTATTTATCAATATAAACTGCACTTATAATATATACATATATATATAATATCATTCTTTGGGCTTTATTTATTAAAACAGAGAATCTGACATTCCCTCAAACATTCCCTGGTGGGAAGCAATTGCTGCCATTGAAACATATGGATCTGGAAGATTCTCACGAGAGATTGTTTGAGGGAATGTCTGATTCCCTGTTTTATAAATAGAGCCCTTTGTGTATACATCTTAGAGGATAAAAAGAATGAAAGCCCAACTCCAGGCTCAAGGTAAAAGGATTATCTTGTATTGATATGGCGCTGTCATATTACACGGCACTTTACAAGTCCAACAATACAAAGTATAACTACCTAGCTAGTAATACCTAGCCAAAAAAAAGGAGTAATTAAATAAATCAATTTGAGGAAAAAAAATGCAAGAAAAAAAAACATACTAAATGTGTTTCTAAACGCTCAAAAACAGGCTTCCCACAAATGCCCTGGTATAGACTAGCCCATTGGAAGGCATATGAATTTCAAAAATGGGCTTTTAAACTTCAAAGGAAACATTCTGTGTAGAATAAGCATAAGGAAAACTGCATTTTTAATTTTTTAACTGCTTGTAAATGCTTATAAACACCTCCAATGAAATAAATAGAAGGATTTACAGGTGTTTAGGAGCTTTTAAATGCTTGCTTTGAATGTCTAGAAACTCTTACAAACCCTCTCCCTACCTCCTGTTACCAGGTGTATTTCACTTGACTTGAATTACTGGACAGGTGCGTATACCCTGCTGTTGATTAATGGGTATGACATCACTAATTCTCATACTCACCACTAGGTGTCCTCAGTGTACACTTCCCTATGATTTGTTTATTTTCTTCCTTCCCCACTACCAATACATTATGCTATACCCTACATATACCTCTAGATGTCACTAGTGAGCATTCTCCAATGGGGATGTCCTACATATTAATTTTATAATTATCTTTTAGGATTGTTTTACATAAACAAGCATACACTAATCCATTAATGTTTCCACAGGGCCGTATTAATTTGAAAAGAAGCATTTTAGATTTAAACTTACATTTAACCACTGTTGTTCAGTATGCTCAGTATGTTCCGTTGCTATAGCTATTTTATCTCATTATAGTTTTTTTTCTTCAGATCCTTGCAAATCCCGAAGAATCCTCTGGTCTTTCCTATGAAACTATTTAAAATGTTGATCATTGTATGATCTACATATTTCAGGCCACAATGACACATTTAACACAGAGCCACACATATCTGTTATGACAATAAATTGTTTATTTCATGTTTCCTCTCATTACTGATTGCTTTAAAATTATCCCAACTAACATCCTATTTTTTTTGTAAACAAAAAGTTTAAATAAATATTTTATTCTCCCATTGTCTGTGGGGTCAGTTATTGATTTTAACTTAATTATAGACTATTTATGTTTAAATAAATAACACTGGTCAGCAAACATTTTCTTGCCAAACAGTTATATTAAAGTCATTTTAGGTTATGTTTGATACACAGATTCCAAATATGGTGTTGGTATTGCTAGATTGGCTCTAGTTTTTGAAATAATGACCTCAATAATAACCTCATAGAAAACTAATGAAACATGAAAATTAAGCAAAATTAAACCAGATATGCCTACAAATACAAAATTTACATTTTTGAAATACCTAATGTCAATACATGCTATATTAAGTATATTTACAGAAGTAATCACAAAGAAGTCACTGAAAAACTCTGTATGATTTCCTTTGATGCTGATGATCAGGACAATCACATTGAAGGCTCCAGCAGTAGTCTGCCATCATGTGTCTATCCCATCTGCCCTGATATCTTTCTTCCATCACCTTTATATCTTGATGGAACCTCTCCCCTTGTTCTTCACTGGAATCGCCAAAGTTTTCTGCAAATTTTTCCAAACGGCTATGGAGATAGTGTACCTTTATTCTCATAGTAGCAACCACATTTTTACAGTTTTGTACCAATTCTTCGTGATTTTGTGCTTTATAGTTACCCAAGAAGCTCTTGAGAACCATGACATAGCTGTGCCAGGCAGAAGCTTCAGTATCAGTCATGTAACTTATAAAACTTAAATCATTTATCAGTTTCCGAATCTGGGGTTCATCAAAGATTGCTGCTTTTAATTTTTCAGTACTCAATCCAGGGAAGAATCTAAAAATGTATTTGAAGCAATCACAATCATTATTTAGAGCTCTAACAAATTGCTTCATTATTCTCAACTTTATGTGTAGTGGAGGGAGAATGATTCTTTCTTTGTCAACCATTGGCTCATTATTGATGATGGCTGCACCTTTTTTCATGTTTTCCCTTGGAGGCCATGTCACTTTTTTATTGATCTTGCTTTGTTCTACTATCCCACAAGCAGATAAACCATGGGTACTTTGTGTATCCACTTTGCTGTCCAAGTAGGAAGCTCACCATTTTAAATCAACACATATGGACCATTGGTATTCATGATAGCAAAGCTTTTGTAAGAACATTTTGATATTTTCATATTCTTCTTTAGGTTTTCTTGAGTGACCAATTGGAATTGATGCATAGCAGTTGCCATTATGCAGTAAAAGAGATTTCAAACTTCGAGTGGAACTGTCTATGAAAACCCGTCAGTCTTGCGCTCAGTATTCTGGTACTTCCATATGGGCTAGTAGTCCAGGCATGTTACAACAGTACACCAAGTCTCCATCTTCACTGAAATATGGTAGGAGTGTCACCTCTCTTGTCCTATAAACCGTTATTTTAACTTCCGGTCTCACACAGTTCTTTTTTTTTTGCCTGGATGCTAAAAGTTCAGATACTTGTTTTGACAGACTTATGTCACATAATAAATCATTGAGCTCCTATTGGGAGAACTGCTGGTTTGACAAAACATTTCCTTCATATTCACTTCCACTGCTAACTTCTGGATTACACTCCAAACCCTGTATATCCTCCATGTCGGATACAGGAATATCAGGGAGTGTACTGAGTACTGGTTTGGGAACATCAGCACCATGCGGCACAGGTCATCTTGCTGATTCCAAATCAAGGTACTCCCTCTTGTTTTTCTTGTAACATTTGAAACGTTTTACATTCACAGCACACAAATAACAATCAATATGATGATTTTGGGCTTTCGCCCTATCCATAAATACACCAAATTTCAAACTTTTCAGTTTTCCATTTTGCCACTGATGTAGACACTCTACACAAGTTTTGCATACTATATGGGGAGCCCAATACTTATCTTGGTCCCCCAGTTTAATACCAAAATATGCAACATATGCTTGTTTCACAAATTCATTAATGTTTCTTCTCTGTTTTTACTGAGAATATTCACCACAAATGTAGCAAAATACATTGGGGTCATTTATACAGCTTTTTCTTGAAGAACTCATATTTCTGTAAAAAAAAAGAAAATGTATGAAGAAAAGGAAGGCAAATGAAAGGTTCATGAAATTAATGCTACATTTAATATATAAAATGCAAAACATTGGTGTAAATAAAGGTTGATGATAATATGCTGAGCTAATATTTGTTGTTGGTAAAATCATCTATTCTGATTCCTGTATCACAAGAACTAGAGCCAATTCAATTAAACGGATGTCATTTCTAGATTCAGCAGACCTGAAATACACTAAATATGTTGAAAAGTCCTTGGCAAGTGAAAACATTTTTTTATTTTATTTTTGAGCTGTGTAAAATATTTTACATGTGGCGCATTGGAGAATCGTACACTAGTGACATCTAGTGGTGCCTGCGGGGTGAGATAATAAAGCACAAATTGTAATTGCATCATAGGGGAAATGTACACAGAGGACACCTAGTGGGCACATTTCAGTAAAGCAAGCTATCCGAACTACCGTATAAATCTCAAGAAAACAGATAGATGTATAAAAAGCAAGGTGGGCGTGTCACTGACATCACAAATGAGAAAGCCCAGTGATAAAATGTATTTGGGCGTGGTTAGTTATGTCATACCCGGAAGTAGGTGGGAACAGGAAATCTAAGAGTAAATAGATTGATGTGATTAGCAGTGCTGGAATAAAATGTGAGTTATAATATATTGGTAAAAAATAAAGGTTTTATAGAATTTTTTACTATGTAAACTTTTATACTTATACAGTGGTACATTGACTAATAATATGAGATTATATAATAGGTAATATTATATAATCTCTAATAGGGTAATAAACTGAGACACACCAAGGGGGAGGCCTACAGATACATTCCATTAATAAGGGGCTGTAATACCTCCAGTCAGTGAATGTGAAGGAAGGTGGAAAGCTGGGAATACTGAGAAAATTCATTCACCTTGCTTTTTTTTATAACATTGAGAAGAGACCTAATGAATAAGTGAATAAATGTATATATGAGTTTGCACAGTTGGAATATTGTGCTTTTTGCAGTCACATACAATTGGTGATCTAGGTAATTAGGGTGGAAATAAATTCTCACGTTACAAAATAAAGGATCAGGCAGGTGGTTATTGCAGAGATGGGAGGCTATTACCTGTGTTTTCTGCTTTTTCACGCCTGTGAATTGTGAATAAAGCCAGGGAAACCCAGCAACTTCAGCTTTTTTGTGTGTGCTGGGGAGGAATAAACAACGAACACATCATGCAAGATCGCTGAGGATCATCTCTAGGAAGAAGAAGAAAGGAAGGATGCAGAGTTGCACGGCTTTAGTTCCGGTTTAATTTAATTCTTGCTTTAGCACTACAGATATTTTTAGCACTGTATTTATTATTTAATAGACATCAGTTTCCAAATGTATACATAAATATCTTTCCTTATTTGGTCTGTTAAATATTCAATGAAAAGCATTTGGTCATATCCATTTGGAAGATGCATAAAAACTACCTGTTGGTCCCAGACAGAAATCTTGTTAGGTGATAACTCCCTAGCTTTGTTCTCAGCTACCTCTGAGGTCTATAGAATCCCACCCCTCTATAACATGGAAGGGAAGGTCACATTTTTGTTGTCCTGATATAGTAACAGAGTGAACAAGCGACATCATTATAAGAGAGAAAGTTTTTTGCTGGCAGAATCACCAGGTGAAATTTATGGGCAGGCTAACACCTTGCCAGCTACTCAAGCACTCCCACTGCAATGATGGTTATTAACCCCCCTGGCGGTATTCCGGAGTGTGGCTCAGGGTAAAAAATACATGCAAAAAGCAACACTCGGGGTCGCCTAAAACATTTAAAAAAAACAACCATGCAGGTCCTTAGGCCACGTCCTCTTCTCTCGATCTCCCGGCGAATGCAGTGACGTTCCCGGGGAGTTCCCTGTGACATCGGTGCATGCGTTGGTTCGTGCAGGAAGCACGGAGGGTAATTAAAATAATTTTGTATTGGATTCAATACAAAATAACTATTGAATCCAATACATATTGTGAGGGGTTACGCTCAGGATCACCTTTGCTGGGGTCAAAGGACACTTGTCTGGTTCATCCAACTCAGATCACACACCGAGGTATCAGCCTTAAGCTGACTTGCAGCCAGGTTTATTGAACGTTGCAGATAAAAAAACAAAACAGCAAAAGAAAACCTTGCCTGTCTGGCACTTACTATGCATCAAATGTTCCTGTCTATCAGCTGGACGGCTTCTCCCTGTCAGCTCAAAACCAAGCGTTCAGCAACCTTCCACTCACTTTTGAGCTCACTCACACAGACTGACTTGAGCTCACTCACCCAGACCGACTTTCTGAGTCTCTCAGCAGAGCTCCTCACACAGCGCCTCTGTCTGTGTCTCCAAGCAGAGCTCCCCACACAGCGCCCCTGTCTGTGTCTCGCCAAGCAGAGCTCACTCACACAGTCCACCTGTCTGTATCTCCAACCAGAGCTGAACTCACACAGACCCCTGTCTGTGTCTCTCCAAGCCAAGCTACTGACTGAGCTCCTGGCTCCATGTTATATCCCCACCCTCAGCGCTTCTTCATTAATTATCTCACAGGTGAGAGTCTTCCGCCTCTTGGGCAAATATATCTTCCTTCCACCTCCAATCCTGCCTTGGTGTCATATATATATATATATATATATATGCTACTGTACAGTTATATTACAGATTTCTGTATTTTTTTGCACCCTTTTTTTAACAGATTTTTGTTTTTGTTTTTTATTCAAAGTTTATTATTAAATTTGTTAAATATTGGACATATTTGATGGTTTATGCCTTAGAATTATAAGCCTGCAATGTAAAATAAATATACATGCAAAACAGCGTACCGTTTTTGCATAAAAATACGGAGAGCATTAGAATGCCCGGAGGGGTTAAAGAGGCATCTGCAGAGTTGGCAGCTAGCAGCAGTGAGCGGTACTAGTACTGTTCCCTGCCACCCCATTCATTCTCTATTGGGCTGCTGCAGGTAGGCTCTACATGTAGCATCTCCTTCAAGGCAGCAGTTTACTGGCACGAGTAAGTGATAAATGCATCACAATCTCATGGGAAGTATGAATATTGCCTAAGACTTTGTTTGCACTGCTGATGAGGTTGTGGTGTAGTTACTGCTTTATCCTGCTAGTCATCTGCTGCCTTGGAAGGGATGCTACATGTAACATCTACCCACGGCAGCACAATAGAGAATGAATTGGGGCAGCAGTGAGCAGTTTAGTACTGCTAACTGCTGCCCACTATCAAACATGCAGATGCTAGTTCTTTAGGAACCAACATTGAGGGGCAAGAGGCTGAATGGCTGGCAAGGTACCAGCCACCAGGATCACTTGCTTCTGCCACAGGTCTAAACCTGACGTAAGTCTGAGCAGTCTGGATCATCTATATAGTTTATGGATCCATATTGGATTGGCAAATTTGCCAAGGTTTGAGTTAATCCAATTTCATCAGATCAGTGTATCTCAACCTGATTTACAAGGGCAGGGAGGGGGGGAGGGCCATTTAAAAACTTCCAGGTCTTAGCGAACCTCTTCTGTAATTTCTGTTTCCACAGCTCACAATATATTAGTATTGTTGGTCAGTGGGAACAATGTCGCTCTTACAGAAAGCCAAAAAGATAATTTTGTGTCATTGTTAACTAAACTGAGGGGACCAAATTGCTCATTGCTCAGGCAACCCCTAGAATGCTCTGGAGGAACCATATGGTTCCATTTTAATCTGGTTAGGAAACAATGAATCACGTTACCTTCAAACTTGATGAATATTTGAGTTTGATCAATTTGAAAAACATATATGTGTCACTATTCTTCACCTTATTCAAGTTAATTACATAGAGAGCCCCAATGAGCTCCATTTTAGAGTAATTGAAAACACACTACCTCTTCCACTGTGTTGAAAACTCTGCTTTCCTTCCAAAACTTTTTTAAGTTGGCCAACAGCAGTTGTTGACACTTCTAGGTTAGGGACAATTCCCTCCAATAAGGTGATGAAAATGGCTGATAGACTTCAATGCAGAATAAACAAAATATTAAAATAATGCTGCAGCCAGATTTATCCGTCTTCTCACCACTCGGGATCTGCTGCCTTTCTCTTTAGTTCTCTTCACTGGCTTCCATTTCATATTAGAATCAAATTCAAACTCCTGTGCTTTGTCTTCAAATCCCTCCACAGTTCTTGGCCCACTTACCTTTCTTACCTGGTATAAAAATACTCCCCCAGCCGCTCTCTTCACTCCTTCAATGACCTACTACTTACTTCCTCACTCATAACCCCATTACACGCATGGCTCCAGAACTTTTCTAAAGCTGCCCCAATTCTCTGGAATGGTCTTCTCATTTTGTTTGGCTTGTTCCTATCTTCTGCTCAAGATCCATCTTTTCAAACTTGCCTACCTGTCTTCTTCTATCTTGTAAAACCCTCCCTACTCACCCACCAGTCCATATCCCCCTTCCTATTGTCTGATACTTCCACCACCTGCTAGATTGTAAGCTCTTCAGGGCAGGGTTCGCTCCTCCTCCTGTGTCACTGTCTGTATTCATCTGTCATTTGCAACCCCTATTTAATGTGCAGCACTGCGTAATATGTTGAGGCTAAATAAATACTGGTTCTCAATAATAATATTATTACATATTGGTATTTTTCAATCAATCTAAAAAATGTATTATGATTGAATTGGCTACATAAGAGTTGAACTTTACTTGGATAACATTCGCACTAGTCCTTGTTCATACCTGTAGTCACTTCCTCAAGACAAGTTAAGATAAGTATTACCAGACATTTTTGATAGAAGCTAGCAGACTAATTTGTTTTTAGAAATGGTAACAGGCCCAAAGGGTTACAAACCACCTCGCCCTGAGATGCTAACATTTAAAACTATCTACAATTTTGTTAAACACACACCTTATTCAGGATGACTTAGCTAAATGTCAGTCAAATATAAATGCACAAAAAAAGTTTTATAGTCATTGAAATGTGTGCAGCTGGAACTGAAGGGGTTAACCCAAAGATGGCAGTGTCACTCAAGACATGCACTGAAAGGAGGAAAGAGTAGTAGCAAGGAGAGGCGGAAAGGCTGATGTTGTGGCTTTCTTAATTTCCTGTTTTAAACAAAAATGCAAAGTGACAAGTATGTGAGGTGTTACATGTTAAAGTGTCTCCTGTAATGCAGCACTGGAAAAGAAAACAGCCAACATGTGCGGATGATCACTTACGGTTTACTAAACTGCGCAGGTGACCACATAGCAGTAAGTGTCATGTATGAAGCATTTTGTGGGCACATGGTCAGTGTTATTTTCTTTTTGTCTCTTCAATGAGGTTGCTTTGTGATTCTTTATTTCCACTTTACCATTACTTATTAGATTCAGTTAGTGGGGTCGAATGACCCAGTCCACCTGCTGAAACAGACTGAAGCTTCTCCTTGAGGTGGGAAGTAAAATGTGTCTGGACTAATGCTATATATTCATTTTTATACTCCGCAGATGGTAAAGTGATCATTGTATTTTTCCCACCTTCTATTTTTAGCCTGACTTATTATTGCTATTACCTCTAACTGCTTTCATTTTGTATTTTCATTGCTATTCCTCATCCATAATCTTTGTTATTTACACCTGCTGCTGTTTTTATAAGTTGTCTACAGCCACAGGGTGACCCCACTGGATTGTGGTCTATGATAGTGCTGTACCGTCTGGCCCTATGGCCCATTCATATCTGCCTGTTGTTGTGATGATGCATTAGATGTTGCAGTGCCATTCATTTTGTTTTTTTGGTGAATTGGCAGCTAATTTATTAGAATGGTCTGCCTTCAGGAAAGCACATGATGTGTTACATATCACACTGATAACACCAGGACAAACAGGTGGGAATGAGACCTTACTGTTCTTATTTTCTAATTGGAATGCTTAGACCATCTGTGTTTTACCTCTGGCCTCGTTCAGGATCAGAACTAAAGCTTTGCACACATCTTTTATGATAGTTTCCAGTTACAATAGAATGATTGAGTCCTTTAGGCAAAACTGTTAAGTTTTATGAAGGAGGGCAAGTGGGAGGCACCCTACTGCATCCTCTTGGATAGGAAATGACATCAGTCTATCATTTAGTGACGCTGGGTGACCACTATACACAGTAGCTTTGCACCCAAGACAATCAGGATCATTCATTTGGGCCACAAAGATCAAATGTATTTAGCATAGCAACCATATATAGTTCACTGACATTATTAGGATAACTATTATGATCTACCAACTAATGACAGAACTGCACCCAAGTGAAACACCCAGACACCCTCCTCATTGCAACATCCTTCCTTCCTCAGGGCAGACACCCCACTCAGTGATGTCAGTGACCCCTCCATGGACTCTCTCTGGAGCAAGAGACACATTTGCAGTTGTGACCTCTGATATCCCTGTTCCTACACCACTAGCTGGGAGTACATTGTAAATGTACGCAATGGGCAGTGGTTTGCGCACTGTGATTAAGGCAGGCATTACATATCGTTCCACAGTCCTCAGGGGTCCCTGGCACAGTGTACACATATAGCTCAATTCTACCCTAGACAAGATGCCCATTCATTCCTGCACAGTGTGCCCAGTGTTCACAACCATTTTCTCCAGTAGTCACCTAGATTTTCCTGCACCCCACACTTCAGCAGCTTCTTTCCTCTGGGTCCATCTGAGTTCTTTCTATTTCACAGACTACCACCCATGCAGTTCCTCCTCCTAGGAAACAGACAGATCATTTAGGCCTGGCAAAGCCTCCTAGGTTCCATCTTGAATATCATGAATATTCAGAACCAGAATCATGCAAAGGCATTAGACCTCTGTAAACATAATATGTCCCCAAACATAAAACATTGCTTAATTTTATATACCCTATAACCAGCTCTGCCCTCACCATAATCACCACTGGAGAGATCAAAGCTAATAACAGTACTGATTGCTCATTGCTGCCCGTGTTTACTTGCTAAAGCTACGTACACACGGCAGATTTTTATCGCCCGATAATCGACATCGGCCAATTATCGGGCGAAAATCTTCCGTGTGTACAGTCGGTGTCGTCCATCGTCCGGACGACCGACCTGCCGGATCCACGGACAATGGACGACAGCCGATCGTAATGAAAGGGAAGGGGAGAGCGCGCAGCAGGGTGCCGCTCCGTCGCTCTCCCCCCTCCCCTCTCCATAGAGCATGAACGGTGCTGTATGTACAGCATCGTTCATGCATCTTGCAGCCCCTTGTCGTTGGAAAGGATCGTGAAAGATCCTTTCCAACGACAAAAATTGCAAGTGTGTACGCAGCTTAAGAGATAATCCCCATTATTGGTACTTTTCTTTGAGCAATGATGATTATCTGTCAGTGCAGTGCTGGGGAAAGTGCAGAATCATCCTAACTTATTCTGTATGTTGTAGACTGATAGCTTTGCTGACACTAATAGACGGACATTGTCATGTACGCTGCACTTACCACACGTAGCAAGCTCCATACCCCTTTCAAGTAAGTAATTATACAAATTCTACAGTCATATTTATAGCAATTATTTACATTTTATTACTGTGCCAAACAGAAATATGATTGACACTTAGAATGTGATACTTTGAACTTTAACTTCTTGGTTTGTCTTGGTTTTTGGTAGAAGGTAATAAAGCTTCCTAGTTTAGTCTTAATGGTGTATTTCAGGAACAGAAGAGTTTTCAAAAGCCACCTATTTTGTGTTAAAGGAAGTTTAGGCCTATAATAATTAGCTTTCAGAATGCCTATGATATAATAAATAAACCCTTTTACTGTCAGATGCTCCCTCCCATGTTTCACCTCATTTGGCTACACAAACATTGCTATTTTTATAAGCATATTACAAGTTTAAAAGTTTGTGAATGTACTTTCTTTTTATTAAATTTTTCCAATATTGTTCTATATCCTGCAGCATGTTGCTAGATGGCATAGTATGCCGAAATGTCTTCCATTTTTTTTCAGTACATGAACTAATGCAATAGGACATGAGACAAACTGTCTTGTTGTTGCATTGTGTTTGGTCCAGCAGTTGGTAAACAGCCTTTTTGTTGTGTTGTGCTTACCCCATGCGGCTGGGGTGAATGATCCCTTACATTAATAACTTAGTAACTACTATAGGGATTATTGGTAATCATTATACCTATCCTACCCCTGTCTTCTATACTGCAGGGGGTGACATAGATTTTGACAAGATCTTTGAAAATGGCATGTTGCCCATGGGTTAGTTCAGACTGCCTGTAGGGTTGCAATGCAGTTACAGCTTTTTCACTCCCCTGAGCTACACCTGCAAGTAAGATGTTACATGTAACATTTCACCCACAGACTCCCAGAGGAATGGGGGCAGCACTGAGTACTTCAGTAGTGCCTGCTATGAAATGTTTAAGCACTGGGCCAGAAAAGCAGCCAGCAAGATGCCTTTCTCATGGCTGTTCCTACTGCCAGTCTGAACAAGCTCTATATTTCTGGAAATTATGCTAAAAACAATTATGGAGCATGTGTTTTTGTGAGGTTTTGGGCTACTCAGCATTCTCCAGGATCACCCTGGGAGTTGTATGATATCACCCTCTAGGCGCTGCAGGAGAAAGCCAGGGTAAAGGTAAGTGTGTGTGTACAATTTTTAAATTATTTTGTCCAGATTTTGGATGGAGGAGAAGAAACTTGTGTTTTTGCTACCTAATAATTTACTATAATCTAATAATGGGCTCTATATATAAAACAGCAAGTCGGACATTCCCTCAAACATTCCCTGGTGGGAATATTCCAGGTCCACGTTTCGATGGCAGTAATGTCAGATTCCCTGTTTTATAAATAGAGCCCTATAAGTCATCTGATATTCATCAAACATTCTATGCAGCTGAATCTTCCAGGTGCATGTGTTGTAAATGTTGTTTTACATTTGATTCACAAATTTCTAGATATGCCCTTTGTGTTTATTAATTGTGTGCAGATGTATCACCTGTTTATAAGGTTTTATTTTTAATTATTTGATCATATTTGTTTTTTTAATTCTCAACTTCTTTGAAAAGTATACAAAAACATAAAGGATCTAAAGAGACACTTAATGCTTTCCTGTGTTCTGCACTGGTAAACTGAGAACAGACAAGTTTTTTTTACTGCTACTACTATTGTTTACTACTGCCAGCATAGATTAGAGGGCCGCTGGGCAGCAGCGGCCAGATCTTTGTACTCAGATATCCTAGGTAGGACATCATAGGGGGTTTAATTTGTATTTTTGAAAAGATTGTATGGAAGTGTAACAATGATCATATGTAGATTTCTTATTTTTTTTTTTATTGCTTCTACATTTCCATGCATTTACATACCTGCTGCTAAGATATAGGGAGTAGCCAGTAACAGGCTTAGCCCCAGACTTAGTATGTCTGGGTGCACACTATTGATCAGTTGTGACATTGTTAATGCAATGCACATGTATGACAAACTACATGCGTGTGCTGGCCTACTGCTTCGCTAGACTGGTCCTACACAGTCAGAATGCTTTCTGCACCGCTGGTCTGGCCGCTGGTGTCACCCCTTTCAGTGCACATCTTTGACCCTTACACTTTACCAGATCACATCGGTTCTGTCCACAATACCAATTGTCCTGCAGCAGAAGAGAATCCCAGCAGTTGCATGAGTGAGGAACCATGGGGAAACCCTTAAAAAGACTTTATGGTCTTAGGGATCCCTTTCTGTAATTACTATATTTACTGCTCACAGTACATTAGCTTGGTGGTCAATAAAAAGTATTCTTACATTGTTGGTCTGTTGTGGGAGGAATACCCTCATTGAAGATGAATAAAAAAAATAGTTGTCATCAGTGGTTACTCAACGATGATGATTATTCAAGTAACTGCTAGAAGTCTCTGCCTGATTGCATTGGGTGCGCCACCATCTTCTTCTTCTCTACTGGCTGTTTGACCATCTTAATTGGCTGAGCGATTAAATAACTCCCACGCATCCACAATATTTAATTCAGTCCCAGCAGCCCTTGAAAATGTTGAGATATTCAGCAAATCTCTGCATTGTATACTGAGTTCTGCATGTGCAACTCAACATTTTTTAAAAGAATATAGCTAACAGGCAGGGAGGTATGTTTATTGCAAAAGGAACATGGCCCGTCCCTTTTTTAAATAAAGATCTGCAAATTTTCAAAGCAGAACCATAGCTATAGGTGTACTAGTTTAAAAATGTCCCATCAGTTTTAAGAAGCATGTGCATACATACCCCAACAATGACATGTATCAATAAATTGATTTTTAAAACAATTCTATGTGCTTTAGTATCTTTGATTGATTTTGAGTAACACAAATTGCTGTGCTTGGGAAACATGATAAATCTATTTTCTATTCATCCATATTAAAGCACCCTTGGAAAACCAGCAGTAATTATTTCACAAAAACAAACAAACAAATAAGGGTTTATTTATAAATGTTTTAACCCAACTTGTACTAAAAATGTACGCATATTTGAAATTGGATTCAATTAGTGACATTAATCATGAGTAAAAAGTTGTTTTTTATTTTAGATCTAAAATTAAAATGGTGTACATTTTTAGTTTGCATTTTTATCTAAATAGTGTTTATTTTGGTGCAAGCCTCTTTTGCTGTTTACTACATGACAGTTTAGCTCATGCCTCTGGCAAATGACACATGTAAATAAAGGAATTCCTTATAATTCATGAGCCAAAGTGTGCCTTATATAATGAAGACAAGCTCTTGCCCTGGGACCTATGACAAGAGGAGACTTGTATCTCTTACACCTACACCTCATTGACCAATCACAATCCACACACACAGCACATGGCTCTTCTGAAAACACTTTCTGCTCTCAGTGATCCAGTCACAACAAGACAAATGTTCTATCACACAGCTTGAAGAAGACTTGGAAGGTTTCATGTGTAGATTGGACATGTACAGTTGTTTCATGGTGTCCTTTAATTTTATCTTTATTTGGTGGAATAAGGTGAGTGGTGGCTTGTACTGCAATACTGACACTTTGTAAAGTTGTTAGACTGGTTTCTCCTTTGTTGATGGAAGTGTACTGAGGATATACTTGGGGTTTGTTTCTGTTTTTAAAATTAGGCTGGGCACTTTAAACACAAAATGGCCATTATTACAACTTATCCAGGTAGGTAAAAATCAGTCATGATAGACGATACGCATTTATTCATGCATAGACTTGTTTCTATACAGTGTATACAGTGACTGGCTGTCTTCGCTTTACTCTCTTAAGGTTCCATCTATCCAGCAGTGAGTCTGACATTTACTCAAACATTCTTCCGGGTCTGTGTTTCAATGGCAGTAATTGATTCTCCATCAGGAAATGTTTCTGTAAATTCACTGCTTTATAAGCAGACTCATTAGATGTTATATGGTGATCATTATACTGCCATTGGGGTACCTACTGAGGCTTTTAGGTGGAATATCATCAGGACAAGGTGGAAAGATTTTCTGATCATTATACTTTACCTTGATAGATTGGTGCCAGAGGTTTCAGCTGCATGTCTCTCCTACCTAGGAAACAAGTTGCCTGGGGTAACTGTAATTATTTGGGGTGGTGGCACATGACACAGGCGTTGGTCCAGAATATTTGCTGCAGGTCTAATTGCTTTAATTTGCTGCAGCCACCATTACTCTGTATTGCTGTGTTAATTGTAAGTAGTTCAAGTGATTTATGTATAATAAAAACAAAGCTAGGAGAGTGCCTTAAAACTACTGCACAGCGGCAGATTTTCACTTCTGAGCTGATAAAATGATTGTGAATGTGAAGGAAACCCGACAGCCGATCAGTTGTAGGAGATGAGTTGTTTTTGGGCTCCCCTTGGTTGTACATCAGATCTGTTTTAACTATCAATCCAGAAAACATAAGTTGTATAATGTGTAAGAATGATCAAGCACAGTGCAGTGTTTTGGAGCTTTTGATCAATTGATTACTGATCAGAATTCAAATTGAATAGGTTGGTCCAGCAAACAATTAGCAGCATATCTCTTCATATGTATAGTCCTTAGAGCAATATGATTAGACAGTCAAAGCATTTTTTATTACTTTTACAATAGTGAGAAGTTAGAACACCTGTCCGGGTTTTTATTGTCGTCTGTGCACTAGCCAGTGACTATTGTCTCTAGGAAAGAAAATAAGGAAAAGGCTGAACTTTATAATTTCATTAAAAAAAAATATTTCCCAATAATGCCACTTGTTGGGTTTACAATTGTCTTTTTATTTCCTGATGTGTTTCTAAGAAGTTAAAATGACCTCAAAAGGGCACAGCAAAAACTGTTTTCTACCTAATTTGGTTTTATATATATACTTTAGGCAAAGCAGGCAAATATTCACCTATGTAAAAATGTTTTTATAGCTGTTTTGTTCTCTTTTTCTGGTACGGTGTCCTTTTGCCTATTGTTCTTGCTGTAAGGGAATGCAAATGTGTAGAATATGTTTAATGTGAGCTGCAGCTGTGTGTGATTTTGTCTTTGGCAGTGGAGAATGCTGTTGATGGAAATTGTCATCAGTGCATGCCTGCCGTCTGAGTATGATGTATAGATCTGGTAATGGAACCATGATTTATAGTCAGTCAGGGGTCAATTCAATACCCAACAGGAACTATATTGTGTCTGGCAAGTGTACGGTAACTGTTTGTGGTAGATCAATACACTGACCAATTAAGGCATTGTCCACACCTTTTTTTGTTGTAGGATCTTTCACTTTTCGAATGACAAACAACCGAGAGATGAATGAAAGAGTGCTGTACATACGGCACTGTTCTGCTCTATGGGGAGGGGAGGGCGAGAATGAATGAGCGGCACCTCGCCACGCTTTCCTCCCTTCACTTACATTACAGTCGTTTGTCTTCTGTCCTAGCGGATCCATGAACGACGTTGGACAACCGCTATACACATGTCAGATTCTCATCCTAGACGAGCCCTTCATCACAAATCAGCGGAGAATCGTATGACGTGTGTACATAGCCTAAGACTTTATAGTCATGGTAACAGAATATTGTGCTAACCATTCCTACTATAGTAATTCTGGTCCCTACCATGTTAACCAGAGGTTAGGTAAGTGTCCCCCGATAATTTGCATTGGTCACCAATGTAATGAAATGTTTTAGGATATAACTGAAATAAATGAAGAATGTATGGTAGCATGATAATACCTTTCCAACGATATTGTTTAATGGAAAAAGACATAGTTATGTAAGTTGTAAATTCTAGGCCATTCTTTTTCAACTAGGGTTTGGTGGAACCCAAGGGTTCCTCCAGAGCAATGAGCAATCTATACTTTTCGGGTCAGTTTAAGTGACTCCCAAGGATCTTTTTGGCTATCTGTAGGGGTGACATTTTTCTCCATGGCCAGCAATGTAAGAGGCATTCTTCCTACTGACTAATATGCTGATACACTGTGAGCTGTGTATATAGAAATATACCAGGGGTTTCCTAAAGACCAGAAAGTTATATATTTCAAGGAAGGCTGATCTAAGCTAATAGCTTCTGCAGAGTTAAAGCACCTGATTGTTTCTCATGTATCTATTCCTAGGTCTGCCGTCTGGTGTGATCATTATAATAGAGTCATACTCTCCTTGCAGCATGAACATATATATATATATATATATATATATATATATACACATACATACAGTGATACCTTGATATAAGTCTTTAATCCGTTCCAGATCCTTGGACTTATACCACTTTTTTCCCATAAGAAATAAAAGGAAAATGAATAATCCGTTCCCATGAAAAAAAATCCTATTGTTATTGGCATAATTTACATTGATGATGGGGCTGTATGAAATAATTTAAACACTGCTTAATACTAAAATACATAAATAAAAAAGCAATTAGATGAAGTAAATGAAAATTTAACCTCACTTTACCTTGCTGAGAAGAGTTGAGTGCCTACTAGGATGGTGCTGAGAAGGGAGGAGGAGATGTTATGTAATTCACAGAGAGTTATAGCGCGGGTTGTTCACTGAATGGTAGCAACTGCCGTCCTGACGCTCATGGGCAGTCGTGGCTTTGTCTCGAGAGAGGAAAATAAGGGTAGCGCATGGTGTTATGACTCATTTTGACCCATACAAGTTCTATCACAAAGGTTGTATACCAAGCAAAATTTTTTGTGTCCAAACAGGACCTATACCAAGTTGGACATATTCCAAATCGGACTTATACCGAGGTACCACTGTTTATATATACACTCAAAATATTACAATGATTGTGTTCGAGAATAAAAAACTAGATAAAACAATGAAAACTTCCAGGCGAACAGTAGAGTCAACAATTGCAGCAGGGAGATCATACTGGTAAAGTATCCAAGACATAAAAATTCAAAGGATGACCCAGCTCACAGGATTATAATGTTTAGGTTCTGATCTTCTGAATGTTCCACTATGACATCTTTTTTAGTCAGTTTTAACTGTTGTCAACTTTTCAATCCAGTCAGTCTGCATGATTGAAAATTGTTTTATTATTTTACATTACCGGTAATATATTTTAAGGTGATGCAATTCATGCAAACGACCCCCTCCCCTCATTAAGCCTCTGTCCTGCACACGGATGGGCAGGGAAGCCCTGTTCGTATCTAGGAGTCGCCCATTACTCGGTTGTCCCTAATTCAGGGACTACCTGTTTTTAATTAGGCCTGATCGTATCTGGTCTTTAGTGAAATGCTTCATGGAAAACAGTGCATTAATACTGTTAGGGAGTAGGCTTTTAAATCAAACAAATGTGTATTTAGTACATTTTTTAACCGTTTTTTTTTTTTTTTTCAAATAATTCTAAGGCTGCACAAGGTAGGCTGTCAATATCTTTGGATCCCATTCAGATCTATGTAATATATTAGGCACTAAGCAACACAACGCAGCAAAGATCAGACATGAACAATATTTGTACCAATTCAACACACTCCATCATGAATGATTGAATGAATTGAAGCACAATTCTGAATAAATAGCACCTCCTACACCTACAGTGTTTTACTGCAAAGCAAAAATCAGATTAGTTCCTACATGTGCATTGCCATAACACTTTGAAGAGGAAATTTAATGACAAAAAAACTCGCCTGCCTCCCTTGTTTATACCTGGTGTTAAAGGAATGTTTTTAAGGCTAAGGTTATACAGGTTTCGGATTATAATAGCCAGTCTTAAGACACATTTATATAGCAAGGATTTATTTACAATGCTTACAGCAAATTTCATGCAGATTTTATAAAGACCTTAAAGTCCACCATCTGCCTCTCCATCTGCATAACTTTTGCGCCAGGAGGCAGTCCATCAGAGTAATGGGTCAGTAGGGATATTGCAGGGTAGGCAAGAATAAAACATTAGAGGACAATTTGGGGTACTACACAAATTTTCAGTCACTTGTAGGTGCCTTCACGTGCTGCCATCTTTCTTTTTTAAACCATACTGAGGAAATGCCTAGAGCTGCCAGTGTGATAGCCTCTTTTGTGCTGCTGTGCTGAAACAATTATTTCAATGATTTCCCAATACATGACCAGGGTAGAGGGGATGAAGGCCATAGTAGCCCTTTTTTAAATACATAACCTACATAACACAGTACAGTACAGGTATGGGAATTCGCAGGTCCATGACAACAACCACTCAAACACCCCCTTTTTGATACTCCTGATCACCAAAGGCCCGCTCACTCCTGTCCTCATTGTCACGTGAGGCACACCTTGGGTTGGGTTCCAACCCCCCCACCTTGCATAAATTACCTCCCCCTTTCATGGACCTACAAACCCGCCCAGCTGCCATGACAACAACCCCTCCCCCTCTCAAAACCCAACTGTTCCAAAGGGAAACTTCTCTCTATTTTCTTTTGCCCCTTCTTCCCCTCTTTTATCACCTGACCATGACCCCCTCCTTTACTGGTAACCTTCCCCATTACCCCACATCTCTTGCTCCACCTTTCTTATCAATTACCCCCCCTCTGACCATGTCCCCACCCCTCACCCTGTCCTGTGGGCCCCCACTTGCTCCTCTTTTTTGCTCCTGGCCTGCTTGTTTGCTGCAGCCCAATGGTATGAAGTGGCGAGATTGGACATTCACTGCAGGAGGTCAAAAGTGGTGTGATAGATCCCGTACTTCTGTGTTTACTGGTGTTTTAAATATGTGTTCACACCTACAGCGTCTTTTCTGCAAAATTCACCCTCCATAGGAATAAATAGTAATGCATGCACCTCAAAAGAGCTACACATTCACCCAGCACTCACCTAGATGTTTCTAAAGCTTGAAAGGGATGTGTAATTAACATAAACCACCCATTGCTATTCCCAAAGATATTTTATGTGTGCACTACAAATTTCTGGGGTGAAATGAGGTGTAATTTACTATTCTTTCCATGTCACACATCATGCTTGCTCTTAATCTACAGAATATGCTCGTGGGATAAATATGGTTCATGTGTTTTATCAATGTTATTTTTTAGTCCACAGCAAATAAATACATAATCTCCACATCATCACTTGAAGCTGAATGTTTTTCTTTGTTTGTGTTTTTTTTCAGGCCTAAAGTTTAGCTATTACTTTCTTAACATATTGATGTTCCACCTTGGATCTGGTCATGTTCAGTAAGAGTGGAAAGTCACCAGTTGGCCAAAAACTCAATGAGAGCTTTGATGAAAAGCATGATAGGAGACTAGAACTTCATGAGATCTTAAGAAGCCGCTATAATATCACCTCTTGCCGCCAGGATGGTCCAACCTTAGGCAAGGAACAAGAGAAGCATTCTCCACGTGAGCAGGAAATCTTCAAGAGGCGACATCTTTGGAGTGATGAATTCGGAGAAAAAAGGCTGAGGTCCCCACCCAAATTAAAAAGATATATTAGGTATTCACCCATGAAACAAAATCCAAACACCGCCCTGCTGAAAGACTGTCAGAATTTGTCATCAGGCAGACAGGTAAATGTTGATATTTTATTTGTGTCATGTAAAATATATCCCTGATTTGATGAGCCCTAGCAAGATAATTGTGGAATAGCTCATTTACATCCTAAAGTAAAGTTGTCAACCTCCTTGAAAGCCACAAATTGGCAAGAATTTTTTATATCAACACTCAATTTCTGACTTCTCTTAAATCACACTATACTTAATTCATTGTCTGTTAGAGAAAAATTAAAAAGATGTGTGGATTCTGGATTGGAGTTGAATAGGCTTTTATCCTAGAGAGCATTTCATTTTAGGTAATACATAATGCAAAACATGCTATTAACATCAGATATGAATTACAAATACTATATATATGTTTCAAATGCTACTATACCATATGCAGATTGAGAGCAGGTTCACGCCTGCCCCTACTTCCGCAATTCTGCCAGCTGTTTGAACACTCACAAGGACAGTGCTGTTTCTATAAAAACCAGCACATGCACATCTAACAGCTGGCAGTAGTGAACAGCACTAACACTTGCCACTCCTATTCATTCCCTTTGGGGCTGCCACAGGGAGACACAGCGTTTTGTGGCATGAAGAAGCTGTAAATGCACCTCACCTCCAATGTGAATTTAGCCTTATTGTATGGTCTTCTCAATGTTTTATTTAGATACTTTATCTATATGTACTTATATTTTTAAAAATTTCTGTTGCTTGTATAATTTGTTTACAATACATTGTGAGATTTCAGCTTTAAACTGAATGATTTAGGTCACTAAGCAAAACAAGATTTAGCGCTTTTTAAATACTTTTATTTAGCCAAATGTGGTGTTTTACAGACACAAACATTTTCCAACCTGCTTTCTATTTTGCCTTGCGGTTATGTTCCTTCCTAAAGTGGACCCACACTGATAGATGATGTAAGCTGCCATTGCTAAATTCACTGTAAAGAATGCTGTTTGCCTGGATGTAGAGCTGATCTTTTGGTTTCCGTAGTTTGTCACACCCCTGAAACAAACCTACAGATAATACCGTGTGATAATTAACTGAACATCTAAGCTGTATACTCATTCTGGATCAGGCATTCAGACAGTATTAAAGGCAGGGGATCATAACACTCGCCAATCAGTATTTTGTTAAAGAGTCAGAATTGGCAGTTTACATAATCTCTTAGTGAAAGGTTCTCCTTTGGACAAAGCTTCCGCAGTCACACTGCTGCAGCATATCTTTCAGTTTTTTTTGCGCTTCACTATTTATTGTAATGAATGCATCATAATGGACCACAGGCAGGGGTGTAGTGGGGTGGGCACGGGTGGGAACGCCATGCCTTTACTTTTTTTCAGGAATGGGCACGCATGCCCACTCTTATTTTGCAAAGACTTCTTTGGTGGTCTCCGACTCTGGCTTGTTCGCCGCCCCCCCCCCACCCCCCACGGGGTCAGGACAAGGATTCTGCTAGGGCAGGGCGCTGTGGACCATGTAGAATTGGAGGCTCAGGGCGGTGGGTGGGGTGTCCATCTGAACACAGGCCTGCAATAGTAGAGTGGGTGGGTTCTGGTATCATGAAGTTTCTTCCCCTTTGAGTGACACATAGGCAGGGGTGTAGTGGGGCGAGTAAGTTTTCATCACAATGATGCGCATGCGTGCTCGCCATGTATAGTACCGTGCCCCCTCTTCTTTTTTTATGACTACACCCCTGACCGCAGTACATAACAAACAAAGCCTAACGCACTTTTTGTACTAGGATGACAACTCTCACCATACTGTACAGTATCTAAGAATATATAAGTATTATCTAAGACATTTTATAAATATAGAACCCCTCCTTCTCTGCTCTTCTTCATAATATTGGGAGGTGTTCTGTGTGCACAGAGAGAACCTGGAACAAATCTTGAAACAATGCAGGAGAGCCACGGTGTACACAATGTTATCCGCTAAAAAATCTGGTAGGACTAACAGATATTTTGCACTCTTTGAATTGATGTTGGAAAACAATTTTGATGGCATAGACCAAAAAAAGTGCAAATTGAAAACGTTTGTTATAATGAATGTTATTGCTAAACCATAGAGCAGTGTTTATAAACCTAGGTTCCATGGAACCCTAGGGTTCCTCTAGAGGTTGGCAAACTCCGGCTTTTAGTCCAGATACAGCCTAGTCGGTAGTTTGTTCAGGCCCAACGCCTCCTGGCCGATACAGCCTAATGCTGGCCAGCAACGTGTGGCTCCGGAGCTGTGGGTTACCGGATGGGATTAGGCCAGAACAAACTACCGGAGCCAGGGTTCTGGAGCCTTCCTTTCCTCTCCTCCGTATGCATATGCATTGCCCCCCTTCAGGGGGTGTTCCTAGTGGGGGGTGGAGCCATTAGGGCAGGACTCGGAGAGAGTCAGGCCTGGTGTGCTCCTGCCCACCTCATAAATGGCCTAGTGGCCAAAAAAGATTGCGGACCTCTGCTCTAGAGGTTATTAAAGGTTCTTTGAGCCATCATCAGTTTGTACCTCCCAGGTAAGTTTACCTGACTCCAATTATCTTTTTGACTATCTGTAAGGGTGACATTCTTCCCACTGTCACGCAATGTAAAAGACATTTGTCACACTTATCACTACACTAATGTACTGTGAGCTGTGGATATAGTAAATATAGCAGTTCCCTAAGACCTGAAAGTTATTTAAAGGATTCCCCCATGTTAAAAATGTTTGGACATGCCATTGATGCATTCACAGTAACCCACTGTAAAATGAGCGTTTAGGGAAATAAGAAGGTTGAACATATCGAAGTAATTAATTTAAGAGTACAGTAAAAACATGTTAGGATTTATTGGAACAATGGAACTATCAGTAAACTCCTGTCTCGTTGATGGACAATTCCATTTTGCTTACCTTAATTAAGTGATATTTTTCATGTAAAAAGTAAAACATTTTAAAATATAGGGTTTGTATAGGTGTAGACCACAAAGCTCAAAGGACAGTGTTAGGTTAAAAGTTGAACTGTGAAGGTGTGCTGTAATAAACTAAAGGTACACTAATATATTTTTTTTAAATATTACTTTTGCACTTTTCCCTTTCTTTCCAGCCTGAAAATGTTTCTTTTTGTATTTGATCTTGCAGGATTCCAGTCATCACACTCGATCTAACACATATCCATTTGACGACACAAGTGTGAATATTAGTACTCTGAATCATACTGATCACAGGGAACCTTTATACCATATAATACTAAACAATTACACAAATAAAACCGAGAAAGGTAAGAATGTTGCAATGATATTTGTATAAATTATGAGCTGTGCACCTAACTAGAACAGGAGTGTCCGATTAGTTTATATATTCATAATTTCTTGAATAAAGTTTAATGTACAGCGCTGTATACAAATGTTGGCGCTATATAAATCCTATTTATTATTATTATTATTATTATTATTATTAATAATAAATAGGATTTATATAAAGGTTAGACAAATAGCATAGTGTATTACTATTAGGATATATTATGTTGTTTTAATAGCTCCACTCCTGCGGTTCACCTCTGTCAATCTCTGGTTAGCTTTAAATTTCTAGAGAGTGATTGGATTCCCTTTTTTCAGGCATTTTAATGTGACGTGGTTGCAATGCACAAGTTTCATGCATCGTCTCAGAGTGGTCTGTTGCTCAATCACTTCTATTGACTTTATTAGGAACATTTTCCAAACCCATTAGCAAACTATTGGAAGCAGTTAAATAGCAGTTAAAGGTGTTGTGAAGGAGAACAGAGGGTGACCCATGATCCTTTGCAACACATAGCAAGAAACTCCCAACCACTTACAAAAGCATTTATAAACTGCTCATGTAGGAATGTTATTACCAACACCTCTGTGCTCCCAGGTGCTCAATTTCAACTACTATGTGCCCAGTTGTGTCAACCACTGTGCACAACTACTATGTGCAGTTGTCAACCACTCATCTGAACTAAGCCCTACTGTAGTTTAAACTTATTACAAATATAGTAGTATTTACATCCTGCTGACCTCTGCTTATTGCTTCTTACTCAGAATGAATTTACCTCTAAGTGGTTCCTATCAGTACAAGACTGGATTCAGAGCCTTATACTAAAATGCTGGAAATGCAGTCAGTTGTGTGCTTTTTAGATTATTTCTGAGTGGTGGGTGCAGAATATTGTACATTCACCTATTAACAATAATACAGACTGCCTTTTCCATAATGCAATAAACTGCAGTGCAGAAATAAGAACTGATTTCCCTTTCCCCACAAAGAGCTCATTCCCTGCTATGTCCATAGCCAAATGAGATAGGTGAACAGTACACACCGCTTTCTTCACAGTTTTCAGTGAGCTATGCACTGCTCACTCTCCGAAATCAGTTCACCCATGCTGGACCACAGTACACATCCCCCTTATGTTATGGAGATAAGGAGAGATGTTCTATAATTCAGGGGACCCCCAACCCTTGGTTCTTCTGACAGGTGGGCCACTAGAGCATGGAGACCAGCAAATGTCCGCGGCTCTGGCCGGTGCGCCCCCGAGCAGGGTCAGGAAAAGGACCCCACTTGGGAGAGTGCAGAGAGTGCACCAGCCGAAGCTGTGTTGTCAGTGAATTTAGAACGTTAGGTGCTCAGTGGAGTTCTTTCTGAATAACAAATCTTTTTCTGTTTTTGAACAGATATATATGGATAAAATGGGAAATTTGATGAAACTTACAGTATTTACTATATATATATTTTTTTCCCAGGCACGGACAAACAGACAAAAAATTCCAACAGTCACAGAGTTGAATTTATATAAATTCATGCATCATACAAAATCCACAATATAGCAACAGGGACTTTTTTGTTTTTAAAAAAATTAAAATAAGTTTCCAAATATATATTGCATCACATCAGTATTCTATTATTATAACCTCTTTGTAAATGCAAAATAAATAACTTTTACATTGTTTCCTGTTAAAGATTTACATTTAATATTAAACTCCAGGCAAGCAACTAAATACACAGTTGAACTAATTTACATTTATTGTAAAGGTATGCACCTGCCAAATAATTTGTATTTCTTCAGCCAGTTCATAACAGCCTGATCACCCATTTTCACTACAGCCACAGTACATATTGTGTACAAACCCATAGTAAAAGGTACATTTTATCAAACATAATTTGCAATATTTACTGATTGCTTATTCATAGGTGTGCAGACAGTACAGGAAATGTCAGTGATTTGTTTGAAGAGGGATTCCAGCCAGCAAACTGAGTAAGTACTGATTTTGGCACATGGCAATGAACTAATACATCAAAATGTGCAGGTGTGTAATACCTAAAGGAAAGGCTTATTTATTTCCAATGAGCCTATATTTCGAGGTGTATTTGCAGTGTTTACGTTTAAGTGATTTTGTATATTCTTATATAATTTTCACATGCTTGTGCATTTGTATCTTTTATTTTAGCAATTGTAGAGATGTGTACATTAACCACTATAGTGACGTCTTAGTGGCTCAGTGTTTTAACATTTTTTCTTCTTTAACTTCTACATTGTTTCAGTTGATTTCATTCTTGGATTGTGAACCATGAAAGCATATTCATTGGTCATACATTGCAGATTAGGAATCACAGCCTGCATATTTATTGATCATATACAGTATTTCTGCCATCCTTTATTTATATATTAACAAACTAAATCCAATGTTACTATGTGCTGCAGTACACTGGTGCATGTTTTGGGTTGGTTTTGTGCCATTTAAAATGAATGACACCACAATGGACCAACAAGTATACGGTATGTTGCAGTAATGTGTGCAATTTGCTAAACAATACTGCAATGTGCTGGTGTTAATGAGCAATAAAAAAAAGCTTTAAATGTTTTGCCTGGATAGGCTGTGTTGACCTCTTTTTACTTAGGTGAAAGTAGTGTCTAACCAAGGGTGCCAAACTATTGTATTGAACTGAGTGTATATTCCATTAGACTTTCTTCATAAGTTATCATACTGATGTACATACATGATTTCTATTGGAGATTACCCAAGCCACCATCAAAGATTTGTATTTAGGTTATCTTAAAGGGAAAAAGAAAAATATTCTTTTTTCACTTTAACTTGTTTTCTAGGGGCTTGTATATGCCAAAATGTATGTAATAATTTGTGTTGCATTGCAGTGAGGAACTTTACATTGTGTTTTGGGGTGTAGCACACTCACAAGGCAGCATGCAGAACTTTATTCCAAGCCAGGGCTCATGTGTGAACAGATTCTAATGAAAGTAGATATGAATAATGGACGATACGTTTTTGTATTAGAGATTGGGGAAATATACATATTACTAAAACTAGTGGGAAGCAGTCCAGACAGGGAACAAGACAGGGAATAAGTCATTACTCTAGCTCATTAAGTATATAAACATTAGAGCTTTACCTATCAGTTATGTAAACAAGAAAATATCTAACAGCTGGTTAACACTGATTGTGGATAATGAAAAGTATTTGTTCCAGACTTCATTTGCAGGTGATGACTGATTTTATTTTCCTTACAGCTGTGCAATATCTGTTTTAAATGGTGTAAGTATATAAATCTTTGTGTTTTCTTGTTATAAGCAGTGCCACACACCCAAGCAATTAAAATGTTTTATTTATCTTTTATATTTTATCTTGGTATATTTTTATGTGTTATGGCAGCTGACACACCAATTTGATCATTTTATTTATGTGTGTTACAGATGGGGTGGGTTAGGGTTTTAAATAGTCAGCTTTTTAATGTTTGGGAGCTTAGGGAGTTGTGGTGATCCTCTTACTATGAGTTTGCTAAAGCACTATCCTAAAGTTACTGATAGTGGTAACTGTGTTCGGAGTGTTTTGTCACAGCCACTTGCTGTCTCCACTGAAAGTACACAGCTGGCATAAAGCCTTGTCACCACATAACAGCAAATAACTTATATCTTATATAAATATCTTAGAAGACTAAAATTTAAATGTTGGTCTATATTGTGTGGCAAGATAACTTTAAAATTACAGAGTTTAATTACTAGAAACAAGCCAAACCATAATCGGTGCAGCAAACCCAAGTAATTCCATTAGAACATTCCCAAATACATTTTAAACTTTATTCTCTGGCACTTAGTCACTGCACTAAGCCAGACTTAAGCCTGGTGCTTGATTGAATTCTAGTGCTTGACTGCTCAGAGCTTCTTCCTATATATAATTATGAAGATTTGGCTAATCCAAATATCTGATATCTGTAGATATTTTGTGTAAATATATTTCTTGAATTTTCAGTCTTATATAACAATGTGTGGCTATTGGTATTCTGTAATGAAGTACAGTTTTTATTTTAGAAAGAATATCTCCTTTAAATTAGACATCTCTTGTTCTCTGCCAGTGCCCATAACCCTTACCACATCAATGGTGCAGGCTTCTTTCCATTTACAACAGTTAGGCTTTTACGTGTTTTTAGCACACTCCCAGAAACCTGGTATTTTGGTCACCACAACACAGCCTAATAGGCCTAATAGAACTTAAAACAAACCTACATTAGTATAATGTCATAGAGCCATGGATACCATATTTCAAGGAATCTGCAGGTGTCTGCATGTGAGGCTTTTAATGACAACTCTCCTGGCGTCCTCAAAATTTAAATCGAATTGGATTTGGAAATTAGCTTCTAAACTTCTGCTGGTATATTGACCATACTTCTGGGTATCTAAGAGTGTCTGGGTTACACATAATTATTTCTGTGTGCCTTCTCTTCACCTTGCCTCTCTCGACATTAGTAAACCTCAGAATGCACATGAAGCCAGAGTCTCAGCTCCGTAACAATTGTATGCCAGGGTGCCCTCAGATTCAGTAAATTACCAGACATGAAGGTACCTGTTTTTTACAGATTTACTTCAGTCTTGCATGAAGGCTGATTATAGTAAAGCAACCTATAGACAGGCAAGGATAGTGTGAATATCAAACACCACTGCCTCTTAAGTATATCATCAAAGGCTTAGTGGTGTTTGATGAGGCTTGCCACACCCACTTGTAGAACATCAAAAGACTCTTATCCACACAGTCTTGCAGACAAGAATCTTTTGATGTTCTAGAAGCATTAACACATGTCCTTTTCTTGTGGCTGACACTGTAAGTGTAATTCAACAAATATGTTAGCCAATATGAACTTCTCATTTTTCTGGCCTGCCTAGAGCTATGCAAAGTGCCAGATCCAGTGGTAAAGGATAGTGGCCAACCCAAGAGGACCTGCCTGACCCCAGGATGGAGATGGACTTTATTCCATATGGTTTGACTTGCAAGTGCAAGTACAACCTTTTACTAGAATGTCATATAGACATAAATGTGTGACATTTTTGACTTTTCTGTATCACACCTTTTTACCACAATTTAAAATTTAAGTAGGACAGATGAGTGTGGGCAGAGTAGTGAGGTCTGGGATGAAAGTTTTACAATGCACTTAAAATTGCTTTTTTCCATGGAATAAAACTTAGTAAAGTAAATTTTGGTAAGGGAATCCTTATAGAAACATTATTGTTATTATTATCTTGTATTTATATAGCACTGGCTTATTAGGCAACACTGTACAGAGCCCATATTCATGTCACTAACTGTCCCTCAAATGGATTCACAATCTAATGTCCCTAGCAAAGCTCAAGTGTCATTAACACAGTCCAGTCCATTTTTTACATAATATGAGCGTTACAAAATGCATTTGCCAAGCAATCTAAAACCTTATGTGTACATCTACTTGTATTTTAGGAGTTGCAGCAGCTTTCTGAATACCTCATGGTAAGTACATGCTGCCATTTTGATTGTACAATAATCATTTATGTTTTGCCTTTCCGCCTGCAATTTCACAAAATTGTTACACATTTCACTCGATAATTAAATCATATATGAGAAAACACATTTGTAGTATATTATGTTTCTGAGAACCTTAGCCATGCATTTCCTTCTGACACCTTTTTATATCTTCTTATTGATTTCAATTCCATTGCATAAATGAATTCAAATTAGAAGTGGAAAGTCCCAGAAAGCTTTTAGTTTATATTCTGCTTGTCTGGGAATTTTTACACATTACAGATAAATGGTACCAATTTTTTCAAATTATTTTATTGTTTATAACTGGTGTAATGGATTAGGCACCATTTGTAGGGTTAGCTTATGTGATACTGATGTAAATTGTTTTTTTCTCTGATAAGTAGATGGGTAAACTTTGTGTAGGTTTGTGGTACAAGCCAAATTTATCTCTGAAACACTTGTCAGCCAGGGGAGATGAGGGATTCTCTTCACTCCATGGAAATCTTGTATTTAGCGAAGCATTTCAAAGGCACATTACAGCTACTGAGTCTCAGTGATTTCCACTGTCCTGTATTAAAGTTAAAAATACAAAACTAAAATGTTGTTTTTAATGTCCACTTGTTATCCAACTATGCACACGTTATCAAAAAGTACAGTAAAGACATCAGTAAAGTTTCACAAAGACTCTAAAGTCAGCTTCTAGCCAGTTTCAGAAAACCCAAGGCTTGCTCACAGCACAGCACATTTAATACTGCATTGTAAAATGTGTTCTCCTGCACTGCATTTTTTAAAACTTTGCAGTTTTTTTTTTTTTGCTACTTACAATGTAATACTTATGCGCTGCAGCACATTGTGGTATTGCTATACTTTGATAAGGTAGACAACTGAGAACATGGCAGGGCAGTTGTCAATCTTGGAGACTAATCTCTTCACAATGACTACTGTTACGGCTATAAAAAAATATTTATTGTGTTTTCCTGTTTGTTCAGGATATGGTAATGCTTTAATGGCATAGTCCGGGGACAGGTTGCCTTTTCCAAATAACCCAAAACAAGTGTGCTGTTTGTACAGGAAGGGCTATGGTTACAAACTATGATCATTAAAAATGTACAAAATAAAATAAATTGTACATGTGGTTTATTCTCTATGACAAATTTAAGATCTTTTTCAGAGGAATGTTTAGTTAGTTTTTTGAATTAGGTAAAAGTTTGTTCACTTTGAATCATGTATGAAGGAAAAATCCCATCAAGTCCAAATGATGCCTTTTTAATCAACATGAAAAATGCTCCTTGATGTGAGAAATTAATAACCCTGCAGTATAGAACTATGAATATCTAACTATGTTCTAATGCCAGATACAAAACCTAAAAAAACTATAAGGTTAGAGTCATAAAGTTATTGTCAGGTTAGTATGCATACTATACCTGTCAAATTCGGTCTGGACTTCTTAGCTTCAAAATAAACTCTTGTCACAAGAAGTACGAGCAAATTATTGGATGGGTGAAGTGAAAAAAAGTTCCTTCTTTTTTACAAAGCTAAATGAATGCAGCTTTTGCAAGTGAACAGTCTGTATTTCTTTAGTACATCATACCCAGAATGTTCTCGTAATGTACACAAAATTAAATATAAAAAATTTAAATTTAATATATATAATACAAAATTATATGGTTAGCAAATACTGATTTTTGGAATTGTCTGTTTACAGGAAGCACTTCATAGGGAGCAAAAAGTAAAGAAGAAACTGTGTGACCTGCAGGAGCTTCTTAATGTACTTGTACAAACTGCAGACCTGTCATGGAAGGTAAATATACAGATATTTTCACAAATAGCAAATAGAAAGCATTGTTGTTTTATTGATCTTTTATTCAAAAAAAAAATTCTTCTTGGAAATGCAGATTGAAACTGGGTTAGTCTAGGTCAGGGGTAGGCAAACTCAGGCCTTTAGGCCAGATATGGCCTAGCCAGTAGTCCACTCCAGCCTAATCCCGGCCGGCAGGGGACGGCAAGCCGCAGCTCTTGAGCCTCCTTGTTATGCCTCCCTTCTGCCGGGGTAAGGGGACAATCCCTTCCCTAACACTCCCGCAATGCATATGGAGGAGAGTGATTTCCCTTCAGGGGTGTTCCTGTTTGAGGGGCGGAGCCATCAGCGCGGGATTCGAGAGACAGTCCGGCCTAATGTGCCTTCTTGACCTCCTTTATTGGCCTAGTAGCCAAAAAAGTTTGTTGATCCCTGGTCTAGGTAGTCACTTCTCTTTACTTCAGTGTTCATAATCCTTACATGTGCAGCATTGGTGAACTTCAGGCTTTTGCTCTCTAGTCTCCCTGGGGGTAGGACATTTCTGCAAAAATTTCCTGTACTGGTGCTCTGTCACCTAATCTGCTTGGTGGATACCCAAGGGCAGTTAGATCAGGCCTGCATATCTGACTGCTATCTAAAGTTTATGGGCTCCTTTAAGAGCTAAATACTGAACTGATTTTCTGAACCTTCTGATCTGCGGCACCTTTACCTTACACAATACACTCATCATCAGGTTATCCTTTAATGTGTATCCCCAGGACTTTATTATATATTATTTTTCTTATGATTATTATTAATAAACAGGATTTATATAGTGCCAACAGATTACGCAGCACTGTGCACTGAATAGGTGTTGCGAATGACAGACAAATACAGAGAGTGGCACAGGAGGAAGAGAGGACCCTTCCTACAATCTAAGAGGTGGGGGAAGCAATATACCTTAGGAGGGGAGATATGTAGTGGTGGGAAGTAGTGAGGGTTTTAGGGGACAGAAGAAGATGGATATACAAGTTTGAAAAGATGGGTTTTGAGTGCTCTTTTAAATGAGCAGAAAGTAGGAGCAAGCCTAATAGGACAAGGAAGACCATTCCTGAGAGTCGGGCAGCTCTAGAAAAGTCTTGGAGCCATGCGTGTGAAAGAGGAAGTCATTAGTAGGTCATTGGAGGAGGGAAGAAAGGGGAGTATTTTTCTACCAGGTCAGAAAGGTAAGTGGGACAAGACATATAGTAGCTGATAGTAGCGGAATATCAGACGTTTGTTATACAGCTGTGGTAGACCAGTTATGTGACCACGATTACTTGAGCTAATTTAGTACAGGATATGCAGTGTGTTTACCACAAAGAAAAGAAGATATGTGAGCTTATGAGTTTATGAATTTGTGCACATAAATAATATTTATACAGTCCGGACCATGTTTGGCTCAATTTAACCGCAATTGTATCTGCTGGTTAAGGGGCATAGCTAAAAATCATTGGGGCTACCTAGATTCTACAGTGGGCTCTCTGTAAAGTCTCCTGTGCAGAGCAAAACTTATTTTGACTAGACCATCTTGTCTAGACCTGAAAGCACACCAGGAAAAAAGCAAATCTCTGCAAAGTTCCGGAAATACACTCTTAGACTGTTGCCACCAGCCTAAATATCCACAAACAGACAGTAAGATTATATAACAGTAAGATTATATAACTCCTTTCCATTTCCAAAAACTTGACTTTGGATACACTTTAAACTTGATTAACGAGGAACTAAACTTAAAAATGCTTTAAAAAAAAACACAACTTCAATCCCTCATGGCAGTCCAATCCATCTGGGAATTTCTTCCATCGGGTCCCACGTCATCCCGGCATCCGTCCCCAAGCTGGAGCTCTGGATGGCGCCATCTTCTCCTTTTCTTCCAGGTCCTTGTTCCTGTGTCACCTGACCCAGGGGCGAGATCTGATGCCGTAGGTTGGAAAAACAATTTGCCCATCTCACTGCGCATGCGTAAGATCAGCAAATTTTTCTCTTTGCACGAAAAGGCATGTGCAGAAGAAGCACCCAAGAGCCTCCCGGGATGTGTTACGTAGTTATCCCGGGAGGCTCTATGCTCGCATTCATTGAGAATGAGGAGGCGGTGCTGCATCTTTTTTTTTTTTGCAAGGGTGTTGCATTTAAAAAAAAAAACACAACAAAATTTTTACTTAACATAAAAGGGTTGTTTACCCTTTTATGTAAAGTGAAATTTCTGAGTTTAGGTATGCTTTAAAAGTGCATGGCCATCTTCTCCTCTTCTTCCGGATTCTTCTTCCTACGTCACGCGAGCCAGGCGCGAGATCGGGTTACCTAGTTAGGGAAGAAAACATGTCGATCTCACTGCGCATATGTGAGACGAAAAGGCTCCTTTTGCAGCGCCGAGCACCTCAGGCATGCGCAGAAGGAGCAGCCAAGAGCCTCCTGGGATACCTACATCACGAATCCTGGAAGGCTCTTGGCTGCTCCTTCTGCGCATGCGCTCCCATTCATTGGCGATCGAGAATTAGGGGCCAGTGCTGCACCCTTTTTTATTTTTTAACATAAAAGGGTTGTCTACCCTTTTATGTAAAGTGAAAGTTCTGAGTTTAGGTATGCTTTAAAAGTACATGGCCAACTTTAAAGGCATGTTACAAATTATTAGCTGGTTTTATGTGTATTAGTATACAAATGTTGTTTATCTTGCTTTATCCATACTCCTTCTTACTACAATCTTTCTATGTTTCTCTAGGTCTTCCTCTGGCTCTTTCTGTCCTTTTTAATGTCTGCTTCATGTATATATACTTTACTAGGTTACGTGTGATGTAAGTAAGGTGTGTTTTATCTTTGTATTCTTGTTTTATATACCATACATCTGTGGTAAGTGTATTACTGTAATTTGGAAAGCTGAACTCCAGGTTTACTTTCTGTCCTGCACAGTTGTACCAGTTTCTCTCCTATACTGAAATGTTTTATTGTAATTTCATTGCATTAAGTAAGCTTTTCACAGTGTATAAAAAAAATCTGCAGCAAATTAGATAAGACCTGACTTATTTCTTGGCTGGTGAATGTCAAGCATCATCTAGCTCAGGGGTTGGCAACCTTTACTATCAAAAGAACCATTTTGTCCCCTCTTTCAGTCTGGAGCTACAAAACATAACACAGCCTATAAACTTTTTTAAAAGTTTTAATCTTTTTTTAATTTTACGTGTTATAACAACAGAATACAACAAACAGAAGTGTGCATGTGTAGGCTTACTTTGAAATAAATGAAATAACGAACTATGCAGGCCTTTTTTAGTCCTGTAGACAAAGTAGACAATTTGACAAATTTTTAAATGCTTTCCAAAACCCTCTAGCAGCCTTTGGAGGAATCCTGGGGTTCTATAAAACCCTAGTTGAGAATAGCTGCTTTAGATACAATTTTTAATGGCACTAAACAGTAGTTTAAGTATGACCAAATGATCTTATAAAAACATTTTATTAAAAACAACCCAAGAGTATTAGCAGGTATACAAACATTAATTGCACATGAGAGTCTCTATTGATATGTTTGTATTTGGCCCTGTTATCACTGCATTAAATATTTTTAATTATAGAGCATTCTCTCCTCCTGAAGAAATGGACGCGATCTACAAAACCCGTTGAGGATAGCATGTTTCTGTTAGTTGCATGCTAAAGAGAGCATGTATGTTGGTATACATGCTAGTACTCTTGTGCTGTTTTAAATAAAATGTTTTTATAAGATCATTTGGTCATACCTATTAAATTAAATATTATAAATTAATTATAAATTAAAAGTCCTTTTGGAAAGAAAAATATCAGACATATATTTTTGAAGTAATAAAGTTGTAACTTGTATCGGGATGTGGCATTGGTTAAAAATTAATGTAGGGAACTTCTGTTGCAAATGTAATGTTAGCAACCTAAATAGCTTCAGAAATACAGTGAAATGTGAGAGCTGCAGAAAATATAACTAAGAACCAAAACCAAAATTTTTCAAAGATTGCAAAAAAAACTAAATTAGCTTTTTGATGCTAGTGACTTCTCCTTTAGTTTGTTACAGCTGCCAATGTTACCAAGAGACTTTCAGAGTTACTGTAGACCTGTATTTAGAAAGCTTTTAGACACTGCTGACTTTCTTCTGAGAATGATAGTTATTTGTTTTTTGTTCCTGTACCTTTACTACTAATAGCCAAGAACAGGTATACTGATAAGTAAAGTTGGAAAAAAAAGTCAGATATTTTATCTGCATATTGGTCACTCAGACAATGTAAAACCCAGAGACAGCAAGGCAGTTAACACATTTACAAAGTGCTCAGTGACAGCTTCCATATTTTTTGTAATACATATTTCTCAGTATAATAATTTATTAGGTAAATTTACCACACATATACATTTCACCGGTTGCAAAGTCTGTCATGTGTAAAACATCTACAAGTACACACATATCTGTAGTTTTCACAGCCTTCTTTGTAATGGGTTTGCAAGATGTGTGACAGGAAAACAAAGCCTATACCTGACAGGAAGCTTGGTTAAAAAAAACATTAACATTTTGAATTTGAGATGCATTAACAGAAAAGGTGGGTACTGACATGCTTTAGTATCTTGCTATGTGTTTTGGCGCACAAAAGTAAAACAAATGTCATGACCTATTAACTTTATGCTTGTTCAAACCAAGAATTGCTAATCACAGCTCTTCCATTAATAGGTGTGTGTTTGGATTTGTTATTTCTTGCAGGCCCAGCTGGATGAAGACAAATTAAAGTGTAAGGTGGCAAATCTTGAAAATCAGTTGTTTTTCTCCTCTCAGGTGAATTCATTTTATTTAGTAATATATTAAAATCAATGTGTACCAACATAGGGTGCATGTTGGTATGATATGATAGGGGTGCAAGGTATGATAATAGTATGTGATTTTCTGACTATTGTACATGCAAGATCAGTTATATGAAAATTGAAAGGGCACTAGTTCTGGGCCCTGAGATTTAGGGGGACACTGTTTACCCAGTATCTTCTGTGCATTGGTAGTAAACCAGTGAATATTTTGTAGTGTATATTAAGTGTATATTTTTAGATTACCAATTTTGTTATGTAATTTTACCTATTTTATTATTGCGTATCTCAATGTAAATTTAGTTTATTGCAAGGACCTGACAAATACCAAGTCAGAATAATTTTTTTTTATCTAACTACTAGACATACATTTTATTATCATTATTAGCCAGTATTTATATTAATGTACAGCGCTGCATAATATGTTGGAGCTATATAAATCCTGTTTATTATTATTAATAATAATAATAATAATAATAATAATAATAATATTAATAATATTATTGCTGACATATTACACAGCACTTTACAAAGTCCAATGCCATATCACTAGCTGGCATTTAAAGGAGCTCACAATCTTTTTCGATTTTTTTTTTTGCTTTTTTTCTGCTAATGAAGCCTGGTATTGCTTTCTCTTTAATCAGGAAAAGCTAATTCTTTTTTTTTTTTAGCTTTTCATCACAAATAGAGCCAAGAGTAGCATTTCTCTAGATTTGTATAAACTTTGCTTATTACCTTAAAGTGACTCTGTGCATCTAAAAGTATTATTATGAACAAGCAGTACAAGAACTTTAAAGCAAGCAATCAGTCACCTTGATAAGTGTGATCATTGTGGGGAAATTCATCTTCAAAATTTAAAGATACTACTTCTATTACTTTCTATTGCAACAGAATTTTGGCAGCCTGGCAGCCTTGTAATATAAATACACAGTAGTTGTTTCCAAGCTGTAAGAAACTGACCCTCTGACTTAGTGTAGTAAAAAGTGTAGTAAAGTAAAAATATATAACGATTTTAAGTTCACTGTTTGGACGCTTTAATGTCAACCTGTTATGTGAGTACCATGCAGGATGCCATTGCTGACCAGTCCTTCAAAAATGCTACTTCCTTGGCAGTCATGTTGCCTTTAAATGGATAACCTGGAACAAGTGTGTAAATTAGGATTTTGGCTTTATTTGGATTTCTTGATGTGTGACTCCCCAACCAAGAAAACCAACTAGAAATTTCAATAGCAATTTTTATTTTAAACAGTCGTGCCCAGCTTTTCTTTTATTTAGGAAAAGGTGGGCCAAGGTTAGAACTTTTGTCAGGCCTATATTAATGTCTATGTCCTCATTTTACCAAAAAGAGGGGAAATTGCTATTTTATATTGGAAACCATGATGAGTATCCATACCTGGTAGATTATTTTACCTTCAGTTTCACAATGATCTTGAACAGAAGTAGTAAAAACAAACTTCAAAAAAGACAGACTAAAATGTTAGGTGCTTTCCCTATAATTTCAGTAGGACAAATATTAGAATTTCATCCAGACTCTTCATAGGTAACCTTGTAACCAAAATACTTTTATCACAGATCTGTGTGGCTAATTTCCATTCTTTATCACCCCACCAGCAACCAAAAATCTAGAGCAGATCATTCTCCATACCTATTGTTTAATCACTTTTTCTATCTTTTCTAATTTGCATTAGGTTATTATTATTGTTTCTTTAGACACATAAAAACCAGATGCTTGACACGCTTTTGGTGTAGTAGTGGAATGGGGAGCAAATACCTAAAATTACCTGCAGATCCTAGCTGTCATATTCCCTGAAAAAAGAAAAGTTTCTAGACCAATCAAGAAAATATAGAAAACAGTTTCCACTATTATTATTTTGATATGCAAACATAAGATTTGATGTAACTATACTTTGTTTACAGAGATATATTTCACATAATCCACTCTTTTTTTTTTACTTCGCAGAACTTCTCTAAATCGGGAATAAAAAAAATTCTAAAAGATACAGAAGAGAACAGACAGATTTATGAAGAAAAAGCTAAAGAATCTATTCTGAAATTAACAGATGACAAAATAGCTATGGAAAGACGTTTTCAAAGCACACAGGTCTGTAGCACGCACAATAGCTTGTAATAATTACCTAAAACATATTTTTTACTATGATAGCATAGTTCAAAATGCCAGAAATCTGTAGCTGACTGCAGTGACTGAATGATCTATTTGTATTATTTCATTATTATGACTGAATGGATCTTCTCACCTTTCAGATGTCCTTAGCAGTATCAACAGAAGAGTGTGAACTGTGGAAAGAGGAATATGAAAAACTGAAAGCAGACTGGATTGAACTAAGCAGCAAGCACTGTGAACTAAAGAATGAAATGAATGTTGTGCAGAGTAAGCTTAAGGTAATTCCTGAAGTAATGGCATGTGTTACTAATAAATGATTTGTTTATTATTAAATAGCATAGTGGCACACTCTACATCAGGAGTGTCAAACTTAAATCACATAAGGGGCTGAATACTAACACACTGGCTAAGTCGCAGGCCGAGTTTTTATTAAGATACATAGTCTTAGTAGAGTATAGATCCTTCTCATCGTTCATTAAATTGTCTCCCTTCTGCATCAACTTTTCTCTCAGACATTTTGGGAGTGATTGCTTTTTTGTGCTTAGCAGCTTTTTGTAAATGGGAGGCCGGTGTCCCCGAGTCTGGCACTCTGGCACAGTTGTGCTTAGTGCTGGGTCTAGGCAGGAGTGTGAAGAAGCAACTGGGGTCCTTTTGTCTGCAGCGTGACAATTGTGTGGACCTCCCTGCTTCTACCTAGCTTTCTGGGCCTGGGTCCTCCCGCCTAGATATGTCAGGCGCTTACATGCGGAACAGTCACCACGGGTCACAAAAAACAGCCAGGTGGGATAGATTAGCGCGCAGGCCTTGTGTTTGACACGTGTGCTCTATATTGTGTGCATATGGTTTTGTACATTACCTAGAGCATCCATGAAGAATGAGGGCACCCCTGAGCACCAGTGAACATGTGGTGTGTCCTGGTATAATGCCCTATAGTGTACACTCCTTTAGTAACTTCAGTTATAGTGTCCTCTGCTAAAGTGCCCCCACTTAGTGCCATTGCTTCTTATAGTGCCCCCTTACCCCTTTTAGTTTCCTCAGCATGTGTCCCCCCATATGGTGTCCCCTATTAATGGACCTCTCAGTGCCCCCTCCACTGATAGTGTTCCTATATAGTTTATAGCTCCCAAGGTATGTCTTTCCTTACATGGTTTCCCCCAGTTAGTGTCCTTCTTTATAGTGCCACCTCTTATAGTACCCTCAATTAGACTCGCTCCGTATAGTGCCTTGTTATAGTGCTCTTAGTAAGTGTCACACTGTGTTGTACCCCCTCTTATAGTACCCTGAATTGGTGACTGACCTTTAGTTCCCTGTTATAGTGTCCTCAGTAATTGTAGATCTTTATTGAGTATACATTATAGTAGGGATTTACCTAATGTACTTTATGGATATGAAAGTACCAATGATCCAAGCAACATGTTTGACATGTACATGAACATGGAGGCTCTGAACACTCTTTTTGTTCTGATTTTAATAATAATTATTAATATAGGATGACACAGGCTACTGCACAGAGTTTGTTTATTTCCCCTAGGTTTGCTTGGGTTACATCTGTGGTTTTCTACCACATCCCAAAAACATATTAGTAGGTTTATTGGCTTCCTCCTGATCAGTTTCCTGTAATATAAACCTGTGTAGAATTACTGAAATACTATTTTAGTGTGTGTGTATAAAAAGATATAGCACACAATTATATAAATGTTAATCTTAACAATTTGAGTTTAACTCCTACTTCGCCATGCATTGCTGCAATGTTCAGGGTAAATCATTGCATTGCACTTGTACACTCCTTCTTCATGAGCACTGCTCTGTTAAAAAGAATAATACAGATGCATTTTTATCTGTAAACAAGTTCCTAAAGACTTTTCCTTTGTAAAAGCTGCTATCCCTATCATAAACCTGATGCAGGTCAAAATACCTTTTTATCATTTGCTAGGAAGGACAACCACATCCTAAAAATAAATTAGTACAGTCATCTAGAAACCATATTGTTAATTCTGAGCTTTCTAATAATCCTTTCCTTTTTTTCAAAGCCTCTTTAAAAATTATTGTGCCATTAATTAATATTATTATTACTATTTTTTATTATATAGCGCAAACATATTATGCAACACCTATTGTTTACTTTATAGAATAGTTGCTGTTTGCTTTATTCAGAAAAAATAGTATTTTGGAACATTGTAGTAATACAAATATAGAACTGTTATTTAATTTTTACTCAAGATATTTATTAGTAAATTTATTTTCTTCATACTATATTTACATATTGGAAAGAATTGCCTGGTCAACATAGGTCAACATAGACTTCTATGGAATTGTCTCCTTATATAGGAGACACTTGGAAGATGTCCTTATAGATGTGTTTAGTGGGTGATTTAGTAGATGCAGCCAGCAAAAGGGAGAATTTCGTCAGAAACTGAAAATTACAGGGTACAGAATAATCTATTCAACATTCATGTTTTTCTGGAACTGTGAAATATATACTGACCAGGGGTGCACACACGTATCACATATCTTCTAGATATTACAGTAACACTTTGTATGTTGTGACAACTGTCCCTGATTTCAGTGGGTTACACATCAGGATGTACACCTTCAGCAGCTTCAAAATCACCTACTAACTCTGCAGCAAGAAAGAAGTGAACTTCAAGCTTGTAATGAGCAGTTACAGGAGGATTATGAGATCCAGAAGGAGCAACTGAGTTCTTTGCAAGGTAGTTTTGAAAAAGTCACTTTCGTATGTCTGTTTTTTGGATCCCTCATTTTTTAAAATTGAAACTTTTTATAAGAGACAAAAAGTTGATGTGCTCAATATTCTAAAAGTGTATGCTCAGTTAAAACATTTTAGTTTTAGCTGTAAATAGCATGGCAAAAAAATTGAACTCCTGTTTGATTTTTTTTTAAGTCTCTGTTAGAAAGGCTGACTTAAGGTGCGTACACACTTCCAATTTTTATCGTTCCAATCGAACGACGAACGATCGATTGGGCAAAAAATCATTCGTAAAAAAGTAACCAATGACGCCGACGAACGAGGAAAATTGTTGGAAACGAACGACCGGCGCAGCGGGTCGGACGACGATCGTTGAACATCGTTCGTGTGTACGGTCGTTCGTTGATCGTCCATGTTCAGAGCATGCGTGATGAACGAACGTCCGTTCACTTTCCTGTCGTGCACATAGTTTCTCTATCGCTTAAACGATCGTATCTATTGTGTGTACAATATCTACGAACGATCGTGTCATTACCTCTATGTGCAGGATCGGTGCTATACGATCGTTCATATATATCGTGCAGGAACGTTCGTCGTTCGTTTTCCGACGATAATAATTGGAAGTGTGTACGTAGCTTTACTGACAAGGTGATAACATTAGTACCAAACAGGAGGTAAAAGAAAATCTCTAAAACAGAAGTGTAAGAAAACGTATAGCCGCATACCAATTACTGATGTTATTTATGCAATTAAAAACATAGCCTTAATTAATTTTAATGGGGTTCATAGTAACTATAGCTGGATATATTGTTTCACATTGTTACAAACAATAACACATATAACATGCAGTACCCTGCTATTTTGAATGCCATCCCAATATGAAATGGCAATGCATCATCAGTGTAAAGCACAACAATGCATAATAAAGGGTTGTATTGAGTTGAGTTTAGTTTTAACAAAGTTAGGGTGTGTTGGCAGCCCATTCATTATGAATGGGTTGCCTCAATACAACTCTTGGTATGATATATCAATTTACACACCAACAAAGAAGTACATGGGTCATAATCATAGTGCAATAAAACACATATGGAGTCTACAGTACTAAATGACATGCAAGTCATTTATTTATCTGTTTCAGGCAAGAACATTTTATTGCAGTGTTTCCCTCAGAATTGTTTTGCAGCTTGGTAGGGGGTAGCGGTAGCCAGGTGGTCAAAAAGTGGGCAGGCAGGACTCCCAGGTATTATTACCATAGGTATCCAGTAAACCCTATAATTGTGTCACAGTAATGTTCTACTGTCCCACTATATTATGTTCCAATTTTCTAATGTCTGCCCCCTAATGTATGGTATTTTTTGCCCTTCTTTTTTGGATATATGGAACAACTGTTTAGGTCCTATGTATTTTGACCCCGCTTCTTAGTGGAGCCGTTTGCAAGTGACAGCAAAAGACTAGCAAAGCTGTGCATTTCTTTTTTTTGCTGAAACTGCCTTATAAAACACTTTCATAGCAGTGACAAGCAGTACCAATTAAAGCCTATGGAAATGTCTGGCTTAGCAAACCATTATTAAACGTTGCATGTAGCTCCTGAAAAAACGTGCAACAAGATTGCCACCTCCTACCACCCGGGAAAAAAATAAAAACTGATTTGTTTCAATGTTATCCATTATTTGCAAAAAAGTTTTAAGCAGTAAAGCCACTTTATAGTATACTCACTAGTTTGCCAGGGCTCTCCAGTGGGAAGCAGATTTTAAATGATCTGAAATTTAGCTCTGAGATTCTACTGGCTGCATATTAATAGTACAGCTCTCCCTAACTGAGCTGGCAGGCTTCTAACTCTCACTAACATCTCATACTGCACAAAGCCCAACATGAGCAGCTGTCTAATGGCAACCAGGTTTAAAATGGAAGTTTATGTAATCTCTTTAAACTGTATTCTCTTTAGGGTATGCTTTAAGCGCACATAAAACTTCATGCAAAATGCTAATAAAATATGTTTCAATATAGTCAATAGAACTGCATGAAAATGCAAGAATGTGTGGAATGCCAATAACTAACGGCAGCATTCTGAATATTGCCATTTTTAAAATAAGAAAAAACTATGAATGCTGCAATTGCTTAATTTTCATTCCTAAAGCAAGAGATCCCTGATTGTCATATGATTAGGAATCCTGAATTCATTCTGACCTTTCTGACTTGCATGCTTGTTTCAGGTCCCTGTAAGTATTGAAGACAGAGACAGCCATGTCACCAAAAATATTTCTCATAATATAGATTTTCACCTACTTGTGAAAATGAGAACAAAGCCTAAGGGGCTGGTTTCTATGTGGATTACCCACCCAGCCATTTCCCTGCTTTATATCCCAGAGAGGAAAAGTATTTGTATGAAAGAGTTTTTCCTGGATTATCAAATTTTACCAGTTGCTTTAAAATAAGGCCAGTAAATTTGAGACAAATTTTGTGCACAAACAAATGTGTAATAAAGAGAGATCTTTGGAATAGGCCATCTCATAGCAAATAGTTTGCCTTAAGTTAAGATCAGTACAATGTGTTAGTTGTACGTATGTATGCATTTCAGAAGACATGGGAATGTGTTTATCGTCTAAAAAATTATACATTGATAAGCATTTGTGTTTCCTGTCTTTAGCCAGATTACAGAATGCAGAAGAGCAGAAACTACAGATGCAGATACAGATCTACAGTTTACAAAGTAAGTTCTCAGTAATGTGTGCTCAATTTCAGGTATATATACCTAGCTGATATGGTATGTCCTAAAGATGACCTTGGCCAGATTTATCTGCCTGATACTGTCCATGCTCAGCAAAAATATTTTCTATCCAAATAGTTCAGTATTTAAGGAGATTCTGTATTTGTCTGTCATTTGCAACCCTTATTTAATGTACAGCGCTGTGTAATATGTTGGTGCTATATAAATCCTGTTTATTATTAATAATAATTATACTGTCTTTGTAGTTTATTAATTCAAATGCAGCTGTGCATTGTGGCCAATCTTTCTTTTGTATCTTAACAGGTATTTTTCTGTATTTGCAATCATTGTAAATTCCAAAAATCTAAGATTTAGAAATTGAATGGGTTTCTAGCTTTCTGTACAAAGCTGACCAAGCTGCACTACAATCTGGCCTGCCATAGTACATCCCTCTTGTGTTACTAATACAATGAAATAGCAGGGCAGAGCAAAGCATGGGAGTAAAGGTGTGTACACACTTCCAATTTTTATCGTTCAAAACGAACGATCGGTTGGGCAAAAATCGTTCGTAAAAAAAGTAACCAACGACGCCGACGAACGAGGAAAGTCGTTGGAAACGAACGACCGGCGGATCGGATTGGACGACGATCTTTGAACATCGTTCGTGTGTACGGTCGTTCGTTGATCGTCCATGGTCTGAGCATGCGTAATGAACGAACGTTCGTTCACTTTCCTGTCGTGCACATAGTTCCTCTATCGCTCAAACGATCGTATCTATTGTGTGTACAATATCTACGAACGATCGTGTCGTTATCTCTATGTGCAGGATCGGTGCTATACGATCGTTCGTAGATATCGTGCAGGATCGTTCGTCGTTCATTTTCCAACGATAATAATTGGAAGTGTGTACGTAGCTTAAGCTTTGCATGAGAAAGCTTTCGTTCCTCACATTTTTATGCAATCTTTTTGTTCAACCCACTGAATGAAAGCTGAAAGTCTGCAGTTCAACTGCATCTGAGTTGTTTCATTTAAAATTAATTGTAGTAATGTACAGAACCAAAATTAGAAAAAAGTTGTCTATGTCCACATATTTATGGACCTAACTGTACATTACGATCATTCGTCATTCGTGGATCCGCAAGGACAAATCCATGCACCACATCGGACGAGCTTTGTACACCTTAGATTCTTGTCGGATTCCAGCTCTGAGGCGATTATCAGACAAAAATCATTTGATGTGTGTACGTAGCCTAAGAAACATATGAATGGATACAGGTTACTGTGGGGTTAAAAATAATCAGATTTACCGCATTTACTGAACAGGGAAAACTGTTTTATGTCACTTTATTGGTTGTGATATATGGCATACTAGGATCTTAAAAATATGTATTTCTGCACTACATTTATTGTTCATGTTGCCTATTTATTTGTATTTCATTTTTGCTTTTCCCAGAGGGGCTTGAAGCAGTGGAACAGAGAAGCAGTTCAAACATTACATCAGATACAGACACAATGTATGGGTGTGACACACCTGATGGAGCATTGCAGAATGAGCGCCTTCATTATATTATGGAGAAACTAACCTTAAAGGAGGAAGAGGTTAATCATTTCTGCCTATGTTTTTTGTTTCTTCTGCTTTCCCAGAGTTTAATACTTTTAAAGATATCTGAAAACTGATTAGTAATTAGGATTAAAAAAAAAAACTTCAACATTTGTATTAGGGTCATTTTATTAGTTTTAATAAACTATTGTTTGTTTTACCAAACCGCAGCCAGACAAGCCTGTTACCAAGCTGTGCTTTGAGCAAAGCCGAAAAAGATCTTTGCACTGAAATATGCTCATGTATTACATTTCTTTTAGAAATTAGGTTTGTCTGGAGTGTACTTCCCTAGTGCAGATTTTATGCTAAGATCACATGACCACGTGCCTAGGCTTTCGATCACAGTATTTCAGCCTATATATTGAGTTATTTTCCAGAACGTCTGGTAACATTACATGTAATGCTTGAGTATAGGTTCACTTTAATATTTCTTTCTTATATGTCAGTGTGCAGATTTGAAGGCAGAAGTTGAGTTAATTACTGAAGAATATAAGTCATGTCAGAGAAAATTACAACAGTGCCGGGATGAACTGAAGGGAAATCACAGACGGAAACCCAAGGTAAATTATCTCCAAATTCAAGAATTAGGTTTGATTTACTGGGGTTTAGGCTGATCAATAAACTAAACTATTAGTTTGGTGGAGCTCTTGTGACTTCAGGTGTTAATCATCTGTAAATTAAACTGTCATGTATCTTGTTTTGTTTTTTTATTTTTCTTGTGATTGGGTATTTTTTGCAAAGTGAATTTACTAAGCCAGGTTTTGGTAAAAAAAAAAAAAGTTCCCCCCCATATTTTGGGTAAAGGTTGGCTGTATGTAATTTCATATAGTAGAGATAATTGCAGAAGATATGAGCGAACTGTGTAAAGTTATTTCTAGGTGCCTGAACTGCTGCCTAAAAGTGATTATCATACATACCCATATTCCAACCAGCTCTATTCAAAATTATGATGGAATAGATCAAAGCAACCTCCAACCAACAGTTTCCATCTATAACATGACATGTTGGTATTAGATTTAATTTCTGCACAGGATTGTTGGATTAACATGGTGAAAATTGCCACTTACATGCATAGGATTAGACTAGCTACATACTTGTGGTCCATATACAGCCACGGTAGAAGTGTAAACAGCAGGTAATGATGTATTAAGGATTCCAACCAGGACCCCATTTGTTGTGGGTTTTACTTTTTAAAAGCATAATGGCTAGGTTTAAGTTGAAATTGATTTTCAGCTGAGCAATCCAAAAAACATTTTGCAATATGATGCAAAATAAATATAGTATTTAAAATAATACACATGTTCTTTTGAAACTAAGTTCATTAAAAAAATCCATGCACAAGGAAATTGTACCTTGTCACATCCTGTATCTGCATAGTAAAGATAATCTGTTTGTTACATTTGATGAGCGATAGTAAATTAAGGGAGGAGTACTATAGTTGGATATTAAATAATCATGATGGTTAGTAAATTTTTTCATATTTCATGCTTTCTAAATTTCCTCTTTACACAGAGACGATGTTCATGTTGGATGCCAGTCTTGGTGATAATATTTGCTGCAATAGCGGCGTACCTTTTCTCCACTGAAATC